>NC_134418.1:54204044-54507074 GCF_030867145.1 Opisthocomus hoazin | reverse complement strand
ACAGCGTCAACTTACTTTAAAAAATCAATTACCGCATCTGCAGAAGCAGTTCTTTCTATCAATCAGTTCCTATTTTAACACGTTTGCAATGTGTTTAGGCGTATACTTCACGCTACTACTTGATACGGAAACACACATGAAGTTGATAGCTTTCCAAGGACTCCCGTCCAGTTTAACATTGCAGAGAGGGACTGCCACCGCCAGCTCCCAAAAATTCCACAGGATGCTTCCTTTTCTTAGCCCCTATCAACCTCTGTTCCCACCACTGAAAGGTCAAAAATGCATATAAAATATTTAGCATGAGATTCTGTTGCTGAAAACATTCACTAAAAACAAAGAGAGCAGTCACATTTAAACAGTAATTCTACAAGCAAGGTAGGTAAAGTATCAACAAGTCCTTGTTGTGCACTTGCTAATAAATATCTTTTTCTCTAACTAAAGGACAATTTGATCCTTCAGTGACTGAACAAAGTCTTTCTAATAAGCAAGTGTTTTTTATGATTCAACACTAGAGATTTCTAAGACCCATTCAGAGAAAACAAGCATTCATGGTTATGGAAAATATGTTTTATAAAAGAAAACCATGCAGAGAAATCTTTCAACATTCACCCAGTCTCTAAAAGTTGTTTCAAAAGAAAAAGGAGCTAAGTTCTTCCAGCGACTCACCCTCCTGATTGTAAATACAGGCTGAAGTCTAAAATAGACATCCTATCATTCAGCACAGTCACATCTGAACATGCAAACTTCCAGAGGGTAGAAAGAGGGCTATAACTTACACCAGGCAGTCCGCGGATAAAATTCACTCTGGCACAGGACAGCACACAAGACAACACCGAGAAGCATCAATGCGAGTCCAGAGTCTTATTCAGTAGGTGAAAATCTGCCTCCTCTTAAGCAAAGAATTCTGCTGGGGGTGGGCACTGATAAAACACAACACTGCGTCACGACTGCACTAGTGAGACAAACCAATCCAATGAAGCTCATATTAAAAGCAACAAAATGTTCCCTTCCCCCCGGCTCCCCCCCCAGCATAGGCATCGACAAGAAAGGAAATCTCATTTTTGACCGCCAGCTGGGCATTTCGGTGCTACCAGGTAATCTCTGAGGAGCCCCAAGTCTCCTATGTGCCAGCACACTCCAACGCCTGCTCAATTCCAGTGCATGTGACGGCGGGGTACGCACATCCAACTCGGGAAAGATGTTGCGTGCTTGTTACTTTGTGCATGTCAGTAGAGGTCTCACAGGCTACGCAGACTGCAGAAAGTTAAAGATGTGCACGAGTTTTGACTGGATTGATGCCTAAGCAAGCAACTTCGCTTTCAGCAGTTCAACCTAAATTACCCAATCCAAATTCCTTCAACCACCTTCCTTTGAGTGGGAAACATTTTTGCGTGTATGTCAAGGCAAAAATAATGTTTGCCTAAAAGCACCCGGCTTAGCTTTATATAAAATATTTGCTTTAATATTATATACTGCAATTAAGCCACTTCATTCAGCAAAAAGGAATGTAAATCAAAACTGCATTGTCACAGTTTAAAAATCTAACAGACACAAATTTATTTGGACGTATTTCTGTTTTATAAATGAATGATGTTTTAAATTTAACTATTAGATTTTACTCCATTCTGAGTCACTCAAAGCCATGGCAATTTCAACACACCAAACTTAAATCGGTAAATTTTGTGCGTCCTGAACATTTGAGAACAAACCAATCATCGATTTAGATTTGTAAACACAGATTTGGAAACATAATTCTTACCTCATCTATTTTTTCAAGTTTGAATAAAGGATTTTTCTTAACAAGGAGGCAAAAGTTTTCTAAATTGGTTAAATTCAGCTGCAGATGATATTCAGGGATAATTTGGTAAATCTGAAAAGTGGTTTACATTTCTTCAGAAAACTCACATGGATTAGTAAGCCTACATCATTTTCTAAAAGAAATTAGGGCAGAACTCCAGCTAGAAAACTACAATGCAGAAATTACACTAAAAATCCCCAATAAAAAAAAGAATTATTAGTATCAGGCCACGATTCCTTGTAAGAAATGCTGACTCTCTATTTAAGGTCAATACCCAACTACTACCAAGTTTGCAGTACAGCTGCTAACTTTGTGCAAAGCTACGTCTCTAAAGTCTGGTTGCAACATCTTTTCTTTTACTTCTGTAACAGCTGGCAAACAGGCTTCCTAGTTTTACTAAAGTGCGAGAGGTTGATACTTTCACACTGGTTTTCCCTGATGTACAAAAGTAACATATTTTAACAAGAAGAATATTAACCTTCTTCTGCAGATCTAAACATATCTTAATACTTTCTTTTTTTTTACAAGTAGCATCAATCAATTCAAGTGAGAGCGATCACAATTGTAAATATGAAGTCATTCTGTATTTATAGGTCTGGGTTCCAAGGCTTTAAGGAAGTGAATAAACAAACACAGAAACTTTCTTGGAGCACTTATTTAACTTTATAAAGTAAAAAAAAGAACGCAAAATATTATTTCATGTTCTCTTTATAGCTGACAAGTTGTTGATGTCTGGCTCGGAAAAGCTCAAACTCAAATGGTTCAAGCGAGTGCTAAACCCACCCTAGTTCCACTTAAAGCACTATTCTCCTAGCCCAGAGTAACCACCACCAGCGTGCACATGCAGGTAAAAATACTGTCGAAAGGACACGTTATTTTGGAGGTATCTACATTGATTTCAAAATCCATAAGTTGCTGGCCCAACCTGTGGGAATCATCTCAGACCCAGGAGAACAACAGACTGGAACCACTGGAGTGCCGCTTCCCACGAGACAGCCTGACCACTACGGTGGTTTCTTGTTGACCTAAGCTTCAGAGCTCGGTCTACACACAAAGCAAAGGATATAATAAACAGCACAGGGAAAAGGAAATATCTTCAAAGTTTCTGTTCTGCTTAATCAGCATTGCGGACCTCAGGCATGGGAAAATGCAAGCCAAGATAGGCTGACCATTAAAAAGAGTTACAATTTGGGATACCACTAAAGAAGCAGCCAAAGGAAAATTTGTACAACCACAAAATAAATGATGAGGATTGGCTTTTGGCAATGGCAGCACCAGTTTGGTTCCCATCAAATCAAATATTTGTAGAAATTATAAATATTATATATTACAATAGATATAAAATGTATTACATTAAATATATTAAAATATATATCACATATGTATTACAATATATATAAACTATATATTGTGTATCTATAATATAAAATTTTTTTTTTTCATTGTAATTTATTCTGGTAAATCCATAATGGAGAGATTCCTATTGAATTCACCAAAACCACGCCAGGCAGACTTACATTCTGGTTTAAATAATGTAATGGGACATGCCAATTTAAAGAATTAATTTTATGCCCCCTTTGGCTTGCATTTCTGCATCAGCTATTTTCTGAAAGATGCCCAGTTTCTCATTTACCAGTAACCACTAAAACAACATTAATTTGCAACTTCATGCGACTTTTATATCAAATGTAACTGGCCTTTTTGCCATTCAGATGGGAAGGCTACATATTTAAGTGATTATACTTATTTAAAAATAAATACTTTTTGAGTATAAAATAATGGGGGACGATTATCATTTTCTACTATAAAACCCCATAAGAATTAGAACCTGAATACCTGTAAGCTGCATTTGGTCAGAAACAGAAATACAATAAAAATATCCAAAAGCTGCAGGATGTTGTTCAAGTTATTTTGTGCCAACTTAAATACGGTTACTGACCAGCAATGCAAGCTTTTGGGCTTTCACATACCTGCTGGTACTCTAAAATTGGGAGCCATAAGCAGCTGGAACTGGGGACTTTTTGTTTCCTTTATCAGTACTGTGCCCCTGACCCAGCCTGGGAACACTTGTTTCCTCTCAATCTACAAACAATGAAAATAAAATTAATGAGGAGGAATGAAAATGGGTGGCAGATGACTGCACAGGTATCACACAGTATCTCCATGAAATCCAGCTCTTGCAATACTCTTCTTTCTGGTTTCAAAGGGGGACTTGAAGCAGGACACCACATGCTGATCATTACCTGGAAATCAGCCCTGAGGTCCTTGAGGCTAATGGAGATACAGCACAGCTCTACTGAACACAGCACTGGTAGAGTGCTTCAGTAGCTCCGTTGAGCCTAAAGAATACTAGCAAAACTCTGAATATCTGCTCTGCAGATAGCTTCAAACACAGTTCAACCTGGAAAGAGCCAGCTCCAACCAATAAAAGCACATCTGCTCTTGCATATTGGGTAGCAAGCTCCAACACATTCTGTTATCTGCCAGGACAATACTGGACTAGAAAGAGATGCATCCATGTTTCACTGCAAGAAAAAGCATCTCAGCGACTCTCTAGAAAGTCTAGTGTGGTAGACATAAAAATTAAGAAGTCACTTGGCATTCAGGGATGGAGCGACTCCTCTGCTCTGAGGAAGCAGCAAACCATTTGGATAGGCTTTCTTGATGGCTCTGAACCGTGTCACACTGTTGTCCAAACCTCTTTTTCCAGCAAGCCCCCAGGCTCTCAAAGAGGACATCCCACCTCAGCTAGGAGACTCCCACTCTCAATGGCTGAGGCGAGTTGACTGTGCTTGCACAGGCATGCAGTGAGAGTGCCATGTTGCAGAGCGTGACTCCACTTGAGATCACACTTGCCTACTGGGCAAGCAAGCCCTGGGAAAATGAGAAGGAGGAACCCATACTGGGACTGCCGGAGGCCAAGGCTGGCACAGAGGATGACTCAGGCTCTGGGTGCTGTGTGGCCTGGGAGAGCTAGGTTGGCTCCAACCCCTGTCACAGCCCAAGCCCACGCCGAGCCACGAGGGGTTCAAAGGCAGCAAACCCATCCTGAAGGAGCAAGGCTTCGGCCAGTGCTGATTCAAGCACTGAGCCAGTTAATGCCGGAACCAGACTCGTATCGCCCGTGACTCTGGCCAATTCACTGGAGACTGAGCATACTATATCCATCCTAAGCCCAAGGAAAGGGGTGAACTGCTACTCTGAGCCCCCCTGAGCTTAATCCATCATTTCCCATTTCCCCTCCCCAGCCCTATATCTGAAGAAAGCAATCAGCATGGGCAACGTACGTCTACAAGCCCTGGCTACTGCTGACAACTCAAGAAGCACTATCCTGAATTACTAACAGATCTATACTGATTTTACACAGAACATAAAAACTGCCCATGAAACACTCCCATGGCAATCCAAAAATACACATTTCGCAAATTCAGAGGCTTATGCAAAGATCCCTTTGATAAAAAGCCAGAGTGTGGTTGCCAAAAGTCAACAACGTGAATTTTTCAGATAAAGGAAACCTGACACCTCAAGCCCCGGATGGCCTGCCATTTCCATTTCGGTTTGGGTTTCAGAGAATAACCGCTGTGGAGTCTTTTCCCATTGAGCCAGAAAGATGGCTGGGGCTCCCCTGAGTCCAGCAACCCTCTCTCTTCAAAGGGAGATGGAGTGAATGAGTAGCTGTGAACATGCCAAACCACACTGGCTGGCTCTCACTGACAACCTCCAGAATCAGTGCGGACAATAGGACAGAACACTGCTGAAATGAGCTAGCTAAATGCCAAAAGCAAGGACCAGCGGTATAATCAAAGGAAGGAGGGACGACGACACTCAGAGGTGCTGGCTGCTGTTATGGGAGTAGGTGGAAGTAGATGAGGCCAATATATTGCGGCAATGGAAATTCTGCTCTTTTTTTCTACGAGCATTGCAGTAATAAAGATATAAAGGTGGAAACAGCAACGAAAGCTGTGACCTTGGCTTCATTTCATAGGAACAGCAGCCAAATGTTATACCAGGAAGCTCGTGACCATGCATAATACTGTGTGAAGACCATGCAAAGTCCAATAGCTGCTGATCTCTGCTCTTCAGAGTCCATGTAATGGTCCACATTTATCTCCTGTAGCCTTTGCTGCTAGAGACGTGAGGAGCATGATGGTGAAACAAAAACCTTGAGTTCCACCAACAAGGCAGATTTAGCGTGCCAGCTGCTTCACCGTAGGTCGACGATGCTGCTAGAGCAAATAGGTGGCAAACAGACTTGTCACACTGGCTAGCAATTAAATCGTCATCAATGCAACACACCAAAGACTGTGCCACGGTCGGGTACTTGGCTCAGCAGATACCTCCAAGGCGACTTACTAAGGGCATGTGGTCCTGTGAAGTAGGTCAAGAAAAGGTAGGCTTTATCCTCCATCTACAAAGGAAAATGTTGCTCTCCAGTGCTTCTTGAGTGCAAGAATTAACGCTGAAAATCATAGGAAAAGTGGACCTACAAAGCAACTTAATATAGTGGCTTGGTCAGGGATCTCACGATCAAGAACTCTCCCTCAGATGAGTTACTGCTCATAGAGGGATGGCTCCATGTTTAATCTGGGCTTTTCCTAGCCTGGGAGCAAACCCTGGTAACATTAGCATTTGTGCTTCAGCAGTCCAGTGCCTACATCCAGGTGGACCCAAAGAGTCTTCCTAAAGGTACAGGCAGGATAACGGGACACACGCTGCCTCCAGTGAACTGACAGCGTACTCGTCTGTGGCAAGAGCTGCAGTTAGCATTTCTCTGCTTGCTGACACAGAGGCTATAAAGAGAAGAGAAAGCCATTAAGGTAGCAAAAGACACTTCTTTGAGTACATGGCACCAGCAAACAGTGCCAGTGGCTAGTGTGCCTCCTCCTTTAAAATAGGTGTTTATAGATAAGCTGTGCTTATGATAGTGATGCATTACAGCACCCTAACAGTCACCCAGAGGAAGAAAGATCGCATGGATGCTGCTGAGAGGTCAGGAATTGCACACGGGATTCCACAAGTAACCCTCCCTCTTCCCTGCCTTTCTGGAGAAGGGTGAGAATCAGAGCTAGCTGTGCCAGGACCTTGCTATGCCCACCATGGTTTGAACGGGGACTTCTCTAGACCTATGCATTTCCCTTGGAGAAAATGACCTACCCAACAACAGGAATGGCACGGTGCTGACACAGACCTCTCTGCTCCATACAAGCATTGAGAGAAGAGATACATCACTCCAAGGCAGGGTGCAAATTCCCAGAGAGCTGAAGTATCAGAAAAAAAAAAAATCAAGCAGAAAAGGAGAAAAGAACCTAAAAAAAAAAGAAAAATTAAGTCTACGCCAGCCGGACATGACAACCACACCACATGAAGAGAGTCTTCTGGAGTATGGAAGCATATGTGAAGCACATTTCTTGCAAGACCTGGAAGGGACTGCAGTCTACCTCTGTTGTACTGATAAGGAAAAATCACTCACTGTTATCCATAAAACAAGTGAGCAAGTGGATCATCATGTGAAGAACACTGCATACTCAGGAAAAAAGTACATTAAATGTTTTTGCTTTTAAAGAAGTAAACAAGGAATCTATAATTAACAAACAACTGGTTGTTTCTGGTCACTGAGACCTTCACAAGTTATAGAAGTCGTTTCCTCTTCCACCTCTTCTACACATGAATTAAAAAGGGACAATTATGCCATTTTTTCAACTGTCAATCAGTTCCTCAGCCTTGAATTCATCAGGTATTGAATTAAATCAAACTAATAAAACAATGCCAAGAAAACAGTTGCTCTGAAACAGGGGAATACATTGCTCCCAAAATGGGTTTAATATTTCAATCAACACTGTCTCCAAGTGTTTAACCAATTATCTCCTGAAATTTAACTTTGTTTTCTTTAAAATTTCAGCACACATGAACAGCTTTGAATCACTTCATTTAGTACAAATAACTAAACAGATTACAACAAATTTGGGCTATATTACAAGTTTGCTTCTTTAAAAATCCAAAGTACCAGGGTTTTAAAATAAACATAATCCTTTCCAGTTTTACAAACTTCTCAACAACGCAAAAAGTATTTTCCATTCTCCAAAGTAATCCAGAACATAGACCATATTGTTCACTAACGTGTATTCGGTCTGGGATACACTGGTGTCACTAACCTAACATGAAATCCAGGTGTGCAGAAGACCATTCTGTATCTACTTTCAAACACAATCATCAGTTACTGACAAATATATTTAAAATACAAAAAAAATTATGAACTGGCTACTCTACTAATCCTGGGATTTTATTTCGCCTGGGATTCTCTACAGTTTATTCAGAAAACACAAAGTAATTGCACAAACTCAGAGGCACAGTTCTCCACCAAGAAAGTCTTCCACAAGAACATCCAAAACCCACACCAAGAGTGCCTCACGAGCTGATCTAAAGAACGCAAGTACCATGAAAGGAGTAATGCTGGAAGAAACACTAGGTGAATGTAGAGGCAGAAGCAATACAAAGAAACAGAAATGTGCAGATTTACTTGTTCCAGTCAACAACAGTAACTGAAGTTTATTGATTTCAGTTTCAGCAGCTAAAAATCCATGAAAACATTTTTAAATGATACAGACAATACTATCCCATATTCAAATTTCTATCAAAGTAATAATATAGGCTAGAGTTTTCTCACAGTCATTGTGATTTACTTATCAATTAGTACAATAAAACCTATTTTAAAATATAAATATTACTAAGTGCAAATAGTTTTTGTATCCAATTGTAATTTAGCTGTTCAATTATACGGAAATATCTAAGTAAAGAGACTGAAAAAATATAACTGTTAGCTACAAAAATAGCTGGACACATTCTCAGCCACTGTCTCTCAGCTGTTCCCTTTATATCCACTGTAAAACTGTTTCCAACACACTAATCACATCTATTTGGAAGAAACTAAAATTATATGATTTCAAACTATTTTCATTAGAAAAACAGTCCTTCAACAACTGCTTTTACTCTTCCACCTAATTATATACTCTTAAAGGCCAAATACTCAGCCAGTATGCAAAAATAACCATAGCCTTTTATTAAGGATAAAACACCAGATAAAAGTTCATAAGAAAAACAAAGATGCTCTTTGCCCCTACCAGTAACACTGTCCAATATAGGAAATTATATTTAATTTTTAAATTTTAAATACATATATGTCAAAGTCTTAGCAACTCCATACCACAGACTTACTACAATTAAGTCTGTTCACAGCACTGTAACTTGCTGGACTGCATGGCTAGTATTTCCTTGGAGATACTTCACGTAACAGCCAAGATGGTCAAAAAACTACCTTTCTAAAAAGCTCTCCCCCAACTCAATACTAAGTAATCTGCACTTAAATCCCCACAGCCCTGCCAAGAAATCTTACTTATCTGGAATATTTTCGTGACCAACAGTCAAATAAAAAAGATTGAACTGAATAATATTTCATTCTGTCATCTATTTAAGGACAGCGTAAGAATAATACATTATAAGGTTACTCAAATCAGAGGGCTAGCACCATCTTTTTTTTTCTTTTACCTACGCACCTGTCACGCTTTTTGTGCAAAGTCTGTTTATTACGTGCAAGCAAAACCCCTGATTTCCTCTTTCATAACGGTCATAGTCTGATCTTTTCCATACTCAGTGTATGTTTCTACAAAAAACCAAAACTGATTTCAAGTACAAAGCAGCAGCTACCTAATCAACAAAGAAAAACTACAGTGATGTTCTGCTCTTCCTAAAACAAGCTTGAAGCCATGATTATATTAAAGACACAGATGTGAGGGGATTATTCAACTTCCAAACAGATAATGCAAACAAAGTATTACAATCCAGGGGTGCAGGTAAATGAATAAGCAAGCAAACTACGTGATGTTTGTGCAGCGTCCTCTCAAATCCTGCAATCCCTTCTAGAAAGTCTGGGTCTACATCTCCCTCTTCTTTACTCATGTTCTTCACGCATGGCTTGGTCTCAGAAACTTTCCATGCCTGTAACGGAAACTTGAGCCAACTTCTTAAATGTATGATTTCTTCATCTCCACTCATCATCCACTTCTGTTTCTGAGAAGCTCCTCATCATGACACCTGTATCTCAAGAAGCAAAACAGGAAACATCACAGGGATGAAGCAAGGAAAGATGAATAATAATATGCCTCTGTGTCTTTAATAAAATCCCAACTCTCATTCAAGTTCCTCTTAGGAAATAAGAGTTCCTTTCACAAAAGCAAAGTTTTGCCAAACTAGGTATGTAAACATTGCGTGCCAAAACAGGGGTAACCAATGAAATCTCCCAATCTGCACCTCCGTTCCTGACATGACAAGCAGGAGAAATCCTGTACCGGCTAGCCTTACATACCGTGGAAAACATCACCGGGTGCCAAGCTTGCAGAACTAGTCTGCAGCACCCGGCTCAAGTAAAAGAAACCACTGACCCATCTACTAACTTACCCACTACTGAAAACAATGTAAGTTATCTTTACCCAGGACCCCTTTGTCCAAGTAAGTAGAGCTCTAACCTACAACTGAGATGAAAAACAAAGCTGTAAGCCTCTCCTCTACTTTCCCCACTGCTCCCTAATCTACGCAACTTCCACAGTACGCTTGTTTTCACACACTTATCAGGTATTGGAGGAGATGCTTCCTCGGCATTACAGCAGTTTAACTATAAGGTGATCAAGGCCTAAGGTATTTTCAGTGTACCTTCGTACACCTTTGGTACACCAAAATCATGTCAAAATCCAGTGTACCTTTGTACATCTTTGTACACCAAAATCATGTCAAAGTTTGGGGCTGAGGTGGAGGGCACTTGCCTATCTGTTTCTGCCACCCAAAACTTGGGATCAAGCGGGCCCAAAGCCAACATCAGCACTGTTCAGAGCCTGACAACAAAAAGGCAGAAGGATGACTCATGCGTAAAATGGAGACACAGCCATCTTGCGCCCAAACAAGCAGCCCAAACCATTTACCTGCCTCACAATTCTGCCCGAACACTGAACAAGGGGGTGCAGGAGAAACGATTTCTGCAGCCTCCCCAGCTGTGAAGCCCTCAGGGCAGATAAGCAGGCACCAAAACCATTCTGCCAGCCAGCTCTCAGTGAGACAGAAGCACGAAAGCAATTTAATCTCTCCCTTTCAGGGCTAAGGCCATTTTTAAATAACCATTAGCACCAAAATCTCTTCCTAGCAGAGGCAGAGCAGATCCTACCTCTTATCAGCTACCATCTCAAATTCTCAGAATTCCACCTCCCATATGAAATCCTCCTTTCTTCTGCAAAAGCACTGGACCGCAGCATGCTCCATACACGGGGCACACTTTGCTCAGAAAGATAGCACGTCTTTCGCCAATTGCTCCAAGTGAAACGACGGGTCTTTTCAGCTCTCTTACACTAGAAAGAAGGGGCAGCTGCAGGGACAGAGTCCCATCCAAACACAAAAAGTCTTGGCTTTGATTCTTGCACAATGCAGTAGAGAAGATAACTGAGCCTTGGACGGTCAAAGCAAGAAACCCTCTGACAACACTCTGGGTGTTGCAGAAACAATAGCTGTTAGGTAACCGGACAGAAATGTATTTGTTATGCAGGGATTATATGTCAAAGAAAAATACATATTTCCTCAATTCTGAACTCTTGAAGAAGTCCTTACCCTCAAAAGGGCTTAGGAGGCAAACAGTCCTGAAAGCCTCCGCCTCAGTGATCATGCCTGCTATTGAGAAATTGCCTAACTGGGAAAGGCAACTATCACAGATTTCCAGAGCTTGCAGAATACAAAAGTCAAGGCAGCCACACATGTCCCGTCAGCAGGACAGCCAGAACATGTCCGCATACAGTCCAGTTATTTTATACCACAGTGATCCTTATTGTTTTACCATGATGATCACTGCATACAAAAAACAGAAACCACAATTTCCCTGTTCCATAGTCACCGTAACTCCATATTCTTTCTGAGCATCAGAAATTAACTGTGGACAAGTAATTCAATTTATTATTGAATACCTCACTCGTTAATCTGATGTCTATACTCTGCATATGCACCACACAGATTAAAAGACATCCAGGCTGCTCACTGGTGCATGCAGAAAGAGAACTGCAGAAAAAGATTAGTAATTGTCAAAAAGATCTGACGCTGGCTGTCACCTCAAACAACGGAGGAATCTTCAGTCTTCTTCTGGAGAGACAACTTACTGGCAGGCTGGTATTCTAACTTTGATCTTCACAGCAGCCAACATCATCAGAAGAATTTTGTAGCTCAGTAACAAAACACAGAAACCTCCCGGACTGCTAACGCAATTACAGTATTTTGGCAAGGAAGTCTTCCCCTTACACCTTGGGGAAAGTCTTAAGATTAAACGGTGCATGTTCTAAAGGCACACGTGCCTCAATTATTTGGTGTAACTGTTCATGCACCCAATTGCTTTGAGAGAAAATGTACTGCACAGCAACTTGCTTGGAAGACTGATATTTTTCCTCATTTCCCAAGGAAACAACAGCTACATAACCACACCGACTGTCCCAGGCACAGAAATGTAAAGTGTAAGACCAGTTTCGGCCTAATCTGATGGAAAAGGATACAGATTTCAAAGGTGCTCAATTCCTACAACAGGCTTGTGTAATAAGTAACTGACACAGCCCCCTGAGCAATGTGCCTGGTTCACAAACATAACGGAGACATCACGTTTTGATTAAATATACCCAAGAACTATGAGGCAGTGAGAGGCTGCTCAGGCACTGTGCTGTTGGGAAAATCAGGGACGCTAACGGTACTGCTGTGTAACGGAAAGAAAGACGGAAGGATGTTTAAGGCATCACAGTGCCACCAAAACTGAGAAAGCTGCAGGAAACTCTCAACTTCACTAGTTCAGCTTCTCACAGAGCTACTTTTTAATCTACAGAGTAATACAGCGATGCCTTGTGTGCCCACCACAGCTTCCATCTTTATGCAGGCTGCTGCTGATGTTTTGCGAGGCACTTCTCAGGATGCATTAAAGGCACTTGGCCAACAGTTGTCCTCTTTCACCCATGAGAAACTGGAAAAGTGGACATACACTGCAGTACAGGTGGCCTCAGAAAACCCTAAAAAAATAATAATAATAAATGCTTCTCAAACCCTTTCGACAAGATCCTACCCAGTCAGGGTAAGATAAGCGCTGCCACGACAGGTGAGATTGCTGGTCCATCTGTTTGAGAATCCTGCTTCCTGTGATCAGGAACAGATGCTTCAGAAGGTGGAACAGCTCAGGTAGCAAACAATGATGTAATTCACCCAAAGGGGAAATTCCTTCCTGACCTCATCAGTAAGCATGAAGGTTTATATGCTTAATTTATTTTTAATCCTATTTACTGCAACTCTGGACATTGTCATTCTATATATAAATGTCCAGGTCTGCTTGGAATCCGACTACACTTTTGGCCTCGGTAATATCACATGGTATAGTTATGCCAGGTTTCAAACGTACTGATTTTCAATTTAATTTAAACACCCCTTTGTTCTTGCACTATGGGAACCGGCACAGCTATCAACCACCTCTCTTCCCCTTCTGAAGGCTCCAGCTCCAGCCATAAACTCCCATGCCAGACTGCACTCTTGTTACAGAGCGAGAACATAATCTGGCGGCCTTTAAGGCAACAACTTAGCAACTTCTATAGTTATCCAGCAATACTTCCATAATCTAAATTTCTGGGATCTGCTGGAAGCTGGCAGCTCCACCAGAATCTCACCAGACCCTACCCTCTTCTAGACCTTGTAAGCTCACTTTTCTGATGTTTTCCACTCCAGACCTACCACCCTCATAAGCAAACTGGTTTGCCCTGTGTTGTGCTCTTTGAACCCCCCCTGAGACTCTGACAAATTTAGTTATAAAAGAACAGACAAGAAGCATACCATGCTGTGCTTTTCAAGGTTACACAGGAACCTCTCCCTCTGAGCAAAGAATTCCCCTCCCATCTCCATGAGTGAATAAAGAGCAGTGTCCAACCAAGCAAAACCAATCCCATTTTGCTCTTGGCTTATGTCCCTGTGGGCTGCAGGTTCCTCTGTGCAGTAACTTTAGCGTATGTTGTTACTTGTGGATGAGCTCATGACTTATTCATCATGATGATTATGCCAAGTATTTACTAAAATGCCAGTGCAATTAGTCACTGCTGTTCCTGCTCACACAATGCTTGCAAGAGGCATCAAGATATAAAGCCACATCTTCATGCGACATAAGTTTGGTGAAAAAAAAATATAATGACGTATGCAAGCAACAAACACAGAAGGGAGACTCTTAAAGCAAACCTGAGGTTCTGGATCCTCTTGTCTCCCCAAAACATAGTCCTGCTTTCAGTAACTATTTGGGCTGCATTTTCTTCTCCAAGCCTCTGGAGCTAAAACTTTGGACGCCAGGCCACAGGTTCTTAATCCCAAAGTCTTTTGGAGAGAAAGACTAGGTCTGGCTGTTAAGTCATGGGAAGATGACCCTCCACGGAGATGACAGAATTTTTACAGCATCTGTAAGAAATACCACATAGCCATCACTGTTTTACCGCAAGTGTTTTGATTACGGGCTTGGAACTGGTGAATTATGGCAAGAGAACACTTCTTCACCTCAACCAAAGCGAAAATTATACCATTTCATCCCTCTTTGGAAGGATCTTCAGGCAAGAGAACCAGTCAAGAGAAAACTCCCGTCCCAGCCTATGGTCCATAAACAATGGAGCTCTTTAATGATCAAAATAACAGAACTGGTAGTAGGCACCACTTTGCGAACTGTTAGTTCATTAAGCAATACAACCACGTGCAATTTTTTTCTCTATTTGAGTATCACATACTGACTAGAGCCAATAAAATCACAGGTCTCACAATCGCAGTTAAATTGTCCCATTGCGTACTTCTCAGTGACCTCCCCATGCTGTGTAATAGTTATGTAGCAGTCTTAGAAACCCTGTTCCAGAGAGACAATCTCACTACTTTCTTTCTATGTGGCCATAAACGCTTTCCTGTTCTTCTGTCTCACATGAGTGAAGACGACATCCTGAACCGAGTACTTCTACAATGCTCTTAGGCAATGTTCAAACAGCGGTCCAAGCCACAAGTTTCAGAGTACTGCCATGCCACCATCTCCAGGACCTCTGATCAGCCATCGAGTGGTTTGCCTTTGGCATTTCAGCATTTGCTGAGGTTAAAAGAGAAAACAGTAATGATACAGAACAATTCTCCCACCAGCAGTGGCAAAAGTAATCTTGGAGGCCTTGAGTGTAACACTTTCACCGCTTCTGGGTCCTTAGTGAAGTCAAAAAGATGTGATATTTTCTGTTTGTCACACAGAAAAACAGAGTTTGGGTAAGGAAATCTTTTAACGGACTCAACAAAGGTATTTTGGGCTGAGAGAATTCTCAATCTGTTGTGCTAAAATTAGCTTTAAATAAATGTGCAATACAAGCAGCACATACTTCGCCTAAGAAAAAAAATCTGCTGGCCACTTACAGATTATGTGAACTCGGTTATTTAGTTGAGCTAAGAACATCAATTATTCCAAGCCTTATCTAACTGTAGATTTGGATCTATTCAGCAATGGCACTGCCACGTACCAAAATAAACAACGAGCCACAGCTTGCCATCAAAGTGAGGGAAAGTTCCTACAAACATCGGCTGCTGCCATTTAACAAAATGGTCATGAAGAAAAGAGGTAAGATTGAAAAAGCCCGTGCCTCTGCCTTTACTCTTCCAAACTTCCCTCTGAAAAGAAAAAGCCAGTCTTCTGTCAGTCCACCCTTCCTTCCATATTACAGTATACACAAATTGGATGCCTTCAACTGTCACTCCCTGATGCCCACCAACCAAAGCTATGTAGATGATATTCTTACTTTTTTCCCCTTCAAGCTTTTCATCAATCAGCAAAAGGGTTCCCTAAGTTCTGCTCGGTTTTTACAACCGGTGTCACAGAAGCTGGTTCTAATATTGCTCATGGGAGCGTACACCATGATCTGAGCAACAGCAAAACAGAGTTGTTCAAACATACCAAGTACTTTGTGCTGGGTAAAGTTCACAGCAGCTGTTCGAGTCCCAGAAAGACATCTGAGAGAAGTGCCATAAATAACAAGATCACATGGAGTCTCCCGTTGCACAACCAACATACATCACTCCTGCTGAGGAATTTATGCTTCACACCCTATGCTGTCAGTCAAGAGTGTATTACAAACTACGTTTACAGGATGATCCAGAGGATATTTTGGAAAGTAATACAGCTCTCCTGCCAGCCGAGTCTTTTCAAAATACTCGTTCTATTCCATTACAAAAAAGACAAATGTTTCTGTTATCTTGTCCAAATCACGGTCTTTCTCAGGAACAAGCTATACATCCATGCATGCCTGTCATACACCACGGATATCTAAAACCAGTTCCAGCAAGTCTGACAGCCTGATGGAAACTGAGGGGGACTACTCCTTCGCAGGCTCAGGATCTAAGCTTTTCCTCAGGTTTGCAAACGTAAGGCATTTTCTCACACTCCAATTTCAGCAAATCCCTAATCTGAGCAGCCCCTTTTCAGGATTCTTAATTCATTTTACTATTAGATTAAAATTAAAGCCAGTTCTCCTAAAACTTCTCATTCCTAGGCCTCTGCAAGGGGAGAATCACTTTTCAAAGCTAGAATTCACAAAGAAGATACATAGCTGTTTCACAAAAATGAGATTTTTTTTGTTTTTCTGGAGTTTTGCCACAAATTGCCTTCGAGGGTTTGGTTCAGAAATTCCAAATTCAGTTTATTGTTTTTTACTCACAGAGAACTAATTCCTTTTAGCAATTCTGTTAATCTTGGAGTTTGAAGTTATTTTTATTAAACTAACGCCCAGAGTTTAGATATTCCATTAAAAGATCAGGAATTATTTTTACTAAAGTAACACCCAAAGCTTAGACATTCCTTGCAAAAATCAGGCGAAGCACCTTCATTCTTAAAAATGTTCTTAGGCTTTTTCTTGTAAACACAGATTTCAGGGAGACAGCTGAGCACTGAGCCTTTTTTTATCAGAGCGGGAAAAAAAGTTATTAAGGCAGGAGTTTTCCTGCCTAAAAAATCCTGAGCCTTTTGCTCTTAACATGACGTGTTTTGTCCCTCCTCCTTTCTTGCCTTCTGTTGTGGAAGAAGTAGCACCAATTTCCACTCCCCGACATCAGACGTCTCACAAGACATTTGCGCTGGCTTTGGGGTGTTCTGCGCACTGTCAGTATCTCCGGTCATACTCAGTATCTGTCCCTGAGCCAGCAGGGAGTCCCGCCAACACCAATTCCTGATGGAGCTTGTCAGACTACAAGAAACTTGTTCTAGACCTGTAACTCTTATGCCACAACAGAAAAGGGGCTGCAAAGTAAAGGCTCTTACCTCCATTCTCAGGGGCCTGAGGCACTGAAACCTTCTGCTCTTCAGTGGCAGCCCTGTCTCGAGGACAAGATCAAATGCTGCTTTTTGCTTGAGTGACTACGTTAATAAACTAGGTGACATCACCCAGGTTCCTTACCATGACTAAACACGGTTTAAGTGTTTGGAGGGGAAAGCGAACGCCGCTTATCACTCCTTCTGATTCACAGCGTAAGCAACCACGACTGAAGACTGCACTTTGCCAGCAAGGCTCCTCCAAACGCGATCGCTCTTCAAGCGTAACAGGCCAAAGACATCATGGAGTTAATAACATGTTTTCCAACAAGGCGCTTCTTCCCTATTGAAGCAGGCATGTAGCAACAATTTCCAATCTCTTTAATGTAGAAATTAGGGCTAGGGCAAAATCTTTTCAATTCCTCCGAAAGAGAGGTTAAGTTGCAACATACCCACCTTTCTCTCTGCAGCGTGTATAATTTCAGCTTGCTCAATAGCAGCGGCACTCCTGAGTTCAGGAGGACTTTAAAAGGAGCTATTATGCTCACGGAAGTAAACTAAGTGAATAAAGTGCCCAGGCAACAGGGAGACATTCCAGAGCCCTGTGCTGTCACCTGGCTTTTGGCCAATGCGTCTTAATTATATACACAAAACGCAAATCACAGAAAGATTCAACATAGGTTAGAACATTCTCAATGAATAATTTTGCACTGCGCTGAAGACGCTTCCCCGCAAATCGTCCTCGGATGCAGGCCACTAGGGTCTTCTCCCTATTTTCAGAGCTTCTGCTGACATCAACAGTGTGAGTGGTACAGCAACGGCTTCCTCTGCGGGTCTTCTCAATGGATCAGGCAGCTTTGGAAGGGGAGTTCGCGAGCAAGTTTAGCACCCCCTGAGCGTCACGCTGCTGAAATTCGTAACTCTTTGGCTGTAAGGCACCACAGCAGCTGCTACAGGCTACGTTCTCATCTCGGCTCGGCTGGCACATGCCAGTTCATACTATCCCGGCATGTAACACTGGACTGAAACTCAAAATGCTCATGGCACGGGGTAAGACGTTTTCACTACAGGGCCCACCGAGTTGACAAAGTCTTCAGCTTTAAGCACGGTCACGCTCACAGCTCAGAAACATTTAGGACCCTCTTGAGCCTTGTCACAGAATTAATAAAGCTCTAACTGAAAAGCTTTGACCTTCTGTGCAGCGCTGAATATAAAACCTAGCCTACCACATTTTAGTTATGAGGAGAGAGATGACTTTTCCACCACTTAACAGAAGATTATAGTTTTCACACATGATTAGAGTCATGGCTGTAACTCCATCTGAAGACTGCATTTACAAAGATCTGACTGTTCGGCAGCTCCCACGGGCGCAACCGAGCAGTCAGAATCTCAAAAACATCCAAATGATAATTGAGAGCAGCTTGTTAATGCTTTTTTGCAGTACCTTACAGATGCAAAGTTTTAACTGCTTTGAAAGCCGTCTCTCACATGCTTTGTGTGATCAGACACCACTAAATCTACCTATCGTGACAGCTTTTTAAACAGTATTGGGCAAGCTAGAAAGATTTGCCTCTGTACAGCATTCTCAAAAATAAACGCAACTAAAGATAACTTTGGCACAATTTTTTGAAAGGTCACAAGCTCTCCTCATCCAAGACATCTAATAATTCAGCATGAACGAAGTTCCAGGAGAGCTTGAGAATCCGTTCCTGTGCATGCCTACAAGCCCAACTACTATGAATGGACGCAAAATAAATAGATCTACTACCTCTATTCTATCTGCCTTTGCTTTTAGGCACCGATTTTTTACTACCGATTAAAGAAAGCACTTTTTTCCTACGTGCAACATCGTGAATTAATGGGCAGAAATCTCAGGTAAAATTTCAAAAGCTGACTGCACCTCCTGTCCCAAAGCGTACTTGTACTGTAAAACTGAAATATAAAAACCCCAACGAAACAGGGTAAGGTTTGGCTGGGACAGAATTAGCTGCACTTCAGGCGGGAGAACAAACCACTACCTGCCCTTCGCTCACGGCTCCGGCGGCATCCTTCTAACGTCCCAGCAAACGCGGGAGGTATGTGCCCTGGACAAGGTTCTGCCTTTGTTGCTTCTCCTTAAAAGCGTTCTGTCTCGACAAATCAGCGTGTGGGATGCTTGTGCCACTTCCTCTGGCCCACGAACACAAGCAGAGCTGCGAGCCACTCGAGGTTCCTAAGCCCTTCACGGTGCTTCCAGCTCAGCTGAGAGGAAAACTGTAAAACTACTCGCCAGAGACAGAAAGGCGGCTGGGTTCAGTAAACTGGAAAGAGCGGTCTCACGCCGGTACGCTGCTTTACCGCGGCGCACAGAGCCGCACCGGGGGGCTGCCGGGGTCGGTCGCCCTGGGCGAGCGCTGCAGACGATGCGTCGCCGGCAAAGGCTCGTCCCCGCGCCGCCTGCCCCCCGCCTGGCCGCTCGGGTGGGCGGCAGGGCCCAGTGCGCCGTACGGCCGCCAGCCCCACGCCGGGACAAGGCCGCGGCGCCCGCGGGGTGAAGCCGGGCGCAGGGCGCAGAGAGCCCTCCCGCCGCGGATGGGGGGGAGCCCACCCGGCCCGGCGGCACGCAGCCTGCCCCGGGGCCTCAAGCACAGCCAGAGCAGGTCCCGGCCGCCCCCTCCTCGCCCCCACCCGCTCTGTCTCCTCAGGCGGCCCCTCCCCTCCCTGCCCTTCCCGCCTCACCACGGCCCCCCGCGCGCCGCCGCCGGTGAGGCGGCCCCCTCCCCTCCGCCCCCCTCCCCTCGGCGCGGACGGGGCGAGGGGAGGGGCGAGGGCGGGGCGTCCCCGCGCACGTGCCCCCCGCGGCCCCACTCACCGCCCGGCGGGCGCACTCCGGCCTCCGAGCGGCGGCGGCGGCGGCGGGAGCCGGCACGGCCCGGAGGCGGAAGCGGCGGCAGGAAGTGAGGTCACTGGGGGCGGGGGGAGGGCGCCGCTTCCGGGAGGTGATGAGGCCGAGGCGGGTCTGCGCGCGGCCGGATGCTGCATTCCGGGTTGCTCGGCGGCGGGCGGGGGCGCTGGCACGGGCGCCGGGGGCCTCAGCCCAGCGAGCCCTGCTCCTGCCGGGCCAGGCCGCGCAGCCGGGCCCCGCGCGGCCCGGGCAAGGTCAGCCCGGTAACGGCCAAGTTTCCTCCCGGCGGGGCGGGACTGCCGACGCGCTGCACGTGATTAGCGTGAGACAGCTTCAAGTAGTTTCTGTGATCAGATGCTTTTATTAAGAAGCAATTTCTGCAGTTTTCTTTAAATTAACGGATTTTGTGATTGACCTAGAAAGAAAAAAGTAACTGGGGTGTGATGTCTCTTCTGGATAAGCCCTGGTCTTTCTGGTTACGCAAATTTTTATAGACAATCCCACTCTTCAAAGCAATTTGACTAAATTAAGCTAACCGCCTTTGCTATTAACATCATAGTGTTTGCTTTAAGTGTCTTCTAGACATGGAATTCACCTCCCAGTTCCCGGAGTTTCTCCAGGAAGGGCTCGCAGTATTGCATGCGCAACCTCCATATAAACACGGAGTGCCGACTCTTTCTGTGCTACCGCCAGCGACACTGCGGGCCCTCAAAGCTGTCCCCTTTCGCTGGGCGGTAAGGCCACGGCATCTTCATTCGCATTTACTGAATGCATTCAGCAAATTCAACAATTCAAGGAACAAAAGGGTTTCCACCGGGCAGATGGGTGCTGCCTTGCTTTCGCTAGGGTGCCGCTACCAGAGGAGGTAGGAGCTGATTTCCAAGGTGCCAGCATAGAGAGAGAGAAAGAATTTAAAGCATTGGTAAGGCTGCACTTCTCTGCCCTCAGAGGTTTCTCTGAGCAGGTCTGCCCTGCGTTGGGTGCTTCCATGCTGAGTGTTTCAGCAGGCACTCTGTTCGCTTTGTGGGGCTCAGAGAAAAGCTGCCGAGAACAAAGGTTTTAGGAGAGTTCCCTTCCTTTCCCCCTTGCCTTCAACTATTGTCAATTAAGAGGCATCGAAAGTAGCTCCACGCTGACTCTCGTCATCAGCACCGGCAATACGTCCCGAGTTCCTACGGTTGTGGGCTTCACTCCACTGACAGCTGTATGCTTTCAGTCTGTTTCGGTGGCTGCTGCTGCTGTTCGTACTTCCTCGCTGAAAAAAAGAAACACCGATCAACACCAATTATACCATTTATTACATACATGTATATATATGTGTGTGCATGTATACATATCTATATATACACATGTATAACTATGATGACAATCAAGAAACAGACTTAAGATTAGAGAATGTAATTTCACCGCGTAGCCACACTTAGGGAAGTTTCAGTTGCAGCGTGGAACTAGTCCTTTAGCGTTTGGCCTTGGAAAGGTTCAACAGTAAGGTCATAGCAAAATGTCAGTAAACTAATAGCACAGAACTATGATTCCATTCACGTCCTTTCATTTAAAAAAAAATAAATTAAAGACTATGGCTTCTTAAGTACTATTACGGATGGCCTGAATGACGCGTTAGTCACACGGCTGACCTCCACATCGCTCGTCTCCTCCACAATACACAAGCCACAAGCTCACAACCACACTGACTTCAAAACTAATCCGGTTAAGCAAGGCAAAGGGAGGGAGATCAGGGAGTTGCGTGCAGTGGAACAAAGGCCGTCAACGAAGGCCAGCAGCCGTTCCTCTGCAGGAATGGCTCATGGCGTCCTCTTCTGTTCCTACAGAATGCAATGGCCTGCTTTAAGAATCTTTACATTTAAAAGGTGGTTCCAACTCTTACAGCACTGTCTTGCCCACGTTCCCTCCAGGCGGACGTGAGGCGAGTCCAGGTGTTTCTCCGAACTGTGCCGTTGAAGTGTCAGAGGCGCAGGGCCCTTCCCTACCTCCACCCCGACCTTCCATGCAGGCAGGAGCGGCAGCCCTCATCGGAGAGGCCTGGTTCTTGCCGAGGTCCGGTTCACGGAGCTACTCATGGCTCCATGGCGCTCCCAGGTTCCACCCGGCTACCCAGGCGCCGCCGGCCGTTGTTCACTTCGGGCCGGGACCCGCCACAGCGGCGGGACGAGAGCTGCGCGGCCGCTCCCTCACACCTCTGCCCCTGTCATGGCCCCGGCTCGCGTGCCGCCACCGCGCGAGGCCCGCACCCGCCCCCCCGCCTCACCGATGGAGTACATCTCCAGCTGCTGCCGCAGGCGGACCTTCTTCAGGCTGTCGTAGAAGCCGGGCGGCGTCTCGGCGGCGGGAGGCAGGGTGAAGATGCGCATGATCCTCCTCTTGTTCCTGGGGGGGGGGGGGACGGCGGTGAGCGGCGCGGGCGCGGCGGCACGTGGGGCCCGCGCGGCCGCCTCCCGGCGAGAGCCCTCGCCCCGCCCCCCGCGGCCTCCCCTCACCGCCGCGCGTAGACGAGGAGCGCGAGGCTGGCCAGCACCACCAGCAGGTACACGTTGGTGGCCTCGTTCCACGCCTCGTGCACCGAGTAGTCGATGGCGCCGCCGTCGCCCAGCGCCGCCGAGCCACCGCCTCCCGCCCCCCCGGCCGCTGCCGCCGCCGCCGCCATGGGGGAGAACGGCCGGCGGGGGTGGCCCGTGGCGGCGGGAAGTGACGTCAGGGGGGGCCGGCGTGAGGCGCTGCGCCTCGGCCTGCCAGCCGCCGGGTCGGGCTAGCCCGGAGGTGGCGGCAGTGAGGGGCCGCGGGCCGCTCCCCCCGGCGGGCCGCTCCCCCCCCCCCCCCCTCCTTCTCCCTCTCGCCGGCGGGCCCTGGGGGAGAGGGCGGGAGTAGGTGGCCGTTTCTCTCCCGCGGGAGGTAGCGGTCGTCTTGCTTCCACGCTGCCAGCGCCTGAGGGGAATCGCGCGGGCGGGCAGAGGCGTGAATTCAGCAGCCCCGAAAGCCTGGCAGGCGTGGAGGCAAAAGCAGCTTCCCCCGCCGGGGCTGGGGCTCGCTCTGTGGCGGTGGAGGCGTCTGGGATGTGGCGCAGCAGTGCCCGGTGACGAGAGGGAAAGAGTTCGCGATTGTCGCGGGCTTTCACTTTGCACATGGGAACTAAATTTGACAGTTTAGGTTGTCAAAGTAGAAAGAGCACTTTATGAGAAATCTTGCCTCTCTGGGGTTTTTTTATGCCAAAATAGGAGTTGCTGGATATTCAGATGCTGGAGCAACACAGGTTACTCCTATGCTCCATATGCTCCTGGTGCCAAAAAGCACAATTCTAGGATTATGCCTTGGCAGAAAAGGTGGAGCAGAGCAAGCGTTTCAGTCTAGAAGCTTGAAAAGTTGTCTGAACTGCCTAATGCGATGCAGATTAACGAGGCAGAGGATGTTCTAGCATACACACACACAAATGCTTTTTTTTTTTTCTTCTGTACTGCCTGATGTGGCATGTTTGAGCTACATGACAGGCTAGGTGTGCTGTCCTTTATCCTCCCCTGCTTCTTTCTATCTACCTCTGGCAGTGATACTTCCTTTTACCATACCTTCCTTCAGATACTAGAACTATTACAATGTAGACATTACAGATATGGTTCATCTCCCTTAGCTTTACGCATATTTGGGGTATGTGCTTATGTTGCGGTTATTTGTCTTCACCCTTTATAAGACAATAAGGGGGGGGGGGAAGTATTTTTAGGGCATGGTTTATCTAACCTATGTCAAACATTCAGAATGCGTCCTCCTGTGCCCGGGAAGTGCCCTGACCCCTTGCTGAGTAGAGGGAGTCTAGACACCTCACTTGGATGGCACTTGCTTTGCAAATATCCAGCCAGCCTGGAGGGACTCCATCTTTTGAGGAGCCGTTTTCTCAGTGCAAGATGTGCCAGGTCATTCTCTTTCCATGCTATGGAATAGATTCCTTTTAAAAGCCCTCAGATCAGGGCATAAAAGGATATGAGTGAAAATGACAATATAAAAAAAAAAAAAAAAAGCTAAGGCACTGTATCATGAGAGAAGTTCCTTGCCCCACATGGTGTGGGAAATAAGAGTAGAACAGCAATTAGACATAATTCTAGGTCATTGGATCAGGATGGCACCCATGCACAGAACTGTGGAAACCACTAGAAGAGAAAAAAAAAAAAAGTCTATCACTTATGCAACGTGACACAAGACAGTTAATTATGCATGGTTCCACAGGAATTTTAAACAGTTTCTCATGAAGTTGAGGCTTTTTGTTTGCTTTTCCAGTATGTTGAACTTTTCTGCTAACAGGCCTGACAAGATAGCATTATACGTCTGTGGAAGAAAAGTGGAAAGAATAAACGTGAGTAACTTAGGTATTCTTTATATTTCATTACTACCTCTAGACCTCAGTTGAGATCGGGCTCCCTTGTACGGGGTGTAGAGAAGCTGTATTTAAGCTGTATCTAAAGGCACTTTTTGTATTAACCCTGCAGCACTCTCTGGGCAACCCAGGAAGGGGCTGGAACGCCCCAGGACTCTGCAGCCAGCTTCCCATCTGGAGGAAACGAATGCCTGCATCCACAAAGCACGACTTCGGGTCTCGGGCTTTTCTCCGCAGACTCCAGCACACAGGAACAGACTCTGCCTCACTCAGCAGGTGCCTGATTTGTTTGATTTAATCAAATTCTCGATTTAAGGCTCAGATAATCCACCCACCCCAAACCTAGAGGACGGGCAGAGAGAGATTTTCTTCCCCCACATGCCCTCTGAAGTTTGCAAGTGTTATGCAGTGGGTAGGACAGGGTTGGGTTGAGGAGCACAACATGTAGCGCTGCAGTGAGTGTGGCAGCCTTGCAAACCTGAGAAAAAGGGGTGATCTCCCACTTGCTGCCCTGTAGCAATAGGAATTATGGGGGAGTAGGCCTTCTGTGTGACTGCCTTGAGGAATCTGGTTCAAATACCAAAGCTGGCTGACTCTTAAGCCTAGATTAGCTTCTCCTGGTACGCTGTTGTTTCCTTTTATAGCTTGAACTTTTGTTTCAGTCTTAGGCTCCTGAAACACCTGGAGAAATGGGAATGCAAGCTGCTCTTGAGTTTGGTTAGAGCAAAGTCAGGCCTTGCAGTTGTTGTTATGTGCACAAGAAATGGTATGACCTGTCTGTCTAGATTATGTAGCATATTTATTTGTGGCTTGGATTAGGTGGGATGGGATAACCAGTGCTTGTGTATGCTGTTAATGCATCAGGACACCAGTTGCTTTCTATTTTCTTAGACTAAAGCTGGTTGTAGGGAAAGGAGTGTCATTTTTAAAGCCATTAGGCTTTAAACTAAGGGAGGGTAGATTTAGACTAGATATAAGGAAGAAATTTTTTACAATGAGGGTGGTGAAACACTGGAATGGGTTTCCTAGAGAGGTAGTGGAGGCCCCTTCCCTGGAAACACTCAAGGCCAGGTTGGACAGGGCTCTGAGCAGCCTGGTCCAGTGGAAGATGTTCCTGCTGACTGCAGGGTTTTGGGCTAGATGACCTCTAAAGGTCCCTTCCAACCCAAAGCATTCAGTGATTCTACGATTTTGTGCTGTGCCTGTATAGCATCTGACCTCCGGGATCCTGGCCTGTGATCAAAGCATGTAGGCACCAAACAAATAATACATAATAATAATATAGGCACCAAACAAATAATATATAATAATAATATATGGCATTGGTATGAGCTATTCTGGCAAAACGTAGCTAATGGAGACCCAAGCTTAGTGGCTAGATTTTCAACATTACACAGTAGCAAATAAGCCTGGGGAGTTTCAGCTATGGGTCAGACACAACCCCTCACAGGAGCCAGGTCTTGGGGAGAAAAACACATAGCCGTGTGATTTAATTAAAAAAAAAAAAACAAACAAACCATCCCAACTTTGACAAAAGGGGAACTTTGTTCATTCCACAAAGAAATCTAGCAAAAAAAAGAAATCTAACTTGATAAAAGCACCCACTTAAGTCCCATAGATTTAACAAGAGAATTGCTGAAAAGGATCTTACAGCTCTACAAGAAAGGAATTCGCTTTCCAAAAGTCCTTAGCATCCAGCAACTACTATAAATTGGACTGAAAGCTGCTGAACGTTATCAGTTTTAAAAATCCAGTTACTTCATATCCAAAATGTGAATGCTGGAATCTAACAGTAAGCTTGTTCTTTTGAAAATTATGGCCAAAGAGTCTGTGTGTGTCTCTCTATATAAATACATGATTTTTAATGGATTTTGAGTTATGCAGAGCTAAACAGAATCAGAAATCGCTGAGACATAAATATCACTTTAATGTAAATATATTCACCATTTAATCCTGATAAATACTGGATTATAGACTTCAGGACACTGACAATTATTGGCAATCATGTGGTCATCTCAAGTATACAGTATTTCAATTAAAATAAAACCATAAAATCCTTTTTTCTCTTTTAAAAGTACCATGTAGCATGTAATTTATTTGGATGAACTCTACAAATATATGCATTATATCATGCTAGAAGAACTTAAGAACCACTTTTTTCTTGTTCCCAGGGTCTCTTGACTGTTGGTAAGACATTATAGTTATAATGATAGAATCAGTTTACAGTTGCAAATTCTGCCAAATATCTCACAAATTATATCTGGCAAACAGCACTGCCTCTCTTTCACAAAGATAATGATTTGATGTTTTGTTTATGTGGGACCAAAGGAAAATATAGTTTTAGAGCTTATGATAGAATTGCAAAAAGTTTGTGTGGTATTCTAAACTTCTGCTACATTTCATAGTTACCACTCTATTAAGTGGAGAGTAACACGGACTTTAAAAGCGTCCTTCAAAAATGGGAAAAAACAAACCTGTTCAATAGGTTGTGTCTGTTTTATTTCCTCAGCATTTACCCAGGCCTACATAGCAGCTGGTGTCGATAGGCATGCAATACTTTTTGCATCTGATGGTGTCAAACATACAGATGAGTTGCCATAAAGGCTGCTCACCTGTACAGCAGTTTGTGTTATAGGAGTGTTTTTGGTTGTAGTCTGAAACCCACAGCACATGAAGGGAAACACGCTACATCAGACTTGAGCCGCCTAGAAGAAGCCTGCAGCCAGCAGGCAGTTTGGAAAGGAAAACAGCATAACCTTGACAGTGCTATTCTTTGGATGACTCTGAGGAAAAAAAGAAAGGAGCAGTGGGTTTGAACTGTATCTGGGACTCTGCTCTGAGACAGGCCGTTTCCATTCTGTATCCTGTGGTACAAATCTACCTGGGAAGGGCTAAACTTTATTGGGAAATCCACTGGGAGTTGTTTTGGCAACAGCATCAGACCAAGGGTAGAGCATACCATACCAGTAATGGGTCCAGGTGCCCTGACACAGCTGGCACCCACAGCCAGACTGTCAGCAGGCTCAGCTGGCATGTCCTAGGTCTCCCTGTCTCCTCCACCACTGGCACAGCAGTGTTTCGGGGGGGGGGGGGGGGGGGGGCAGTCTGGGAAGCAGGTAGTATTTCTTGAGTTTGGGATATGGTCTCTGCTTTGTTTCTTTGTCTAATTGGTCAGATGGGGTGGGCAGGATGTGCTGTGGGACTGCTACAGAGATGGCAGAGGAGGCATTGCCCGAAAGGGAAGGGCAAGGTGGTGCAGATCAGTGACTCAGCAAAAGGGTTGTCCTATCCCTGGGCAAGTGGCCAGACCCAAGGCCTTCATCTTGATGATGGCACCAAACATAAGCCCTGGGACCTCTAGAACTATATCTGCCCTGGCACTGACCACCTAGGGTAGTTTGGGGAACCTCCTCTGAAGTTTTCTGAAGGAGATGAGCACCAGTAGCAGTCCTTATTCTTGTGTGCCCTCCGTCTTTGCGCAGATTATTTGGCTGGATTTTGGGACGGAGGACCAGGGATACAATAGGAAACCTGGCAATAACTGTCCCAGGAGAAGCATCTTTGTGGGAGAGGACAGGGAATGTGGGGCCCTTGATTTGAGTTTGAGATGGGAACCAGCAGCTATTGCTGAGGTTAGGCAGAGCTGTGGCAGTGGTCTTGGCAGGGGAGGTCATGTCCACAGGTCTAGAGCTGGCTGGGGAGTGGATGAGGAGAGAGGGGCTTGCAGGCTTCCAGCTGTGAACAGGCCTCTTCATGCTTTTCATCCTTTGATGTTCTCCTACAGACATATAAGAGCTGCTGCTACTGAGGCAGCAAAACCCCTGAATGTTTATCCAGGGCTGTCACTGGTGGTGAAAACTGGAATGGGCAGCAGGGACAACTGGAAAGAGGGGAGGTGTCACGAATGAGTGGTTAGGTCGCTTAAATGATCACTCAAAGGTTTTGCAAGAAAAGATGTTACTGAAAATCTGGAAAATGTGATCTTACAAAGTTCGTTGGCAAGGGTCACTCTAGTACTTCTTAAATGAATGGAACACAAATTGAAGGAGGTTTTGAGTGGAAAACGGTTCACACAGAGTAAAAGAACAGTGTAAGGGGCAAGGGAGACCCTCCCATTGAGTCACCAGGTCTGGAATGTACCCCCTTGCTTTCCAGACTCCTTCTCAGAGAGGAGCCTAGGTGCGGCTGCATCCAGAACCGCCCTTAGACCACAACAATTTATGTCTAAGGGAGATGCTTAGCAGCAATTCATGGTGTGTTCACAGTTTAGGGAGAGAGAGAATCACAGGGATTTAGCAGCTATTAATCACCGGTTAACTTAGCATTTACAGCATGATTAGAAAGAATTTACTATTACAATCACAATATTAGGATATTATGCTTTGAATACAATCACAAAAATTCCCCTCAGAGTTCAGTGAAATACTCACTTCAAATCAAATGATCTCTCAACAGGTGAAGGTTGAGTCTCAAGGAGATCAGCCCAGGTAATGCCGACAGAGTTCGAGTTACTCTGAGAAGCGTCCCACTCAGAGGGAGTTACTGGGCACAGCCCGCTGCGGACCAGAAGAGCTCAAAGGGCCTCACCTGGTACCACTGTTCATAGGGTCTCAAGATGACTGACTTTAGGCATCAGTCATTTTCCATCCTGGTCACAATCCACATGATGCAATCCTGATATTTAGACAGAAACTTTACAATTCCAGCACTACCCAGAAGGTACGGTTCTGACATGTACCAGGCGGGTGCGACTCCAGGCATCGGGAGTTTCAGGTGCGGTCAGGGGTGCCTGATGGGCCCAACTCGCTGCTCTTGTACAGAGACAAGGAGAGCGCCAAGTCGTCCCGATTCACTGCACACCAGCCAGCTACTCCTGCAGCGCAAGCAAGAACACAGTGTTGGCTGGTTCTGGGGTTGCCAGGTGTGAGGGTTGCCAGGTGTGAGGGGGGGCTGCACCACCACATTCCACCCAGTGACTAACGTCAATCCATCTTTCCACAGAGTGGTGGTGTGGTCGCCTCTTGCGTCTGTGCGTATAAACCAAGCAATACTACATTCCAATTATAATTTCGAGGCAAATTTTTAGTTGGTTACCTTAATTATCAAGATTCGTTAAGTGTGGTTAAGCAAGGTTACATATGTAAGTAGGGTTTTCTAGCAATGATGTGACTTTTTTAGCTAACTTCTACACTCTATATGAACATGTTTAACAGCAGGCATAATACAACAAAGAGTTAACAGAATCACAGTGGGCTGTAACATCTGTTTCAGGGTTCTGGCTGCTGTTGGAGACCATCTGAGTAACGTATCCCACCAGGTATGTTCCCCATCTTTCTTCATTCTTTTGAGGACGTGATGTATCTCTTCTGTGTCATGATGGACAGTGATCAGAGTCCATTACCCATTGTCTTGAACTCGTTTCAGCAATTGATGCAGGTCATGTTGCAACAGTTTTACTAGTGCATGGTCCCAAGGGTCTTGTGTATGGATTGTCCAAGGGTTTTGTGTCTGTGCTTGAAAGGTTATACTTATCCCAATTAAGAGGAAGATCAATGGTGAACTGGGGATACACTGCTGTCGTTGTCATTGCCATCGATGTAGAGTCTTTTTTTTTTTCTTTTTTTTTTTTTTCCAAAAGAGAAGAAAGAAAAGTTTTGGTGGGGAAGGCCGAAAGGGTTACTCCTTTATGATACAGGGTAAATTCACCTAGTAGTTATTCTGTGTTTTGTACCACTACTATCAGTAGTTTCCCAGTTTTCATTAGGGTGAGGATTGATACTTGAACCGAAAAACCAGATGCTGCCGTCTGGCAAATGCCAGGTTCGTTCGTTTAAAACATCGAATCCTAAAATGTTTTCACTGCGATCTTTAATTGCAAAGCGAGTAGATGACATACGCTTCTTGCTGGGGAGCCATAAATTAACTTTTACAGTTTGGCAAATAGCACTTATTCCATTCACTCCAGTAATTTTAACTTGTTGCCGCCTGGTTTGCATACCCAGCTTCTCAGCATCTTGTTGTGTTAGTATTGAAATTTGTGCTCCCATATCTATCCGAAATTTTGTCATTTGTTGTCGAGGTCCAATTGGGATTAAAATCTATGGCCTATTATCATGGCTACTATCATGTATCCATTGATAGGGTTCCACCTGCCGGACAGATAGATCCAACTGTCATCCAGGCACTATTTGTTTTATTGACTGAGAATGGAAAGGATTACCATTCTCTCTGGGAGCTGGTAGTGGTGTTTGAGTGTTTGGAATGTTTTCTTTTCCATGTTTTATATGAGTCCTAGCCACCAGTAGTTGTTTTTCTACTGCTTCCCAGTCATGCCAGTTGTTACGACCCCATTCATCCAAGAATTTGGAAAATGGATTTATTCCGTTTTTTTGTAATTAAACAGTGATACTACTTGCCATCCCGCCAGCTATGCCAATTTGTCGTGAATGAGTGGTGAGGTCGCTTAAATGATCACTCAAAGGTTTTGCAAGAAAAGATGTTACTGAAAATCTGGAAAATGTGATCTTACAAAGTTCGTTGGCAAGGGTCACTCTAGTACTTCTTAAATGAATGGAACACAAATTGAAGGAGGTTTTGAGTGGAAAACGGTTCACACAGAGTAAAAGAACAGTGTAAGGGGCAAGGGAAACCCTCCCATTGAGTCACCAGGTCTGGAATGTACCCCCTTGCTTTCCAGACTCCTTCTCAGAGAGGAGCCTAGGTGCGGCTGCATCCAGAACCGCCCTTAGACCACAACAATTTATGTCTAAGGGAGATGCTTAGCAGCAATTCATGGTGTGTTCACAGTTTAGGGAGAGAGAGAATCACAGGGATTTAGCAGCAATTAATCACCGGTTAACTTAGCATTTACAGCATGATTAGAAAGAATTTACTATTACAATCACAGTATTAGGATATTATGCTTTGAATACAATCATAAAAATTCCCCTCAGAGTTCAGTGAAATACTCACTTCAAATCAAATGATCTCTCAACAGGTGAAGGTTGAGTCTCAAGGAGATCAGCCCAGGTAATGCCGACAGAGTTCGAGTTACTCTGAGAAGCGTCCCACTCAGAGGGAGTTACTGGGCACAGCCCGCTGCGGACCAGAAGAGCTCAAAGGGCCTCACCTGGTACCACTGTTCATAGGGTCTCAAGATGATTGACTTTAGGCATCAGTCATTTTCCATCCTGGTCACAATCCACATGATGCAATCCTGATATTTAGACAGAAACTTTACAATTCCAGCACTACCCAGAAGGTACGGTTCTGACATGTACCAGGTGGGTGCCACTGCAGGCATCGGGAGTTTCAGGTGCGGTCAGGGGTGCCTGATGGGCCCAACTCGCTGCTCTTGTACAGACACAAGGAGAGCGCCAAGTCGTCCCGATTCACTGCACACCAGCCAGCTACTCCTGCAGCGCAAGCAAGAACACAGTGTTGGCTGGTTCTGGGGTTGCCGGGGTGGGGTGGGCTGCACCACCACAGTAGGCAACTGCATATAGGGCTGTCCCACCTCTTCTTCCCTCTCTGTGAGGCCTTGCCTCTTCTCTTTAAGGGAAATGAAGCTTGAAATGTGGGAAGGACAGGTTTCATGCAATCTTGAAATTGTGGAAGGGCTTAGTGGGGAAAAACAGAAAGATGGAGAGATTGCAAACTCCTCTGATTTACTGAAAGATTAGATGGAGGTGACACTCAAACTTGGTTGAGGTTGCACCAGGTTGAGATTAAAAGGGACAGTAAAGTACACAAATACCACGAGCAAGTTAAAGGGGAGGTAGTACCTTCAGCTATTATCTGTGGCTCTTCTGATGGCCCTTATATCTATTTGTCTAGTTACTACAGACTTGCTAATGCAAACACAATGAGATCTTCTAGGGGTTTATGGAAGTTTGCTAGCACAATACTGGCTTCAAGGCCAGATCCTGGCGCTGTTAGGGCATGAGAGACTGGAACGGCTAATAGCTAAAGCGAAGCTGACCTTCATGCTGCCATCTAGTGTTTGATCGTAGACGGAAACAATATCCCAAAAAAGAAACTGAAGTTCCATAATGCTGTGTTCAGAACAAATGTAATTTATTCCTGCTGAAATACAACGCTGGACAACACACAAGCTGAAGGAGAGAGAATGGGGAAGAGACATGTGGAGGACCCAGTGCTCAGAGTGAATGTTTCGGGAGACAACTTTTCCTAAAAAAATTTGTAACTATTTCCTCCAGGAACAGAGACAGACATCTTCACAGCAAGATAATTACTCAGAACCAGAATTTGTCCTCATTTGTTTTTAACTCTGTGAAGTTAATATGGCTGTTTGCAAGGTGCAATGGTATACAACAGAGCAAGAATCCAAGCAGAAGCTTCTATTAACCAAGAGGGACCAGTATAAGAGGCTTGGCAGGTTCTTCTTGTCTGTCCTTGCTACTCTCATAAAAAACACAAGATATGTTTACTTCACAGCCATCAGATGCTGATTTTTCTTTCAAGTGTACATGATGGCTAACAAGAAATAACAAGTTATTGCTGGGGACGCACAAAAGATTTTACTTGTGGCCCTCCAAAGCTTGATCCCTGGCTTTGAGGAGCTGTAACAGGATGCTTTTCCAACTGTTGCACCTCCTGGATCCATGATGGAACTGTAGAACTTTAACCCTAGTAGTAACAACTCAAGAGTTCATGGGCTGGATGATGCATTTACAACAGAGAGAGCATTCTTTTTCCCTGGGCATCTTTAAGGTGTTTTGAGTAAAAATCCAAAACAAACAAGAAGCATCCAAAATCATTGTTCTCTTTTGGAGACCCTGGCTTCTGAGCTTTGCTTGCTGACAACCTGAGCAGGAAAGATGCCAGGAAGGACGGCACAAGTGAAAAATGGCAAAAATCAGCTAATATAAGAAAATAGACTGACCAGAGGGAAAGGAAAGGCATAACGAGCAGCCTTTAAAAGGCGCCTGCTGGCATTGTGTGTGATCAGGTATGAATTTAGTCGTTTGCAGGAAAGTTTTCCCATTTATAATAAAATTCTGGTAGCAATAGAACACAGGTACGTTTGAATATTATGTACACAAACTGACTGCATGTTCTCAGTGCAGTCATAACACGGCTCGTTTAGGTAAAGAGGAACATCAGCACAGCAAAGAACAGAACCAAACTCTACGGCAGAAAGGACTGTGCACTTCTCTGCTTACAAATCACCTCTCAATTCAAAACATGGAAGTTGTCTTAGGCCCTTAGGTCTTTCAAACAGTCCACAGAACAGAAAGTCCATAGGTACATAACGGTAAAGTCCATGTGTCTCGTTCATACTGTTCCTGTTTTTTTCACCGAGAACAAGTGCATCCCAATCCCACTAGAGCCTACTGCTGGATTAAAGAGCATCATTATTCTTCCTCTCCAGCTGTTGGTACCAGGCTGTAACATCCATGCAGGTACCAAAAGCTTTCTCCTAAACACAATGAACAAAAAAGCAGTCTTTCTTTATGCTTAGTGGGCTTGGAATTCAGACCCAATAGAGTTGCATGCTCTGAATCTAGGGCTTTTACTTTCCAAAGCTCACATTTAGTACTCATTGCTGTGGAAGGAAGTCACATTCTCTTCCAGTCCTTGTTCTCCCCACTTCCATCAGGTCATGATGACACTCATCAAGGATAAGCGAATGAAAAAAAGATACGCTTCAGCTCTCTTCCAAAGCGCTCAGGATTTCTGTGAATTAAAAAAGAGCAAGAGACTCCTCTGCTTTACAGCTTCATCTCCAAAGAGCTCATCTGAGAATACCATGGGACAAAGGCTTGAAAACCAAGAGCTCATGTCTGTAAAAAGTCTCTTCAGGATCTGCATCATCTGCTTGCTCACGAAGTAGCCACATGCTTGCTGGTGTGCAATACGCGGCCCACAGAGCAATGTCCCTACAGCTCCAAGAACAACCTGTTCCCCATCCAGCAAGGAAAGACTGCCCTTGGGGCTCTGGCATCAGGGTTCACCAAAATCTGAAGTGAACTGGGGTACTCCTTTCTCAGTAACCGCTCCTTTTACTGCATGGGGAAGCGGGTGAGGACTTTGTGGATAAGACATGGACCAAAGCCACAGGAATCAGCACAAAGCTTCTGGGGCACCTGCCATGGTCTCTGCTCTCCAGTCCTCTGCCAATCAGTTTAAGTGGACCAATTTTTTTTAAAACTCTTTTTCTGTAATTTTTTTAAGAGAGTTTCTGTGTAAATGTTGCAAAAGAAAATTTATTATTTCTTAATGAAAAAATTTCCCCCCCAACCCACCCAACTTCATTTCTCTCCCTCCCCCTCTTCCAATGATAGATTAAACATGCTAACGGAAAGTTTGCACAGCTCCAGCACTGCACTGATTTATTTATTTATTTTAATCAAAAGGTACAACTTCAGTTGCTCTTTTCTTCTCAGTTTTGGGGACGGAGATTTTTCCCTTCAGGCAAGCTAAATAAATAGGAAGGACATCAACTTCAGTATGTTGTTTGTCTCACTATAACATTTCCCTGGTACCAGGCATGGCCGCCTCCCGAACAAGCAGAGTTAAAACTTTCCTGTAGGTGTCTAAGACCTCTTGGGCAGAAGGCCTTTCAGCTGGGTCCTTCTTCTTACATGCTGCATGGATGTCAAACAAATGCAGTCGCACAATGTCACTTCCTTCAACGTGGCCCAAGAAAAAATTGGAGACATCTGGGATTTTCCAGATGTCTGTTTTCTCGTCATAGGGAGGCATGAGGTCATCCTCAAACGGCACCTCTTCTCCATAGGGCCAGCGTTGCTCAGGAGCTACAAACTCGCCCCGGAGCTCCCGATGACCACACTTCACCAGCCTGCCAGCACTCCTGTTTACAAGAGGCAAAGCATCCAAATCATTCACCAGGATATGAAAGTCACTTGTTAGGAGATACTGAGAGAGGACCTTGTCCAGGTCATTTGAGTCGCACATCACTAAGGTGCCCAGAGGGCTGCTGTGCAGGTACCGGATGACACTCACGTAGTCTATAGCAAGCATCAGCCTGCGATGCCAGGTGTTCATGCCCTTGTACTTGGGCATGTGGAGGGTTTCATTCAGGCCCCTCAGGGAGCCCAGAGGGTGGTACTCAGTGAGGATGGTGAACTGCTGCTCACAGTAGCCAAGTAGCCGGACAACGTGCTTACTCTGAAGTGCTTTCAGCATCTTCAGTCCATGGAGAAAGTCCTCCTTCAGCTCGGAGTTGGTGAGCTGTGACAGGACCACTTTGTTTTCCTTCCACTCAGACAGGAAGACCTTAAAACACACAAGAGACACATAAGACGTGGAGAGCCTTCTTCCACCAACTGCTACCCACTGCCGCTAACCTCCGAGTGAATGCTTAGTCAGACCTGCAAATCGCAGTCACCAGGCAGAGTCAAGCCTTTAGGTAGGGCCATGTACCTGTCACAGCAGGCCCTTACTGATGTTGTAATTACATCACGATTTCCTAAATTTTCTCTGGAATAGGCAATGCAGATGAATTATTTCATACCACCCAACCAGCCAGCCTTACTCTGCCACGATCATACCACACTCCATAAGCGCTTCACCCATCTCTGTGATTTTGCTCATGCAGCTGGACGTCATTCGGCATCAGGGAGGTGGCCCAGGGCTCCGGTCACACTCTCACAGAATCACAGAATCACAGAATGTTCGGGGTTGGAAGGGACCTCTGTGGGTCATCTAGTCCAACCCTCCTGCCAAAGCAGGGCCACCTACAGCAGGCTGCACAGGACCTTGTCCAGGTGGGTCTTGAACATCTCCAGAGAAGGAGACTCCACAACCTCCCTGGGCAGCCTGTTCCAGTGCTCCATCACCCTCAGAGGCAAGAAGTTCTTCCTCATGTTCAGACGGAACTTCCTGTGCCTCAGTTTGTGCCCATTGCCCCTTGACCTGTCTCCTACCTGTTCTGTGCACCGTAGCGGCAGGCATATGCCCCTGGATGTCTACAGTAATTAGCTGCTGCGGGGATAATTATACCAGCGGTATGGGCATTAACGAGCCAGCAAACAGTCACAGCTCCTTCTCCCCAGGAGGGAAGAAGGGAAAACCAAACTCACCTTTTTGACAGCGCCTTCACCAACACACTTGAGTTTCCTGACTTCCCTGTTCATGGCTTCGCAGGAGAGCCACGGGGAACAATTCTTCACTGTTCCCAGTTTGAAGTGCCCGAAAGGGCAGAGGCCGGGGTCCATTTCGGCGTGTCCCGAAGAGGTGTAGAACTTGTTGAGGTACAGGTAGAGGAGGGCATTAAGGAGCAGGACGGCTGCGAGCAGTAAGGCCAGCGAGAGGGACGACACCTCCCTGGGAGGAAGCTCCCTCCTAACGAGGTACGGTTTCTTCTCCATGGCCGCGCCTTCTGCGCTCTCCGTGACAGACGGAGGCTAAGCAGGACCCTCTCCCCAGCCCGGGGGTAAGCGTCTGTGGGGCTCTAACATGGCAGGCCCCGCCGCCGCCCCGAGCCCGCAGCCGACGGGACAGGCCGCGCGTGGCAGCGGCGGACGCTCAGGGCAGCTCCGCGCGCTGTCCGTCCTCCCGCCTTCCCGAGCGGGGCGGGGGAAGGGACGGACGGCACCTCCCGGCCCCGCCGCGGCCGCGCAGGGCGGTGGCGGCGCCGCCCCAGGGCGGAGAGCAGCGACATGGCGGCGGCGGCGGGGCTGGTGGCGGCGGCGGCGGCGGCGCTGGGCGCCCTGCTGATGGCGCCCGGCCTCACGCAGCCGCACGGGGAGAGCCCGCCGGAGGGGAGCGGGCCCGCGGCCGGGCCCCGCAGGGGGGAGGCGGCGGGGCGGCCCCCCCCGGGGCGGATGGACCAGGCCCTGCTGCTCGTCCGCAACGAGCTGCCGGTGCCGGGCCTCCGCCTGGCCGCCCTCTCGGGCGCCTGCCACCAGGTGAGCGGAGGGCCCCGCGGAGGGGTCGTGCAGTGTCGGTGTCACCCCACGGCCTCTGCTTGTGGCAGCCCGGCCCCGGGCCTCGGCGGGACTGCTGGGCCTCGCTGGCGTCTCCCCGTGGCTTCGCTGGCTGGCTTCGCGTCAGTGTAACCTTCCGGCGGCGCGCCGGGAAGCCCCGCCGCGGGGGCCGCTCCGGCCCCTGGGCAGCTGCCCTTGGCTTGGCCGCTGTGCGAGGCAGGGCCGCCTTCCCTCCGCTTTGGGACTGACGAGCTCCCCTCCCGCTCTTCTTCCACAGTGCTTGTATCAGTTCCTGGCGTTCGTCCCGCCGAGCAACGGGAGCCCGAGAACACCGGGCATGGCGGCAGTCGCGGTCGATACCCAGCATCCGCTCACCCTTTTGCTCAACGGCTCTGTGGGTGACGGGGAGCTCTGCAAGTAGGTGGCCCAGCCCTGGAGAACACCTGGGTAGCTCTGTCCTGTATTTAGGGGTTTTTTACCTGAAGCCATGTGCCTATTTGTTGCCTGCTCATCACCTGCTTTTTCCTGGCTGCTTGGACCTGGAGCTCAGCCCTTCCTCCACTGCTGTAGCTGTGGTGTGCATCAGAACTGTGCTGGAAGGGTCTAGGCACAAGCAGGAGCTGAAATGGTGTGCACTGAGCCAGTATGTGCAAGCACCTGGTTTCTCTGGCGGAGAGTCTGTAGTTCGAGAAGACAGGTGATGTGGTAGGCAGTGCATGTGTGGTAAAGCATCTGTGCTGGGCTAGGGGAGGGTAATGTTTGCCAAAGGCAGAGCCAGGCACCTCGTCGCTAGATCATGCTGTTAGGCCGAGTTTTCAGCTTGCCTTTCCTGCAAGCATTCAGGCTTACAGCCCCCCAAATGCTGCCGTGGTGCCTGAACTTCGCAGTGATGGCTCAGCAAGTTTCATTTCCTTTATCCTTTGCAGGATTCAGTATCATTTTGGAGAGTTTGGCAATTATTCCCTTGTGGTAAAGACCCTAAGTACAAGAACCAAAAGTGTTTCTTGTGACCTAGTCATCAATGAAGGCCCTATCAACAGCTACCTCCGTATGTAATGCTCTGTTTTCCCCTTTCATTCTACAACCTGCATGTCTCCCAGCAGAACCAACTTGCTAAAAAGCCTGTGCAGCCAGTTATGCTGTGCTGAAGATGTGTCATGGGCTTGCTCCTCTCTCAGGATCTTACCTCTTTACGATTTATATGTTCGTCTTGAGGCCCTGACCAGGATCAGGCCTCTTCACATGATATGCTGTGTGACCACAACCTTTTTGCAGCAGGGATTAGCTTAGAAAAATAAGTGGGTATGTGTCCAGAGGGAGATATTTTTGTAGTTAGTTCCTGTTCCCCTGCATGTTTATGTATGTGCACAGAATCCCTCTTCTTGCCTCTATCTTTCTTCTCACAAAATGGGAAACAATTCATACAGTGTTTAAACTTTTGTTTGTTGTTGTGCTTTTAGTTTTAAACCTCACGTCTTGCTTTTTCGTTCATCTCCTTTCCTGTTTCAAACTCTCATCTACGTCTCTTCCATTCTTTTCCTTTATATTAGGTTATTCTTCAGTCCTTCCAGTCTTCCAGCTGTGAAAAAAAATCTGCATGCTTGCAAACTTGGTGTGTTACCCTCTCCCCTGTCTTCTTTGTGTTGAGGCTGTTTCTAAATCTCTAGTTTCTTCTTCAGAATGTATAGCACATCAGCTCTTTTCTGACCATTGCCTTGTGATGCAGTGCAGTTTTATTTTGCCTTTTTTATGCCGAGTTGTGCAGTCCCTGAGCTGCACTTTGAAACTATCCTGCTTTTGTTTTGGGTTGTTTTGGGGTTTTGTTGTGGTTTGTTGTTTTTTTCTTTTTTTCCTCTGGGACTGATGCTGGAGATATGTATTGCATGGAGAAGGTGATGTGATGATTGGTGGGCTGGGTTTTTTGTCATGTTTGTGCCACACTTGGCCAAGCCCAGGCTGCTGAATGGTTTTGTTAGATCATTTATAGAGTTGTGTTCTTCTCCCTTTCATGTAGCTATTCTCTTTGCTTTCCTGGTTTACACGGGGATCCTTGCTATCCTGATTGTTGGACGCCTTTTTATGAAGTAAGTGAACAGTATTGTAATACCTTCTTACACGTGAAGTGGGGCTGCCAGTTTCAAAACACACGCAGTAATGTGGTAGTGTAAGCAGTCCCACAGTAGCCCTGCTTGCAGATCAGATCCTGTTATCAGGTTGACGTGTACAAGTTCAGCTGTGGTAGCTGTCCATATGATAATAAATACAGAGTGATAGGATTTCCCTTGAGGGATATCTTGCAGCCTCGTTAGCTTGTACGTAGAGCGGTTACTGCAGAGCTGCGGGTGTCCACTGTAAGCTTGCACACACCCTGCCTTACCCTCCTGTGACTTGTTCCTGGGTCTAGCCCTGAACTGGCAATACAAGTCAGTGGGACATCAGTGTGTGTAGCGTATGGAGCCTTCCATCTTGTGTACTGAATGACGTGAGTCGTCCCTGCCTGTAAACGACCCAAGAATAAAGCCCCTGAACCTGAGCTTGTGGCAGTGTACTTACAGAGCTGGACTTAACTGAGGTCCCAGGTACTGGCTGAATCTCAGTATTGCGTATGTGAGCTGGGAAAACAGAAATAGAGACTGCCGCAACTTTTGATTTATGCTGCTGAATCGTTGATATTAAGATGAAATTGGCTATAAAGTACTTCTTGTTTTGTGTTGTGTTTTAAACTGTTACTAATTTTCAGAATTGATCCAGTCAGAAACTGGGTTTATAAGAAACTGAACCCCAGAGAAACTGATCGTCTGATTAATTCCGTGAGTGACCACAGTGTCTTTAATTTGCATTCTGTAATGTTTTCACCTCTGAGGAACACACATTATCTGGACATCTGGGAACTTGTTTATTACTAGTCATCTCCTTGTGCATGTTCCCCTTGGCAAATCTTGTATTGAAGTTAGACGGGCAATGGAGAATGCTAGACAGGGTTTCCATGCAAGTTTAGTGGATTCCCAATAGAGCTTTTGCAAGTCTCGAACATACAGCTTTGTGCCCTCTTTGGTTCCCTTGAAGCAAACGTGTTGGTGAAAATACTGTCCACTTCTGACATAGACGAAGTAAGGGAAGGGAAGAAGTGCTAGCTTTCATGTCTGCTTCCAGCACAGTAGGAATTTTAGCAGGATCTACACTGAAGTCAACATTTCTCTGGCAGCTCTAGACCTGGCATCACTGTGTGAGATGTGTTTTGTAGTACAAATAGACAGATCATCACAGTCTGGGCTTCACATCTAGGAGGTCCAAACCTGTCTAGAATCAAAAGACTTGGGAGCAGAGCTCTGCAGCTGTTCTTGTAGTTGTGCGTCTCCATAGCTGTGTTACAGCCATGTCTGCTTCTTTATGCTGTTACTGGAGCTGATCAGAGTGATTTAGGGAACTTGATTGGAAAGAAGCCACTCCTGCATTTAAAAGTAGTGGCTGATTTAGCTCTCTAAACAGTCTCTCTGTGGTGTTAGACAGGTGCCAGTGGGATGGGATGGATCCTGTTTGAGAGTCAACAATTGGATCTGCTCAACTCTTGTGAAGCAGCACTCACAGTGACAGCAAATCTGTGGCTGATTTCAGCTGGATTCGGCTCTCATTAGTCTCAAACACAGCCTTTTTTCACTGCATATTTTGTTTCCACCCCGGTCAAAGGGGGAGTGTGGAGCATCTGCAAATATTATTGCAATATGGTGGAGTCGTGAAGGGGTTAGAAGTAGCAAGTGGGGAAACAAAAGGAAGAGGAAGATGGGGAGAACAAAGACAAACACAGTATGTGAAAGTCTGCAGTTTACTGATCTTTGTTCTCTAGGCAGCTGATGCAGCTGCTGACTTGCCGATCTGGTGTCTGGTTTGTTCCTGAAGGAGCTCGGGTCCCCGAAAACAACAGACTCTGTTAGCAGCGATCCCACCCCGCGTTTGTGGAGCACGGCCTCTCGGCAGCGGCTACGTTCACTGGACACATTCCGAGGGTGAGCAGAAGACTTTGCTCAAAAGCAGTTCTTCCAAGGGGAATGAGATTTTTCCAATGGCAGTTTGACAGTGTATGGAAATACATAGCAGATGGAGGGTTCAAGGGGGTCTGTTTTACTTGGAAGATACTCAAGGTTTTAAATCTTGGATTTTCCAAAACACTTTGCAGTTGATCTAGTTTGAGGAAACATTAAAGTTGTGGCAGAGGGTGGAAAAGAACAACATATGTTCAGTGCGAAAACGCTATGTGAAGGAGCTTACTTTGGTTCACCGCCACCCATGATCTTTGAAACGCTGCTTCCCGTTTGGCAAAGCTGGAAACCTTGTACATAATCTTGCTTTAAAAATAAAATAAGCCAGATCTCACAGTTAGAAATGTCCTAATGGGGGTAAACATTAACTGTGTGTTCATATCTATGTATTTCATCGACATGTGATACTTTGTGTGTGCTTTTGTTGTCTTTTTAGGCTCTCTCTTATAATTATGGTGTTTGTTAACTATGGAGGAGGAAAATACTGGTTCTTCAAACATGAGAGTTGGAATGGTAAAGTACAATTGAGACAGTTAATCTACGTTTTAACTGCGGCAGCATCTAGACATGGTTAGCATTGCAGCTGCTGCAGCGAGCTGATGCTCAGCTGAAGGCTGGGATGCTGTGCCAGTCTGCCTCAGCAGGGTATCTGGCCTCTTAGGTTAATGGGCAGAGCAGCGTACAGTCCTGCTCATCACACAGTGACGGCGTAGTTTCAGATCACAATCTGTGTGTAACCTTTTCATTTTTGACAGAGATTCATGTGTTTAACTTTCCTGTGTTGTTCTGTGACCACAGTCAAGCTGATGGTGCTCGATGCTGTACGAACATAATGCTTTGATTGACAAGCTGATGGGGAAGGGGTTGGGCATTGTGCTGCCCTAGTGGAGAACAGCAAGGATCCCACCCCTGAAATCTTTCCCAAGACACAGCGATCAGTTCGGACTTTGTTTTTGGAGAATGGTGAAAGCAGTGAAGTGAGATGATTAGCTCTTTGTATGTTTTCTTTATAACGTGTTTTAGATTTTGGGGCATCAAATAATTGCAAACAGCCTGCAACTCCTCTGGAAACTCAGCAATAATGTTGTTAAAATTTAGGGAGGGTTTGAGGTAAATAATGTGTTTCTTCGTGTTTCTCTGTAGGATTAACAGTGGCAGACCTGGTGTTTCCATGGTAAGTCTTCCTGAAGAATAGTTCTTGTGTCAAGTGGTTCTATATATTAAGGGTTGCAAGGAGAACATTGTGCGCACCTTGCCTCGATGTTTTTGGAGAGGTGAATTTGTGTTATTCGGTTGGTAGGAATCTGCCCCTCCAGATAACAGCACCATCCTTATGAATCAGTAGAAGAGCTAACTGCGTTCGGCTGCCCACATCCTCCTTCCTCCACCTACACAACGTCAGTGGGAGGCCCAGGGTTACCCTACCAGTGGAAGTGCAGTATCCTTGAGGAGCTAATTGCCAAGCTGACGTGTTGAAGGCGGTCAGTATGGCAGGATTCAAAGCTGGACTGATGTGTATCCAGAGGTAAAATTAGCCAAAGGAATGTTGAATTAAGCTAATCTCTCTATAACCTATAATCTCTCTAGTCTTATGGGGAAGCAACTATCCCATCTGCCCCTAGCATGTTTCTCTAAAATACACACCAGTTGTGGTTACTCCTGGAGATGAGAGCTGGACTTGGACTGTGAACCTAATCTAGAGGGGAGGAGCGGGTCAGTTCTGAATATGAATCATAGATTTGCAGCTTGTATTTTACTGCTCTAAAGACGCTAATTTAATTTTGGGTAATGGAATTTTTTTGGTGGTATATATTGCTGCAGAAAGACCAGAATGCAGTTACTTCCTGAACTTTATTGCCTCAAATGACCACTGAAAGAGGTGGAAGGGTCCCATAGTACAAGCTCAGTTGTCTGGGAATTCCTAGCAATCAAAGGAAGTAAAGTTGTCCAATTTCACTCAATACATGCATTTCTGTTGGGGCAATGCAGGCTACTCTTAGCTTTAGTGTTTGCTGTCACTCACATGTGTGATGAGACATCTGTCAGCTCCATTTCCCATCTGCTCTGTTCTCCAGGTTTGTCTTCATCATGGGGACATCGATATCGTTGTCAATGAGCTCCATGCTGAGGTGGGGAAGTTCCAAGCAGAAGGTGCTCGGGAAAATCCTCTGGAGGAGTTTTCTGCTAATCTTGCTGGGAATCATAGTTGTGAATCCCAATTACTGCCTTGGACCATGTGAGCGGAGCTTGCTCTCTTCCTTGTATTTCTGCAACTGTTGGTCCTGCCTCCTTCGTTGGGCTGTTGAGAAAACAGTGTCGGCCTTCTGTACTGACCAGTTGCATAGGGGCGGTTTGATGGTATCCTGTAGAGTGCTGTTCAGCTCTGCACTGATGCAATTCTCTGTGTTTGACCCCTGTGCCAACCGCTGTTTATCGTCTTAGTGGTGACTTTCTCAGGGTTATGATTTCCAGAAAGTGGACTGGCAGATTAGAGGTGTCCTTGTACCTGCAGGTGCAGCGGGTCTCAGCTCTCCCTGGAGAAGGGTAGCTTTTATATTTACGAAAGAGCCTATGTCTGCTCCTCTTCCACATTGCTTGCGTGTTTTCCAGTGTCCTGGGATAATCTGCGTATTCCTGGGGTGCTCCAGAGGCTGGGATTCACATACCTGGTGGTTGCTGCTCTTGAACTCCTGTTTACAAGAGCGGGGGTTGAGAGTGGGATCTTGGTGAGTTATGTGGGGAGATGACAAGTGATACTGGAGTAGGGTTTGGGAGCTTTTGCTCTTGTTTGGGCACAAAGAACACATGAGAAATGATGAGAAAACATGTAGCATCTTACCTGATGTGTAGTGTAGTGTGACCTGGCAAAAATTTTGGGGGAGAATGTACCTTTCAGTGTCCCAGTCTGCGTTTTATCACATCTAGCTTTGCTGTATTTGAGGATTTCACTGATCCACTCAGATGGTGCTTGGAAGCAGGCATTCCCAGCCACTTTTGGTGACTTTACACTGCCAAGGGACCTCAGGGACAGGCATCTCTGTGCTGAGACCCATGGCCTGTGTTTTGTCCGGTGAATTTTGGCAGTGTTTTTTCACAGCAGGGGAAAGTAATAATGCTTTCCAGCCTTTCTGGAGTCAGTTTTCCCAAAAGGCTTTTGTTGTACTCATGAATCAAAATTCCTTTTGACATTTTCCAAGCTAAAAAACATTGTGGGCTTTTGTTTTGGCTTGCTTCTACCCCTCCCCCAAGTAACTTAAGTGTCTGGAAAATGTTTGTGAAGATGAAAAGTCTATTGGTAGAACCCGGTTTTGTCATGACAACAGCTCCTTCTTGTATCTGGGGGACTGCCTGCCAGGAAGTACAGGATACCCTGAGGGCATGGTTTTTACTTGCCAGCTAATACCCTCCTCCCTCCCTCTCATGCAGGAGACGCCATGTCCTGCTCTGCAGGATATTCTCCCCTACTGGCCACAGTGGATTTTCATTCTGATGTTAGAAGTGATTTGGCTCTGTCTCACCTTTTTGTTACCAGTGCCGGGTTGTCCCAGGTAAGACTGTGCACTCAGACTACTTTCTGTGGGGCATCAGATGATTGTTTTTCTTCTACTGAGTGGAAAATACATTTATTAGCCATAGGAAAAGAGTGAAGAGGAGAGCTTTTAGGCCAGCAGGCTTAAGGGAAGTGTTCATCATGTGAAAAAACTGTCTGGTACTAAAGTACCAGGTGTTATAAAAGCAACATCATTGTTCCTTTCTGTCTGAAGAAGAGGATTAAAATCTCCCTGAGAACTGTGTACAGCGATATATGATCATCGCAATGTCATCCCTGTCTCTGTCTTTGCCCCTTTAAAGGGTCAGCACCTGCAGAGCAGGTGGAGCAGCTGGCTGGGTAGCCAGGTCTGAACTGAAGCATTGCTTTAGCCTCCTGATACTGCCTGTCCCCTCGTGATCCGGCTGCTCATGGCATTGTGATGATCAGAACAAGATGGCCACCAGCCAGCTGTCACGTAGGACTTGTGTTTCACCGCGTGCCGCTGGCCAGGGAAAACATCAAGTGTTTAGTGTGCTGGGCCGGTGGACCAGCTGCTGTTCAGGTGGAATGTACCAACACTTGGTGCCATAACCTGTTTGCTTCTGGTCTAGGGGCTATCTTGGTCCTGGGGGCATTGGAGACTTTGGAAACTATCCCAACTGCACTGGAGGAGCGGCTGGTTACATTGATCGTTTGCTGCTTGGAGAAAAGCATATATATCAGCATCCCTCTTCAAGTGTAAGTAGCTCTTGGGTTGCAGTATGAAGCCGCAGGCGAGCACTGAACACAGGCCAGCTGTCGGGAAGGGCCTGGGAAGGATACATGCAGGGGGAGGGAAGAGAGAGCAGACTGGTTGCTCAGGTGCCCTGTAACAAGTGTTTTCTCTCTAAGGTGATTTACCAAACAACGATGCCGTATGATCCTGAAGGGATCTTGGGGACCATAAATACAATTTTTATGGCATTTCTGGGACTGCAGGTACCTCTTTTCTTTCTGGATGTGTGCTATAATGGGAAGATTTGGAGGAATCTTGGAAGTGGGGAGGGAACTTGGTTTCTTTATTTAAGGCTGAGACTGGTTCTAACAAAACCTTTTCCAGAGCAATGCTTTTAGGTTGACTTATCCTGAGATGAGTGTCAGAGCAGTGGAATCTAACCTGGCAGTAGCTTGCATTACATAAATCAAGACTTTTTCTCAGTTTTTATAAGGGATGGACAGAGGAAGTTTGCAAAATATCCAACCAGAAACTTCTTTTGCTTGTTTTAAGTTTGGGCTGGCTCTGCATGTTGGAAAATAGGGCCAAGAGATGCATAGACTTCACAGCTTCATTTTAAACATACAGTTTTAAAGGTTGCAGCTGTACATGTTCCCCGTTGCTAATTTTCCGCTTGACATGTAGTGTTAGCTGTCTTGCATAGGTGCTGTGGGGGTCCTCACCTTCCCAAACATGAGGGAGGCAGGGGTTCACATTAGTGTTACCAACATTGAAAGCTCACAGCTCACCACCATGTTTAAAATAGGGTTTCATGATGCTTTTTGATGCAGTTCTAGTTGGTCATTGCTGGCTTTCCTGTCTGCAGCAGCTGTTAGCCAAACTGAAATTCTTGTGCTGGGAAAGGAATGTTACTGCATGTAGCACTGGGTAAAAATTGACTGGGAATCTCTGGGGGCGGAACTTGGAACAGAAGGGTGACACTGAGGAATGAGTCATTAGGACACATTTCTTAGTGGTGGGTGAAAAGGAGCGTGTGCTCCAAGCAGGCCAGGGTGCGACGTGGCCCTGTTGAGAAGCTGTTGGGGCTGGCTGGGGAGTCCATGTAACCTTGTTCCTTTGTGCAGTCCTTGCTGAGGGAGACGGAGCTCGAGTCACATTGTGTTAACCTAACAAAGTTGCTTGTCCCCTTCCTCAGTGTTAAAGTGGTAGGGAAGGGAGAAAAGGTGCACCTGTATTGCTGAGTGGGTTGTATTTACATATTTTCCCCATCTGTGTCCATTCTTTGCACAAAGTTCCCATTCTGAGCCTTTCAGGCATTTAGTTGATACAAACTCTGCTCATGTTCTCTGTCTTAGCACAGGGAGCCGGTGGCAAATACATCTGGCTCTTGACATGTAGTTACATTTATGGGCATTAATTCATTTTTTGTATTCTTTTTATATTAGGCAGGAAAAATTATCTTGTTCTACAAAGACCAGTACAAACAAATTATGAGTCGGTTCATCATATGGAGCATAGTAATGGTAAGTCAGTTATGTTGCTCTTTAATAGATGTGTATTTTTACGCAACGCAAACTTAGTATTTTTGAAACATGTTGCAGTGGTTATGTGAACTTCAGCAACTTTCTGTTGCAGGGAATTATTTCTGCTATCTTGACAAAATGTTCTAAAGAAGAAGGGTTTATTCCCATAAACAAGAACTTATGGTAAGCAAAGAGATACAGCTTTTAGTATGATTTTGTTAAAGCACTATTTTACCTTGGAGAATGTTTTGCCTTGCTTATATTGAGATTTGTCTGAATCACATACTTCTCTAAATAATCTTTCTACTGAAAATGGGCGTAGGTCAATATCATATGTGACAACCATGAGCTGCTTTGCCTTCATCCTCTTACTGCTGATATATTACCTTGTGGATGTCAAGAGACTGTGGTCAGGTGCTCCATTTTTCTACCCAGGTCAGTAAACCATGGCAGGTAACGTATTCCTTCGAATTCTTTTTGCACTGATACTATCCTTTTATGTTTTCTGTGCTTCCCTTTTTAAAAGAGTTGGGCTTTACAGTGAGGTAACCCAGAGGATGCTAGGATGATTAACTTGAGGTGAATCTTTGCGCAGAACTGGGACACTCAAGACCAGATATTTAGGAGAAAGGGACCATCAAGTCTTTAAATGGGCTGGAAGCTGCTATTGCCCAATGACTGTTCTCAGTTTGGTCTCAAGGTCCCGGAGAACAGCTGCCTATTACCAAGCAAAACACCACAGCTGGTTCTTCATAGCTAGTTTTGGAAAAGACTGCTGAGACTTGGGTAACCTAATGGGGAAACTCAAAGGCCTGTCGACAGAGTAATACCACTTCTGAAGATGTGGACAACAAAATCCCCTGGGCAGCTGCGTAGGTTCTGTCTCTGTGTTTTTAGATGAGCCTGTCTCCCAAAGCATCCCACTGCGGTTTTAACCACGCTGGGCTCTTGACAAATATCTGAGTACAGAATGCAAACCCACAGCAGAGGGAACCTTTCAGCAGCTTTGGTGTCTGGTGTCTGGACAGGAAGATGGGTAGGGTGAGAGCATAGTATCATATCTCCTACCAGAAATCATAGAGCTTTGAAGGGCAGTCAGCTTTTTGTTTGTAAAGGCAGTAGCGCTGACCAAATACGTTGGCGCTTGGCCACCCTGAAAACAGTAACTGTGATTATTCTCCTCATCAGTAAAATTGCAGGATACTGATTTGGTTGTTTTTTCAATTTAGCATATGGGTTGTCTGCCTTTCTTTTCAACAAATGTTGGGGGGGAGAGAACCCCTCAGACTGTATTTGAAAACACATGTGTACAGCATCTCTGGGGAAAGCAACATTAGCTGTTGTGATTAGCTGCTGTTGTCTCGGTGCCACTCTGTTCCATAAGCCTGGCATGCCTCTGCCTGCTTACTCTGAAGCAAGCTCCTACCTGCTCTTTCAGATGGTATGACCTGTGCTTACTTTCAGGAATGAACTCAATCCTGGTCTACATTGGACACGAAGTGCTCGAAAACTATTTCCCTTTTAAGTGGAAGATGCGAGACAGTCAATCCCATGCAGAGCATCTGACTCAAAACCTCACTGCAACAACTCTTTGGGTCATAATATCATATCTACTTTACAGGAGAAGGATATTCTGGAAAATCTGACAGAGGTGGTCAAGGTGTAACGAGCCTAGATTCTGATGGGGCAAGAGCATAAGGTGGATTAGCCTGAAATATTGCCACTTGTGCTAGGCTGTATTACTAAAAATGGATACTAGTTCAAGTTCACAGTGCCATGGAAGTTGCCATCAAGATTTTAATGTGACTTAAGGGACAGTATTTTCCTATCTAGCAAAAACTTAACTAGTCTGCTGCAGTTGCTTTCTTTCTGTTTTCTACATTTTGTAAATATTTTACTGATCTCCCTCCTTCACATGGAGAAACTGAACATATTGCAGTGGTTGGGCAGTCAAAGACAGCCTGATGGTGCTTACAAAAGGAACTGCAAGGGATCTGGGTGGCGACTGCAAGGCGTTATCAGAGTGGGACTATGGCAACAGTCGTTGCATCTGACAAGGCAGCCCCTAACTCACGTGGCTGGGGGTTTGTATATACCCTTGGCACCTGCCGCACACCTGCACCACTGGCAACTGGCACACATTTAACTTGGCCATCTGGTTGACTCAGAAGCACTGGCAGCATCCTCAGCCCTGCACGTGGGTTGGCAGTGCAGTGACTGCCTGGGGAAGCTCAGGGGCACCCCTGTGCTACAGCGTGCTGTGGAAAGTGGTGACTCAGCTGATCATTATTCATTGAATTCAATACTATTGTCTTTGTATAAGCACTTGGACATTACCAAAGTTCGATCAAAGCAATCCTCTTTATCAATGAATTTACGTAAGGGCCCTGAATCTGAAAACCAGCACTACAGGTAGAATTTGGCTAAAAAGGAGGAGAGAGCAGACCAATTCAATGTAAGATAATAGTTTTTGGAAGCTCAGGAAATTTGCTCATGCTGTGATTTCCAAATTAGTGCTAATAAAAAGCCTGAAAGATCCTGCTACATTCTCTGTGTATGTATAAAGACAGAAAGAACTAAGACGCAGACCTCAGTATAATGCTATGGAAAAAAAACCCAAATAAATAGGACATTACAGAAGACTTCTTAAACAAAGTTTTATTTATAAAGTTTGATCTACCCACATGAGAAAACTACGCAGTGAACAAACACCGAGTAGCGTTTGTGTATTGCAGAACGTGTAATTCATAGGGAACTTCTTTGACTCTCCGGACAAGCGATTTTCCACTGCCATGCTACTGTTCACACAACTGAGAGCCTTCCCCTCTCTCCGTAAGAAACACTGCATGATGATCCACTCCATTCAAGCAAGAGTCTGAAGCAGCAGTATTTTCTCATTAATGCAGAACCTATGCAAGACCACCATGAGATTCTCCCCACAGCGCGAGACCTGGCGCTCCATGGCCAGGCGGAAATCTTCTTTCACTCCTTTAGTTATACCCCGCGTCACTGTATGATGCCTTAAGCCATGAAGGAGAGAGAGACAGACAAAATCAAGTAATGGTTATTTGGTGCACTACAGTAATTTAAAAGGTGCTGCATGTCACTTACTATATATTTACTGTCCATACCCAAATTTATATAAGGAGAGCCAAATAGTCCATACTATGCTATTTTTAAAAAATCGGGTGTTTAGTAGCTTACAAGTCTTTCAACAGTTAGAAGTTCCAAGTCGATGCTCTCACTGCTTTTATTATGGCTGTTGGGGGGAAAAAGACTTTTCTGGCTAACAGGAAAATCTAGTCTCTTAACCCAGCATGTACAGAGTTCTCCTTGCTTGGGGAAAGGAAGTCTGTTTTCTTTTTTTCCTATCTACCTTTGCTGCCCAGGCCACTTCCTCCTTGTAATCACTTCTATAAATAGTTGGGTTTGAAAGAAGAGTGAAAAGATTAACCTGCTTCCTCTGGAGGAAGGGGGCAGACGGCTGCCACCATAAAGAGCAGAGGGCATCTTGTACCAGTAGGGAAGTGCAGGAAGGAGCTATACAATCCTGTGGGCACTGATAACTCCTTGACTAATGAAAGGCACAGCGAACGCTTCACAGGCCGACACAAAGCCAAAATCAAGGCAGGCTGAGAGTCTGCGTCAGTAGAAGCCAGCTCTTGTGGAGATACTAGACACCAGGCAGGAGTTACATTTATTCTGAGGAAAAGTTCAGGACTTACTTGCAAACAGAGCACAGGTCCAGCTATTGAGCAAGATAAAGCGATGCTGGCTGGGGAAACTTGGGATATTGCCCTGTTAAAGGCCATTCTTATGAACAATTCTTGATCCTTACACTGTCCTGTAGCACTCAATACCTAAATCTTGTCCTTAAAACAATGTTCTGCAGCCCCAAAGCACAAAAATTCACGTACACTGATCCAGAACTGGATAAGTAAGATCACGACTTTGTCACATCTAGTTGCAAGCCCCACTTGCAAGGGAAGCAAAAGATATGTGCTGAAATGAGAGCCCTAGCACTACTAAAGGAGCAGCATAAATTAAATTAGAGAGAAAACCATAATGCTAACGTTGAGACAAGTCCTGATTCATGGGTAAGAAGGGAAGAACTGGAGTGAACCCAGCAAGCACAACGAAAGACAGAATGGAAATAAAAAATAAAAGGTGAGGGCCTCTATAACAATCCAGAGATGCTGGAAACAAGAAAGGGAAAAGTCTGGGAATTACCCTCACCAACAACACCGCCCCATCTCCACTTAAATCACCAAGTCCAGCATTTGAGAAGAGACTTCTCTGCCAAATCAGTAGAGACCTCTGTAACACGTGGAAAAGGCAAAGAAGAGACTAGCCTGGAGACTGCTGGGCAATTCATTGATGAGCTACGCCGAGTGAAGCAAAACTGCACTGAAAATACTCCACCATATTCAGAGGTTACGGGATAAGCCCTGTTTTCCACCTTTACTGTCTTCAACATTGCTGGCAGCTGACCACTATGGTCTGTTACAACCTAAAGGAGAATAAGCAACCTACAGCTACTGAGTAAGCCAGCAGCGCTTCTGAAGATGTGTGTCACACAACAGCTGGAAAACAGAATTCAGAACAACTTAAATGAAGAAAAGTAGCTACAAACAGATCCAGTGACCAGTATCTTGAAAAGAAAGGGTTATAGTCTTGCTAATACATGATTGAACATTGGTATCATTTGGGGGGATTTCTACATTGTTGTTTAAATTCAACAGTGATTATTAAATTGAAAGGACACGGATACTGGCAACTTATGGGAAAAAGAAAAATAAATGTTATAATAGAACAACATGGTTTGCCAGGCAATGTAGGCACAAATGGAGAAAAAAAAAAAAGATAAATATTGAGTAACAAATTGCTGAAAACCATGGGCAGTAAAACATGTTGACAAAACACAGCACACTATGAGCAGGGTTTTTCCACTTGGTACCTGTCAGCAGTCTGTATGCTGGGCTGTAGCACAGGTATGAATTCCTGCTGCAGTAACCCCATGGGAGGGCTAGAAGTCCTTTAAAAAACAGCAAATAGCAGCATTCAAACAACCACACACCAACTCCCCCCTCCGGTGCAAAACAACTCTCCAGAAAAAGGAGCAACAAAGAACTAGGGTGAGACCACACAGCAATATGACCACTGAGCAGCCAAAGGGGTGCAGGACCCTAACAGCATCAAACAAATATGCAAATATCCCCAGATTTCATTGCAAGGCTGTTCTGCAACTGTGGTCTAAATATATACACATATTTTTGGACATTTACACTGGGAGAAAGGACAGCAGTAGGTGCAAAACCAATTCACAGTTGTACTGTGATGAACTGACAGAGCTCTTCCCAGGAAGTGTGTCAATCAGAAAAGTTTTAATCAGAGGAGCGCTGCAGATACCACAGCTTCCCTGCAGAGCTGGCAAGAGCACGTCAGCGAACTGGGAGAGCCCAAAACTTGGGAGTTACGGGGCTTGCTGCTGAGCCCAAGCTGAGTGCATGCACAGTGGGTACTGGCCAAGTTGAGTACATGACAGTGCTTGTTACAGGTTGCCCAAGTATCTTTTCATTAGCCCACAGATGGCTTTTTTCACCTTTTCAAATTCAAACTGCATACAGAAATGGCTCTTAGAAGAAGTCACGACGTCAGAGGACAAATGCCCACTCAGAGCAACCTCCCATTTATGGCTACGGCCACATGAACTAGCCACCAAAAGGCGTCTCGAGTGGAAGACAGTTTGTCTTCTCTGTGAAATTAGTCCTTATCTCTGTATGCTATCTGTAGCACAAGATAATAACCCCACATGTCCAGCCTAGAGCAAATGCAATGCCCCACCTAAGGAGAAATGTGGTATACAGAGAACAGGTCTAGTTTCTTAAGTCTCTCAAAATGTCACCTAATCTTATTAGGCACCCAAGTATTGCGTGCATCATTCACCCCCATAGATGCTAAGCAGGGAGCACAGAAGCAAGACTCGTACTTACATACCTACAATATTGAGTTAGGTGCCTACCTTCAGATCTCAGAGGTGGGCACTTTGGTTAGTATCTATAATTTATTTTAATGAATATGGATGGAGAGCTATACTTATGAAAGTCAAATAAAGATGGGACATTTTAGTAGTACAGAAACACTCTACAATACAGCTACAATAACCTGAAATAAAATATTCACAAGAATTACTCAAATAAGGTCATTTTCCAGGAGTTCTTGGCATGAATGAGTCCAGTACTTGCAAAAATGGACACGGGGAACAGAAAAGACAAAGGAACAGCAAGATGTTACTGGTCCAAGAGCAGCATATGTTTGCAAAAGGGATTCTGCGCAACTGTGCCTTCATTACTGTTTGCAAGATCTGCAGTCAGAACTAAACATACTCAAGTGCAGGATCAGAATAAAAATTACACTTTCAAGATACTTTGTTTCACTTCAAACCAACTGAGCTTTTCCCCCTCTGTCCCCAAATGCAGATGTGATGTGACTGTGCATAGGGGCAGAACACTCAACAGCTTTCACATCAAGTTTACGCAGTTTGGTAGGCTAAAATTAGTCTAATTAGAGTAAGATCTATCAAAAATAGCAGCACGATATGAATCAGTCATTTCTTGCATATTGTTCTTTTTCTCTTTAACCTCACTAGCTAACACTGCCAACTACTGACATGTATAATCAGTAAAACTATGAGACTTTACTTCAAAAGCACTTAGTGGTTGAATTTAGAGGCCATCGTAGAAGTCTTGTTGACACTGCAAACGGAATGAGCTGGCTGTGTCACCAGTTAAAACCAAAACCGTGGACCTTCATATTCCCACAATGGATACAAGCAAAGGGAAAGCTTACAAGCTATATATATATATTTTGCCGGACCTGATTCTAAGTCTGCAGGCTACCAAGATCTTACTTCAGCTTTTGAAAACCACACTGCAGTTTGTTTTCCTGGGTTCAGAAAAACGAATATAATTTCCATAAAGTATAAGGTACTGAGGAAGAGTAATGGAAAAAGAATGTGGAATTCACCTGCAGAGGAAAATACAAGTCACAAAACAAAAAGCTGTCCTTATAAAAAACATACACTATCTGTAATACATTTCCCATCAATTAAGATGTAGGATTGCTATATACATTTATGCCAAGGAATGATCAGGCAAAGGAGCAACTGCTTCGTCTTTGGGCTGCTGTGGCAAACTCACAGTCTTCCTGTGCATGACTGAACAGCGTCTGAGCTGCCCCTGCTAATTACTGGGGGGTGGTGCAGCAGCTCTTAGAACCAGAACTGATGCTAAGTTTTGAAACATGAAAGACAGTCTGCAGATTTTGAGCCCACCAACCATTGTCCCAGGAAACAGGGCTGTGCTGGCGCACTTTTATCTAAAACCCTAGCTACGGGAGGCCATGAGCTGATCAGTGCTGCTATGGTCAACACTGCTGGGTGACACCATCCCTGAGCCTCACAGCCAGTCCAGCTAAAAAAACATCCGGGCTACCAGCAGAGTAGAAGTCATCTCCGATTAGTGGACTACACCCTGAACTCTCCCTCCCTTCCGCTCTTTGGTGAAGTGGTTCCCGTCGTACACACCTCAGACACATAAGACACTGTACACGGCTTTTCCAGCTGGAAGGGGTATTTGACCATTTTGGCTCAATAAGCACAAAGAAATGGACTGCTCTTCGACAAGCATTTCCACCATTCAGGAAACACAGCATTGGTCAAAAGGAGGTGAAAGAGAGGTTTCTGTCTTGCTAGAAACACTGCTTACTACCTGCCTCCTGACTGGTGGGGTCAGAACCGTAACAGCTACCACGCCAATCAAAATAAAAGCTGTGATGCAGAGAAATAGTGCTAAACTATTGCAACTAACTTGAGACAGCAGCTAAGAAGTTACCAGGTGTAGTCTTCAGTGCTAAGCCCTTTTGCTGACAAAGCTTATTACTTAGTATCATACATAGTGCACCATACTCTGATTCTTGTTTTCATACAGCTGGTTACAAGCAGTGAGATACAGCAAGGGCAAGAGTTTGAAAATCTAGAGCTTAAAAAAAATTCTCTGTCATATAATTAAGCATTTGTATTTCTTCTTTTTCTTTTCTTTAGTTACACCTAGTATCTCATTTTTGTGTTGGTTACCTAGAACTGTGGAAAATCTATTTACTAGTCCAAATTTGGATCCAGTTGTCTATAATGTTAGGCTCCCATTTTTTTAAAGCTGTAGCCCATTTCTAGTTAGTGAATAACCATAATACATTAAGCCAAACTGGAATCACAACAAACTTTAGCAGCCCCCCTCTTACAGAACAAAATACCACAAGTTCTCATAAAGAACCAGGATATTCCAAAACATTCTGCCACTAAAACCCTGCAGCAGATACTTGTTCAGTCTTGACTCAAAACTAAGAACACCTAGGAAGTTAATCCAAATTATTAATTTCCTTCAGCATCTCGTAATAAGCTAAGCAGAATAAGCTTGTTCAGTACATAGCAAGAGATGACCTGCTAGTTTTGACAGAAAGGTTATTAGAGTTTACCTGGAGTGTAATTTAATTTGTTTAATACTTAAGTTTTTCATCATTCAGTGGTCTTTCATAACTCTGTTTACAACAAATAGTGCTTTCTGTTCAGCATTACTGTTGAGCAAAATTACCAACAACACCTTGCACTCAGGCCCAGTTATTTAAGGAATTCCTGCAAAGTGCAAGTGTCTGGCTGAAAAAGCAATACTGTAATCACTTTAATATGAATCATTCTAAAGCAAATGCCACACTTAAAAATAAAGTTCCATAAAAGTAACAGTTTAAAGTTGAAGAACCCCCCAAAGAATTCACAGATCAGCAGGAGAGTCAGAAAAAGAAACTCATGGCCTTGTTTGAACTCCTTAGCCAACTCCTTAAATTTAATCTCAAAGACATCACAAACTTACTATCCAGAAGATTACATGAAAGCAAAGACAACCAGAACATACTCCCTTTTTTTTTTCCCCCAAAGAAAACAGTAAATGCTTTTTTATCCTTACTTTATCAACATTGCTTGATTTGGCAGCAGTTCCAGATGAATTTTCCCTCCTTCCTGTGTTCTTAAATAAGCAAATTCCTCTAACATATCAATATCTGAAGAAAACGTTAAAGATTTGAGAAAAAATGATAGAGAACATTCCTTATCTCTCGCATCTGAAGCCACATTGCTGACAGTCAAAATGAACAGCTACTGAAGTACCTTATTCTTAAAAGTGGTAAAGAAGATCACAGCATGTATTTCTGTTCCTCCACAAATTCATGAGAAATTTTAAATTGCAAAGTACATACGTCTTTTTTTTTTTTCTTTCTTAATTTCTTCATGTACAGTCAGAGGTAAAGAAAGCTCATCTCTCCAAATTCCCTAGTTTTTTTACTTCCTTTTCCTGCCTTGCAGGTTATCAAAGCAGTGCAGGCTGAGACTGGGACTGAAGGAAATGCCACCACAGTGGAACATACCACCCTTTTTAGTTTTCTATTTTGGTCCCTTATTTAGCTTTTCTTTTTGTTTTTTCCCCCCTTCCTTTAACAGCAGAGCCTTTTTAGTTGTCTCAGTTAGGAGTTAGACCCCTTGATTCCTGAGGACCATGGCTGGATGCCTATTCAGGTTAACCACTAAACTGTCCATGTGCGTGTATGCTGATCAAAGAGTATGTCAGATATATGAATATAGAAATTGGACACGCTTTGCATGAACTTTGACACAGCTCCTTATCTTACTCAACCCAAAAATCTCACCTACACAAAGCATTTAATAAACAATAGCCAAAATAATTCAGCTCTGACATTCAGCTCTTTGAAGCGTAAGTACCGCTTTATGCTTTTGTTAACACCCTTGTAGTATAATGTCCTGTATACCTTACTGAAAAGACTGCAATCACTTGCAGGAGCAGCCTAAACTGCTGCTGTTTTTCTGAATGGAAGTGCAATTGCAATGTACTTAAGGGTACTCTCAAGTGCCAGAAGAGGTGACAGGAGGCATATTTATTGTCCATTGTGCACTGCTACCTATTACAAGAGGCTTGCATGGTATGGAAATAAATACAGAATGTGATTCAGGGAGAGAGCTGCTGCTAAAACTATCCAGCAGCTTTTTCAACACCCCAGCACGTAGTTGTGGATGTCAAAGACACTCTCGGTTAGAGAAAGGATACTTGTGACGTAGTTGAAAAAATTCTCATACTGGAAGTTTCCTTGTTGGCAGATTTTGTTGATGGCTTTCAGGAACAAGTTCTCGCCCCTTGGCCACTCATGCTGAAGCAGAACAACCACGTGGCCCAGTGCCATGTCATCTCTGCTGTCTGTGAAAGCTCTGAGCTTCAGGGAAAAAAATTGACATTGAGACAATCAGGAAACACATGTTGCTTTTATAAATATATGGGATTAATCTCACCTACATCTGTGCAAATACAAAAGAAGTTCTTTAGGAGTGTATTCCATTCTGCCCTAATCTATACATTTAAAATAGGTTGGAAGTTTCCAGCCAAAATACCAAATTCTCTCCACTGTCCTATAAGGGAAGTCTGAATACAGACAAAAATATTTTGAGATTAATTCTATCTCCTCTGTCCAAAACTAAAATGAATAGAAGAGAAAAAAAAGAGAGAACAAACCCTCCTCCATCAACACTCCCTCCCTCCCCAGAAAAAGACCCTTCACAAACCCATTTAGGTGAGAAGCACTTGAGGCACAGCCCTTCACACCTAGTAACACCGCTGGGATAAGGCCATGCAGTTGCAGGTCCCCAGATGTGTAAACTAGGCCTTAGAGACATGAGAGAATTTGAAGTCTTGACTGTAGCTTACCTTGAAACAAGCTAACAATAGATGAAGGCAGTAAGGCATGATAGCTCTACTGGTACATGGCCAAAGCTTCAAATCAGACCCTGCAACAGAACAGTTTATCATGCAACTTCTTTAGTGGTCTCATAATTATTTAAATCTGAAAGAAATTAGAATGGTGCAAAACAAATTTACAATTGCCAAATCTCACGTAGGGAGAAAAACTTTGAAGGTAAATTACAAATGATTCAAAATGTGAAGTTACACATTTTAAAAATTTTTCTTCATTTCTGTTTTCCTGTGGTTGGACTTTATCACCAATATATTTTAATAGGTACCAGCAGGAAAACCACTCACAAACCAAGAGGGGATAAAGAACTTCCTCCCTTTTCATAATACAAAAAGAGAAGAATTATATACTCAACTGAAATGCATGAGCTAAAATTGAGCTGACAACTGAGTTTAGGGTAGCAGCAACTCCATACCTTTCCTGAATTTAGACTTTACTTTAGGTTGCTCCTCTTGTACTTTACCTCCTTCTTGTATTGGAAGTGAAATACAGCACATGAGGTCAAGCACTTTTTCGCATGTTTGCTACAAAAAGAAGAAGAGAGACACGATAATGCTACACCTAAATTAAAGTCCTTAAAATTCAGGTATGTTAATAATGATTAAAAATTTCAGACACTGCAAAAATAAAAAAACAATCGCAAAATTATCTGCTAGAACTTGAGTGGACTTAATGTGTAATTTGTTGGCTGAGCAAAAAGACATAGCTGTCATTAAACAATCTCTGAGAGCCTACACAAGTCATTTTAATTGTGAAAAAAATGTATTTGCATTCTTCATTTCAAGATTAATATAACTGCAACCAAAAACTATTTTATTTTGAAGGATTAAGTTTTCAAATGAATTCTTAGAATAGTTTTTAAAAGCTTGTTCTGTCCATGGTAAAAATAGAAAGGGAAATGGCAACCTGACAGCATGACAGAAATGCAATGAATTTTTAATACTATTTCCTAGAGACAGTAAGAGGTCTGGGGATATATTATCACATTTCCAATAAAAAAGCAGTAAACTGGAAGGGACAAAAAGACTTGTCCAGTAGTACTAGGATGACGTTAGATCCTAAGAGACCAGCCTTTATTATTAGTGCTGACACTGACTGACCTCAGACCACCATGCACTCCTGCAATATTAAAACCACAAAATATGTATTGCAAAGGTAGAGCAAGTTCAGAGGTCAGGCCACATAATATTGTTCTGGAGTCTCTTATACTGCCAGTTCATAACTAATTCTTTTCTAAGATGATCACAGAAGTTTCTTTTCTATAAATCTTTTCTTTCATCTGCCACATGAAGCCTATACATAAGAATTTTCCCTCAGTATTTAAAACTGTTTCAGTAAAGGAATTCAAATTTAAGGTTACATTTACAGACAACTCAAACACTCGTGGCTATGGCAAATCATAACTAAACCCCCCAAATTATAACTACCAAATAAGACTATATGAGAGATGCTAATGGTTTATGTGCCAGGAAATGCAATTCTTCCCCCTGCGAAGCATGGATTTTTTAGTAGACTCTAGCTTATGTTTGATACCTTGCTGAAAGCAGCCTAACAGGAAAATTCAAAGGAAGAATATAAATGGGAACCCCGGGGCCAGATGATGAAGGACCACTGTATGGAATGCTGTACGTACCCGGTATTCTCCAAGGGCAAAGTGGCATGTTGCTAACTGGATTAGCGCTCTCTGATTTTCTAATGATCCTTGTCCTGTAATTTGCTGTGGAGAATGAGAGCCCTGAAGAGCTGCCAAGTGATGTAGGCTGCTAATTGCTTTTTTGTATTGCCCCTTTAAAAAAATATATAAAAAGACAGTGTTAGGATCTTCTGTATACAACGCATAGAAAGACAGAAATAAAAATTCCCTTACAGAAAGCTTTCAAAACAGAGCATGCCCAAGTAACAGGGCTTCAGAATTTTAATCTAGCAGAACACTCCAGTGACGTGCTGCGTACAGGAGTGTGGATCAATCACTTGCAAGGCAGTGAGAAGACAAACTGAATTCTGCTTTAAAAAGTCTGTTTACAAAATCGCATTTGTAACTGAAACAAATAATTGTGCTTTTTAGTTAATCATTACTTTATAATAGAATTTGAAATAGCTCTTGTTCAGGTACAAGTACAGGCAAAAACAAGAAACCTCCAAAAGAAAAATATAAAAGAACAAGCTTTGTTCTACAGATGGTATTTGGAATGAGTACAGTCAGCCTAAGTTCTGAAGAGAATGATAGATTTTAACTGAGACATGGTAAAATCTTCTGCTCTTTGAAAATTCTTCTATCTGATTGTGTTCCAAAATAATGCACTGACAGACATTAAAATGCACTTTTCTTCCATAATGCTATATATATCCACAAGTCAAAATGCCATTGCAGAGGTCTTTTTCATATGCCCAAACTAGCTGGACTCAACAAACAGCTATTGGGGCAGGAATATCCTAAGTAGAGTACCTAGCTTGTGGTAGGAATGGTATGATTCCATCCCCAAAAGGGTCATGCTTTAAAGGATAAAATCAGTAGACACTTAAAGCAGTCAAAGTGGCTAATCAGAACAGCTGTTCACTAAAAGAAAGAGCAATGTAACTGTCATTTTTATTAGTTTTTATTTTTTTACCTGGTAGATGATCATGTCTGTAAGAAAGATTCTTAACCAGAGCCAGGTGTCTGTTTTCCACGACAAACAAATTCTGGTGAACTCTGTGTCAGTGGTCAGAAAAGCAAAAGTAGAAAACGAAGCATTTCACAGCTTTGAGTCTTTGAGTTAAAAATCAGTTATCGGGGGGGGGGGGGGGGGCGGAATTTAAAAATGAGAAAAACAAAACAGTAACAGTGTGAAATCTTTCAAATATAGGATACTCTCTTCCTATACAATCATATTTTGATTATACTTCACAGCATCCAACAAATCTAAAAGCAGCTAGGTGGTACTATCTGCTGCTTTTTAGAAGAGAAATTTGATTATCACACCAGATATTATCAGAAAGGGAGAGACAGAATAAAGACACCATCATCTTAAGCATGAACTAAAGCAGCCATTAGCAGCACTTCCTCACCGAGTATTATCAGCACTACTACTAACCAACTGTTCCTTCGGTAAAAGCTGCTTCCAAGAGAAATGGGGGTAAATAAGCAAAGATGCATGAAGAAGGAAATGAAATCCAGGACCAAAATACTCAGAAACGCAACAACTGATAAAGCTTCTTACTGGAACTTAGACCAAAAATACTCTGGACCCAAAGTAAATTCAATTTTAAGGATTCACAATGACAGGAATTCTATTTTAATAATAGTAAAATGACTGCTTTGCACAGTAATGAAGCCTAAATGCAACTCTGCCTGCAGTTAGCCTTACCTTTGTCGAGTGATTCCAGAGAACAGAGCAGCTCCCAGCTCTCTCTTGCCAGTTTAAAGCTCTCTAATACTTCAATAGAGTTTGCGAGATCTGCCTTGTTTACTGTAATATGGCGACTTCGCACCTTCCCAGAAGGATCCTCATCATCTGAGCTCTGCTTAAGAGTTAGTATAAAACAAAAAGATTCACTTAATTTATACTTATTTCAAAAGATTTTAAAGTCACAGAAGTTCCACTGAACACACGAAAACAATTCTGCACTAGAGATGCTAAGATCCTAGTTTAAGTGCCTTTAAGTGACTTTTCACTTAGCTTGTTTTAATATTAGAACAATCTGTTTTACTACCAAGAAACTCAGTGTGATAAACAGTACCCCAAAAGAATTCATTCTGTTAAACATGGCGTACCTCCACTGAGCCTCAGGCAGACTATCTGTTGAAGTACATACGTACTTTATCACCCAGTTTAAGCCTACAGTGGCGTAATGCAAAGGAAATGTAATTCTTGTATAAGGGCATACTTCTACCAGCAAAGAAATTCAACAAAATAGTGGTTTTCTACTATTAAAGAAATAGATGTATTCACAGTTCCAGTCATGAAAAGTCAATTAATTTGGAGGTTGAGCTGTAGAACATGACTGCTGTAGCTACCATTTTTAAAAATTTCTGCAGTCTCTGCTGAACTCCTTCAGGTTAAGGTATTCACATCAGCACATACGTGTCTACAGCAATTGCTACAAAAAATTTTTATTCTTGACGGCTTTAGCCAAAAAAAATTTCGTTTGCAAATTGTGGTCATAAACAGCTGTTCCAGGGTAGCTCTAAAGATATGTCTGTTACCTCTGTGTCAAAATGACTATTGTCTAAATTCTAGTACCAATGCCACTCTTGTGAGGAAGGAAAATGTCTAGAGAAGTTACCATTGTTTTTTCTCTCCCTTCAGCAAGTTTCCTCTTTTTGTGTATGTGTTTGTTACGATCAATATCTGTATCACCATAGATGTTGGTCACATCCTCAAGAAGAACCAGTGGGGCTTGATTTGGAGCATTTGGACCTGGATTTAAAGACAAATTAATTCAAGATTGCTCTAAAGCGATTTGAAAGGTCTCATGCCTACATCAAGCTGGTTTTGTTTCCTTTACAAGTAATTATTATAATGCTAGAGAAAACAATCTGAAATTAATTCACTTAAGTTGCATAGGCTTAAACTATGCTGGTAAAGCTATGGTTTTCTCAAAGCAGCCTTACGGTAAAGGTCAGAATGCATTTACCAGACCTCACAAAAGTTTGTCTGAGAGCTTCAGAATATATTTGAATCCTTTTCTTACAGAGCAGTCACAAGATATAGTCAGGCAGCAGGTGTTCTCTCATCAAGCATTATTTTCTTTTATAGAAGTACAAATATTCAACAGGTGAACAGAACAAACAGCTGCAAAGTTAACAGCCATAAACATGGTAAAGCACAGCAATATTCTCAAAACATTCTCATGAGAAACCAAATCAATATGCTGACAGGCACCGATGCCTCAAAGAAGTGAGTGTATTTTATCACAAGATTTATCTAGTAGGTTCATTCATTGTCAACTTTGCCCCCAGTGATTTCAGTGTACAGAATTAACCCTTAATTGATTGCCAGAGCCCATCATGACTCCTCAAAGCCTCTAGAGAAGTCTCATTTTGAAGCATAGAAGACATAATTTCTACTTACACTGGTGTCACAGAACATCCGGTGGCATCTGGTACCTGTTATTTCAGACCTTCGTGCTTAAGTTTCATTAGATATAAAACAGGAACACCACTTCTTAATCTCAAAGAACACTGGTACCTGGCCATTACTGAGAAAGCTTTCCTTCCGAAAACATTTTCTCCTTTTGCACAATCGAGTTGTATATAGATGTGCAAAGCTCAGAAAAAACAAATATAAAGGAAAGGGGAAATCCATTAATCTGCTTTCCCTTTCTGAAATCTCCACCAGACAAGACAGTAGTGCTCAGAAGTATTTTCAGTATGTGCATTTCTTCTGTTTCTATTTGCAGAAAGGCATGAGGCTAAGGCCTCATACGTAATTGCAAAGAATAATTTGAGATGTTGGTATAAGGACAATACATTTCATCTCGATATAAAAGAACCTATATTAAGCTTTTCCCGTCTACTCAGAAGTGATGTGTAAGGAGTCCACTACAACAGAAGTTAATGTTACAAGAAACAACCTACCTGGCATGCTTAACAAATAGTTACCTCCTCTGACTAGGTTCAAACTGAATACCACCATTGAAATGTCCCCTGCACAAAGGCTACAACACATTGAAATCAACTCTCCTGTACCATCATGTATTCCACTGTGTTTGAATCTAACCTGTGTGAACTGAAAACAGAGCCAAGTCATAATGCAGAAAATAGCATCCATGACAAACAGATACGAAAGTACCACAACTGGGATGCTGGAAGAGTTTTATCACTAAAATCTCAAGAGCTGCCTACATCTAACACCTGAGAAGAAAAGAGTGGGTTTTTCTTTTGCTCATACTGATTTGAATGAATACCAGTCAAGCGCTTTGCTTTCCAGAAAAATGCTCTTTTCTCAGTAGCAGGCAAGCGCACTGTAGCCTTTATTCCAAAACCTCTGGTCCTAAATTAAAACAAAACCTAACCTAACCTCAGGCTTGACTCGGGCTGCAAATCTTCTCTTACATTTCTGAAAGTTACACAGCCACACAAAAAGCAATGTTGTGATTTTCCATCTAACCAAGCTCTAGAATCTAAGCTTACAGAGTTTCTAATTGATTTCTAGCACAGTGTTATAAATAAACCCCTAAAAGCATCAGCCCAAAGAGCAACTCCTGCCAAGCTTGCAGGCAGCCTGAAAGTTATGAGAGGTGTGAATTGCCTCATTCATTTCTCAAGTCTCCAGCAAGGCAAATATGAATTATGTAAGAGAAATGCATTGAGAAGTTTTCTCTCGAGGTTTCTTCCAAGTCCATACACATGAGAAGAAAGTCGCCGATCAAAGCTCAGAGCTGCCGGATTAAGGAGACAGCTTTTTTCCCCATCACTACGCTTCCAAAATACATAGGATTCTGCATTTCTACAGCGAGCCCTCCAAAGAGGAGAAGGAAAAACCCTGATGATAGAAAGCATATGAAAGGCGCTGAATACCACCAGACTTTAATGCTAAAGCAGAAATGAGTAACAGATCTCTTGGAAATACTTTCCTGATGTCAGGAAATGACAGAGGGTACCAGAAATGCTGCACCAAAGGGACTGCGCTCTGCTATCTCAGTATATTTTTTTTGGTGGTTCAGTCTGAAAACATGAGCTTTAACATACTCAATTGTACAACTTAGAAAGGAACATTTTCACCAGTGCTTTACCTGCTTTCTTACTCAACTCAGAATCAAGCAGCTAAAACTATATGCACAGCTGAAGTATCTCACTGCTCCACCGTTAACTCTTCTTTCCTCTGGACAGAACAAAAAACTCAACTCAGTCAGTTTCTGTGTTTGTTGAAGTGACTACAAGTTCTCTGCTTCCAAGTTGCCATGCCATTTGTCTTCTGAGCTTAGCTACCTACTGACATTGTTCAACTGATTACCCAACTTTCTGTAAAGTTGTTTAAAACCCACCATTTGTATTGAGTGCTTCATTACTCAAATGATCATTTGTTCCACACAGGAAATTGTGCTGAAACTTATGAACACAAAACACAACTAAAATTGTAGTTTCATCACGAATCACTAATTGTAGTGTTAATAAGTACTGATTACCTATGATGACTATTGTAATTGCTGCAAGGAATTCCCTAGCAGTGAGTGAAGAAGCATACTATTAGGAGTTGAAAATTCCTCTTTATGCTGCTGTTTATTTCAATAAGTTCTAAATAAGATTATGCTTAAAGTATACAAATAAAGCCAAGTTGGAAGCTTGTGAATTTCAGGAAATCTTTTCCTATTCAGTTTTTATTTGATTAATTATAAGTTTCTTGTGTGTTCCTAATGCAAAAATATTTTCACTTAATTTGTGGAAGCTTTTTGTACAATCTTTTGACTGAAGGAAGCCAGGAAAATATCATCTTCGAGGAAACAGAATCGGAAGAGAAAACGAAACAAACACGATGCTGATGGAAGAGTAGGAATCAACACTAGAGATGTTTCTCCTAACATCTGGTCAGTTACTTTTCTCTTTGCCAGAAAACTACCTGCTGCTGGCCAAGGTTGAAACCACGATGCCAAGTCAGATTGATCTTTGGTCTGATCCACCACAGCAGTTGTCATGAACTACTTCTGCTGGTAAGACTAATGGCTTGGGAGAATTTTTAAAAAGACCCATGTCACTTTGTAAGATGACAGTTTCAAAAGACTAATAAGAAAAGATATTTCAGACATTAGCAATGAAATCACAAAGAACTTTTTACAAAAGTTACATTAGAAACTGACCTTGAAAGAGTGACGGCTGGATGTTGCTGACATACTGGAATGCATTTTTAAAGAAGACCAACATCGTGGAATACACTACTTGATTCTTATATTTAGCATGTGCATCACTATCAAAGTTACTGATGTATCTGCAGAGGTCTTTCATTCGATGCAAAATATCACCAAGACTTCTGAGGAAGAGGGACAAAAAGAATTCAGGATGCTACACAGACTCCAAAACTAAAGGCAAGAATGCACAGTGAATAAGAAAAACTTCAGGTTTTGGCCAAGGAAATCCCGCAGCTGCAAATCAGTGGAGGCTGGGAATGCACACCAGTGAAACTTCACTGAACATTTACCAAGTTTCTCTTTGCTGGGGCACCTAGGGAAGGATACCCCACAGTACTACAGTTCTTACATACGACTTTCATCAACAAAGATTTAGTTTAGAGCCTATTTTGAAAGTGCTCCCTGGGTCCACGTTTTTGCTTTACATTGTGTGTAAATTCAGTGCAGCTTTTCTTTCAAGACTGTACAATGTCCTCATGTTAAAATCCTTCTTCAACCCATCTCCTTAAGAATTGAAAAGCCAAATTCTCCTTGAGAAGAAATACCTGGAAAAGTACAAATTTCTCACCTTCTTCCCTTATCCATTTGCCATTCACACCTCATTCCCACCACAGACAATATTTTAAATAGCCTCTCCCAAGGATCTGTAATCTGGGATGACTTCTCTGTGAGACCATCTATTACGTATTTCTGAGAGCTACGCTTGCTTGGAGACATAATATCAGAAGAATCTTGTGAACCTATAAAAAAAAGCACTTTTTTCTCTCCATAAAGAAATCAAACCAACTTATTTATTTTCAACAGGGAGACATGTGGAAATGTACACCGGAGTTTTCAGGGTAACCTTTCTTTACTGAGAAGGCTAACAGGGAGCAGTAGGCATTTCTGCCTCCTAGTACAAGAGAGCTGATAGGCTGGATAAGGAGATCTTGGACATTTTGTCCCACCTCTCACTACATATGCTGAAGCATCATGAGCATCATGGCTAAGTAGCTGAAGCATCATGAGGTGATTTGGTATCAAAGAACTAAGAAACATCAAATACTACTATTTACACTTGGCTACAGGATACATTACATAAAGTAATGCACTCGTCATTTATGGACGTCACTTCAGTAATACCAATATACATTCCAAGAAAGGTTAATTTTGTAAAAATATTCTTACCTTGATATTGGCTTTCTGTCTGTGTAGATCTAGTTACATAGTTAATATAAAATTCCGCTGCTTTATTCAGGTATTTATATAACAAGCTCGCAGGGAGTCGAACATCAGGGTTGTTAATTATTAGAGGAAGAACATCACAAACTAAAATAGAAAACAAACCAAAAAATCCTTCAGGTTTGTGGGGGTTTTTTGTTCTATTTGCCCTAAGTAAGGTTACTCAGTCAGCAATGCAGGCCTCTGTCTCTGGCTGACCATACACCGCAAAGGATCACAAAGAACCTCACATGAATGACTGTGTAATACCAATTTGTACTGTATGGTCAGCCTGGCCTAATGGGGCCTGAACCTCTTCTGACTAAAGCAGTTTTCTAATCCTAATATCTTGAAAGCAGTTTACTGAATGCAGAATCTTGCTGTACTAAAAAGCTGTATAATAAAACAAGAACATTAATATTTTCTTACCAAATAATTTTCTAAAACAATTCACTGGGGATTCTTGGTCTTCAATACTTTCAGCGTCTAATAATGTTTCTCCAAGGCCTACCTGTGTAAACAGAGGTGAAAATCAAACACTGGAACAGTGGTTTCAGAACTTTTTAAACTGCAGTTCAATGGAGCTGATTCAGCGGATGCATGAGTAGCAATTCATTACATAGCAACTGCACGTGCTAGTCTCTAAATACATAGTTAAACTATCTCTACTTAGTAAAAGGCGCAAAGCAATGCCAGGATATAGCGAAACAAGATCAAGAGAAAAATTGTGCATGTGACTGTATCAGTAAAGATGTCCACAGACAGGTGAAAGTGATGGAGGTACCAGGGTTTAAAGTTGCAGCTTGTCACCTGAGCTGCAGTAACTGACTGTGCACTTTGCCTGATGTTAGTACAAGCTAGAACACGTTAGTGGAAGTCACTCTCAGAACTAACAGGTTTTATAGTCTTTAAACTATTTTTAAACTATCCTTAAACTGTCCTTAAAAAGTAGGTCATATTTTAAAGAGCTTCAGCTGTAGTTCCATAAGTCAGAGCAAACACGCTGCTTGTTAGAGTTCACTCATAACCTCAAAGCACTCTGCCCTCAATGGGAGTTTACTGACAAAACGCTGAAACAATATTCTCTGTTAGACTACAATACTCCCCTACACTCTTTTTTATGCTATTCTGCTTTTTCAAAAAGCACGGAATATTGTTTTATTTGCCTCCATTTGTTTTCTGCCCAATTCTTTCCTGGTGGTAACCTCAAGATACAGCAATCTGAACTATAAGCCACAATTAAACATGAATAGAAACACTCACCCTCTCACTAAGCAAAGGAAAACACATTTCAGCAAAATCTCAAGAAATAGAATGCCAATATCCTGAAGACTTAGTATAAGTTTCTCTTACCCCGTGTTGTACCACAGTCTCTGGGAAACGTCGCAGAAGTAGTAGTAGCATTTCTGCCCTTTCTAACGTGTTAAAACACTGCTCTGTGGCCTTCAGTAACATTTCACACTGGACCCGACCAGGAAGGGTTTCAAATAATCCTTAAACAAAAAATTAAAACGTTTTAACTTGCTATGTCTAAATTGCAAAGGTGACTAGCAAAGGGTAAAAAGACTAGTCCACATCACCTTGCCACGCAGAGTGAGATTGCCTTATGCTTTTTTCTGCTTTTAATGTCTACTTCTGGAAAAAAAACAGCTGTTTCTTTCAGAGAAGACCATATGAATATTTATCTGTGTTTACTTGGGTAAACAGAAATTGAATTAACAAGTAAGACTGCTAATGAGTGGAATACTGAAAATCCTAATACTTAAATATTTGACATTTTAAGATGCTTTTCCAAGAATGTTCATTTATTTTTTTACTTACATTCCACTTCTACAATTACTACTTTTGTTATTAAAAGGTAGTTTTTTCAACTGAAACTTCCAATGAGACACTAAAAAAGAAACCAACACATTCTCCGTGTATGTTTTATGTATTCTCTCTGAAAAATAAACACACCCATGAAAAAGCAAGTGTTTCCTTAACTGGAATAGCCTGTATGTAGTTACACACTGCTTGTCCTTAAGAGCTTCTGAAGCACATATTCAAACAGCAGATTATAATTTGTCACGTGTAAATGTTGCTTTCAAAACTGCCTGTGGTTGCCAGCAGTGAACGCCAAGCCCTTCTGGTCACTGTTCATTTTCATAACCCTCACTTCACATGTACAAATTCACTCCATTTTTATGACCACTCATTGTTCTTTGCCATCAGTGGGACAATGATTCGTAAGCGGATGGTGGAGTCCCCATCCCTGGAGGTGTTCATAAAATGTGTAAATGTGGCACTTCAGTACATGGTTTAGCAGGCGTGGTGCTGTTGGGTTGATGGCTGGACTTGATGATCTTAAGAGGTCTTTTCCAGCTTTAATGAGTCTATAAGTCCCGTTCCACTTATTCCCTATGCAATCTCTCTTCTAAGTGCTTGTTGTTCTGGCAGAGTTGGTCTACCCATACCAGATACAAAGCAATGGGAACCAGCTTCTCATGTCCCTTTCTTTGTGTTTCCTAAGCCTAACATACTGAATGAAGTCTCTAGGGCTGAACTGAGCAAAAAATCTGCAGCCCGCCCACAAGCAAAGTTAAAAAGACGGACATTTACTTGCCACACTAGATATGTAACCAGAGGACTTATCTTCAGATTGCTTCAGGACTCTCCCTATTGACCGAATGGAATCCTTACCTCTTAAAAATTGTGTCTGCTTGTCCTGCGAGTCATTCCTTAATGCTGACGTAATAACGCTAATCTCCCTCCATACAGCAGGCTGGTCTGGAAAATTCACAAACCTGTAATAAAGTTTGAGGCAGGGAATGCACAGTGATCTCAAAATCCGTTTCCAAGACAAAATCTTCCTATGAAAGAACGTCCATGGGCAAATGGAAAATAAAACCTTCCTTTTTGCTGTTTATTTTTAATTAATAAGACCTTTTCTGCTTAATTTATCCACGTGGATTTCCAAGAACACTCACGTTATATTTCTGGAAACTCTGACATTTATGGAAAGCAGCACCTGGCGTAACTGCGGAGTTCCAGCTCTGGTTACTTACATGTCGTAGAGCAGCCTGCCCGCAGACGCCGTCCTTTCAGCGTTCCTCTCAATGGTGTACATCTCATACTGCAGGACAGCAGAACAGAACGATAGCTTTCTTGAATACATTTGAGACTCACATTAATCCTTCCGCTCTAAAAAACTGTCCCCGATTCGCCGCAGCAGGCCGGATGGCAGAAAATGCAAGGGTGGCCACATCTGCTGTGGGAGTCAGGAGCTGAGCTCAGACTAGCGAAGCACACTTCACGGCAAGCACTCTAATATTAACGTGCTGGCTTTGTTTTTACACAAATAACAAAGAACTCGAGTGAGAATTCAGAGAGCTCTTTGAGCGGGGTTTGCTTCCCGTGCAAGGCCACGCAGAACCCCGAGCCGCGACGGCGGCCACAGCAGCAGAGGCACGGCCGGGCCCGGCGCACCGGCCAGCCCAAACGTGCCGCCACGGGCAGACGCGAGCGGCAGGAAGGCCCCTTCCCCTCGGCTGTCAAAACAACAACGCTTCCACTTCTCTCACGCAGCATTCGCAGGAGCCGGTTTTACCGCAGCGAAGCCCAAGCTCGCCGCTCTGTTGTTAACCGCCGGCCGCCACAGCAAGAGGCTGGGCGCCGCCGCCGCCTTGCCCTGCGCGTTCCGCGGGCAGCGCAACGCGGCGAAGGGAGCCTGCAAAAGGCGCCGGGCCTAGGCCTGGGCCTGGGCCCTGCCAGCGGGGCCGCCCGCCGCCCTCCCCGGCACGGCGGTAGCGGACCAGACGGCGCCGCCGGGTCCCCGTCACCACGGCAACCGGTCGCCCCGCCCCCGCGCCCCCATTGGCCGAAGCGCCCGTCAGTTGAGGCAGCGCCCGCCGCAAGGCCGTGTGGGGGACCGGCGCGCCGCCCCTGTCCGTGGCGCCGGCGGCCGCGCGTTACCTGTATGTTGAAGTCGGCGGGGTAGAGGCTCCGCGCCGTGATGAGCCAGGCCTTGGCGGCCCACAGGTCCCCCGGCACCAGCTCGCGGGCCCGCTTCACCAGGAACTCGCAATCGCCCTGCGCCGACATCTTGCGCCCGGCCCGGCCGCCGGGCGGGGCGCATGCGCCCCGCTGCCCCGGGGCGGCCTCTCCCGCTCCTCCGCCCCGCCCTGCCCCGCCCCGGCGGCGCGCGGCTGGGAGGGGCGCGCGCGCCTGACGTCATGATGGAAGCGGGCGGGAGCGGTGGCGGTGCTGGCGGGATGGGTCCGTCGCCTGCCTTCTGCCGCTCTCTCGGGCCCGGGGTGTGGGTTTTCTGTGGTGGGCGCTGGGCGTAGTGAGGGGCAGAGACCCCGGAGTGGCGAGGGGCTGCAGGGACTTGGGGGGCAGGCTGGCTGAGGAGGGCCTGTGGAGCAGCAAGTTTGGGAGTTAAGAGGACTTTTATGGGCTGGGAGGACCGCAGCGATTTCCTGTAGCCCAAGGCAATAGTTTGGGCTCCCAAATCTTGTGACTGGTCATAGGGAATTTTGGGAGCAAAGGTAAAAGGGGCCCCGCTCTTCAGCCTTTGGCAGCGGGTAGGAGACTTGCCAGGCTACCCTCAAGAAGTCTGTCTCTCGGCCCCGTGGGCAGTGTTGTGGGTGTGATGGCACTTACAGGCAACGGAGTTAGAGTCACTGATACCGGCTGTAGTAGAGCACTGCCTTCATGAAGCTGATGTTGCTGCAAATCGAAGCCTACTTTAAAAGTCGAAGGCCATAGCACTACTGCCCGGGTTCGTGCTTTTCCAGGGTTCTTAGAGCCCAGTACCAAGGTTGCTGACAGCAATTGTCACGGAAAAACAGGACCTTTCACTGCAGAAATGCACCCAGCCTTCAACAACTTGGAACTGAGATTTGCTTGCTGTCAGTAGTGTTTAGTGTTAGGATGCTTCATTACAAGCCTGTCTCTTTCCTTTCTGTTAGTTACCTAAACTGTAAATTTCTCCATTTTTATTTCCTTGTCGCTTGCTTTGTTTGCTCCTGTAAAGTAAGGGCTTCCTTTCTGATGTAGCAACAGACCTGATAGACTGCACTTGGGAACTTGCACAGGTCAAATCCATAAATCTCCACATCTAGGAGTTAGTGCAATAATCTGATTAGCAAATAGTTTTTTAACAGACTCTTAACCTCTGTTATAGGTAAGGGGCAAGGTCCCTGTTTTCCTGCTGTCTGGTATATTTTTGCCTCGTTCTTTGTTGGTTATTGCACAAGGCCTAGAGATGACTCATTGTTCTGGTGCAGGTGAAAATGTGTTACAGTGCAAGGCTGCCACAGATTTTCAGCTGTGGAGTCCTTGTGAGGGCTGGGAACTTAGTTCCTCAACTCCTCCATGCTCTTGTCAATTCCTCCTATTCCAAAACCACCAGTAGTGCCGTGTGAGGAACTTTACACTCTTTTGGTGGGAACCTTACTTTGATTTTACTTTGTGGCCACCATGTTGGGCTGTGCTGGGGGGAAGAGATGCTGTGTGAAAACTGGCAGACTTCAGCAAGAGGTGTTCTTGCAAAGGCTCTGCCCTCCATGGGAGGGGGCTGAGTCCAGACTAACGTTGAACTGTTGTTATTCCATGCCATGTTTTGATTTCCTGTTGCTGTACCAACAAATTCTAATTAGACATCCATGACAAATGATGGCAGTAACAATTATTGCACAAGTGCCTCATGGCAAGCGGTTGACCCTATTTATCAATAGTCAGCAGCGTGTGCTGGCTGCAACAGGATCCTGTTCTTTGCCCCCTTCCTCAGGGCTCTCACCATGCACTGGTCAGCTGCAGTCTGAAGGAGCACAGAGTGTGTAATTTGCCATTCAGAGAGGTGACAAAGCCACAGCAGAAAGTCAGCTGTCCCTCGTAAAACAGATGCCTCCGCTTCTTCCTCTCTTGCCCCTGCTATCAAATCTACAAACTTCTGTAGGGTGGCACAGGTCTTTAGAAATTACTTCAGAGCCCTTCAACCCTCTGCAAATGCAGCCATGTTGATCACTGGCTGGTGTGTAGGTCTATGCAGACCCCTTCCCTATGTGCTTGTGCAGATGCATACATCCAAATTTGAGTTTAACAAAAACAGTTTGAGTTTTGCATTATGGGGCTGAATATGGTAGCAAGGTGGTGTATTCCGTCTCTTCAGAAGCTGCTGGGCAAGGACTGATGGGCTGGTTGTTGATCCCCATATGCTGCTGGTGAGGCCAGGATCAGGATGCTACAAGAGTGAAATGGATGGCACTGGGTTATCAGAAATTGCTTTTGAATAGGAGTGGATGTATGAGGAGTCTCCTGCAACATTTCTGGTGCAGAATCACCCCTAAGACACCGGCTAAGCAGAGAGATTGCAGTTTTTGAACCAGTTTCACAAGATGTCCTGAAAGCAAGATCTAGCTGTATTTAATCCACTGAGCGAAGGGGAATACCTCCAGTGAACTGTGAACTACAAAAGCCCCTCCCCCCCTTTTTTTTATGACAGTGTTTTAGCTGAGCACTTTGGGGGTTTTATTTCATTTAAAGCTCTAAATAATCTTTTTTTTTTTCAAATTAAGTACTCTGCTGCCTCTTGCAGAGATTTGTCAAATCCATGTCTCTGCATTTATTCCTGAATCTACACCTGTTTGCCAGTCTACTCAGCCCCTCCAGACAAGGAGGAGATGAGAGTCCAAGTTTTTCATCAGATAAACAGTGTGACTTAACACCAGGCAAGGAGTCTGAAGGGGACATAGATGAAGGCAGGAACCACCTGAGGAGTGTTCAGGCTTGGAAAAGGTTGCTGATAGACCTAACAGAGGACTGAGGAAGTAAAACTCTGTGATAATCTTATAGATACAGGATGGGTAGCAGGATCAGAGGAATTGCAGGGGGCTGGGGGAAGTGATGTCAGTGAGAGAGTGAGAAACACTGCTTATGTTTTATTTGTGGATGAGAAGAAGGGGAGAACTGTGGGTTTTGACAATGTGGGTACAGAGTCTCTATCAGGTGAGAGAGGAGTAGTATATGAAAGTGTTGGGAAGGTGTAGGTTTTAGCAGAGCATGTCAGTGTGTTCTGTTTAGACCTGTTACTGTACTAAACCTGAACCACTGGTGTGCCAATGGCACTGCATATTCATCTCCCATCCCAGGAGCCAAGCCTGTAGGTGGTGGTGGTACATTGGGGTCTGAAGCTTCCTCTCTGCCTGAAGTGGCTTTCCCGAGTTCTTCCATAGATTGTGCTGTTTTGATTTCCACAGTGCAGGGCACGCTGAAGACCTCAGCGTTTTATCCAGCCATGTGCACACAGCCTCCTTCCTGCAGGAATTCAGGACCCAGCTGAAATGCCTACATGAGCCTTGTTTGTCAGGAAGAGGCTTTGTAACCTTCTGTAGCAGGAAATAGGTAGCGTTGACCTGAAGGTTGATTTTTCCCTGGGAAGACTGTTCCGTTTCTTGAGGAAGAACTCTGAGTGACAGAGATAATGTGTGTGGTGGATTCAGGCAGTATAGTTGAGGTGGCATAGGGACAGAGATACATGATGTGCGCAAAGGAGGTACTGCAGGCCTTGGCTGTAGCGCACCAAATTGTTTCTGTACCACAGCTGAGGGGCTCCATTAGGGCAGCCGTGACTCGAGCCAATACAGAGACTCTTCGGAAGGTGTGAGGTTGGCACTGAACACTGGCAGAGGGCTTTGAATGTCATTCTCCACCTTCTAGATTTCTGAATTGGTATAATCCTAGCAGACAGCATCCATTCTGTGTTGGCTTTCCTGACTTGGTCCTATAGGCTGTTATCACTTACACAGGACTGGTTTGTTAACCAGGGCTAGGGGCAGGTAAGTCAGATTTGTGGTACGGGATAAAGCGGTCTGTGATGTGGAGGTCCAAAGGTTAGGATAACTGCTGTGCTGCATGATGTGACCGGGGCTTGCTAGCCATGCCTTAGGCCGGGGGACCAGGAGTGGTTGTCTGGCATGGGTAACAAGGAAGCTACTCTCTTTTCTTAAGCTTTGCATAGATGCTGAAAAGGTCTGAAAAGGATCAGTCTGTCTCCTTAGTCTCTTACGACTGAGGCCTTGGAGGAGAGAGTCCATGTTGAGCTAGCAGTGTGGTGCAGCCTAAACAAGCACTAGTGATCATGCGGAAGGCTTTGTTGTTTTGTGGGGTTTTTTTACCAATTCTGTGTCGTTGGGCTTTTTGTAGAGTAATTTCTACAGCTGAGATGAGTTGTCTGGGCTGCCAGTCACTGAGAATTTGAGGCTGAGACGAAGTGTCTTGTTTGTCCCTTGGAGTTGAAGGAAAGTAGACTGGACGTCTGGGTGACAGTCCAGAAGGAAAAACAAGAGGAGACTGGGAATCCAAGAGTGGAACAGCATGGGATGTGTGGGATCCAATACAGCCCTCTCCATAGTTTTTTAGGAGAAAAATTCGTTTTCACCTGGAAGGATATGAAGAGAAGCAGTTAAAGAAATGATTTATCCCTGTAGAAGTTTTCTTAGTAGAAAAAGAACATGGATAGGGAGAATGTATCTCTGGGATGTACTTCCTCTCCTCCTGCTGCCTTCCCATGTATTCAGGCTCATAATGTCCCTGTGGCAACTCTGAAAGATGTAGAAATACAGAAGAAATTCTAAATTAACCAGCTTCATGTGTTTGTCCCAGCTCTTAATCCCGCAGTCATGTCGAAAAGTGCTTTCCACCGTTTATATTTCCCCTTTTTCATTCCTGTCTCTTACCAATCCCATCCTTCTTCCTTGCAGGTTTTTTCTGTGCAGGTGTGTATTGCCTTGTCACTTGGAGTGGCACTCATCTCAAAAAATGTTGGTGTCTGCAACCTTCTTTTGAGAAAGCCACTGCAGGTTCCCTTTGTAGGCAGTGAAGCCAAGAAGGCAGTTCAGCTGACCAGATACGGATTGGAGTAGGTTGAACAGGGCTTTGAATGCCTTTTGCTTAGATCTCCATGGCTTGCAAAAAGGATGCAGGGTGGTCTGCTCAGCTGCAGAGATCTGTGTAATAATTCCCTGCATGTGGCGATGAATGTTGCTGCGAGGGACAGTGAGCTCATCCCTCGTAGCTAAGGTCCCTCGTGGCTATCCAAGCTCTGCGCTGAACACAAAGCTAGCTAGCAGCATGTGACTACTGATTTCCTTTAATCAGCGAGCGCTGCTTGGACTACAACATCCCGCGGGATTGCATTAGAGGTTTCCTCTGTAAATACAGTGCCTTTCAAAATTAGTCTCCGGCAGCATACCGAATGGTTTAAGCAGAGAACAGAGTTTTAGCAGGCAGGCGGGCAGTCAGTCGGTCGTCAAGAGCATCCTGCTCTTAAGCCGAGGTAATGATCACTACTTTGAATATGTCTGCAGTTTTCCCAAGGGCATACAGTTCTGATACGTGAATGCATGTATGTATATGTGTGTAATTACCTTCATCATGTGCGGCAAAACCAGTTGAACAGCATGTTTATAGAAACTGTCCTTAAGAGCAATTGCCTCTTGAAGAAGCATAGCTCGTGTAAGAGGAGCGGGACTGTCTCCAGCCAGCCTTGGGAGACGATGCTGAGAGCATATTGAAAAGCTGTCTTCAGCAAAAGCTTGCCAGTTTAACAACTCTGTTCACTGTTCCTATTGCACAGTGGGCTCTTTGACGCAACAGAAAGAGCTGCCTTTTTTCTTTTTTTTTTTTTTTTTTGCTTCCTCTTAAATCCGCCTGGCCAATTTAAAGCTTGTGGATATTTCTTCCCCCTCTGGGAAAGCTTATGTGAGGATTTTCTTTTTCTTTTTTAACAGTTCATTCCGTGAAATCATTTTTTTCTTGTTTGCTGTTAGAAAATGTTGGAGCTGAACACAAGGCTTTCATTGCAGGTCGGTGGATGAACTCTTGACCAAAGCATTTAACATTTTGAGTGTAGCTTTAGCAAGCATGTAGTTTGGAAGGAAAAAGCAAGTTAACAAGGTTTTATCATGTGAGCCCATATGTGCCTGCTACTGGAATAGGAATCTTTTCAGGTCTTCAGTGACTGAGTTCTGCGCAGATGAATTTACCATCTTACTTTTGTAGACAAATGTACTGAATTAATATTTTATTGAGAATTGAGGTGACATGACAGTTATGTCTGTATTATTTAATTCCTGAAAGTCTCTGCTCTCTCAAAATGCAATAAACCTTACTGCGAGTTTCAAGTATGAAGTTTTTGCCTTTTTATTTTGCAAGGATTGTCTTTTTGAGTTATGTTTTTTTTTTGTTTTCTCTTCTTTTCAGCACACTTCACTGGGAAGCATGTTACTCCTGGGCAACATGCTGTATGCAGGGAAGGTACTTATTTTGCTGCTTTGTGTTTCTTCTTAGATTGCTATCAAAGGATGTAGACATATTGTTAATGTCTTTCTTCCAGCTGTATTTGAGGTAAGGCAGTCTTGTTTCCCTATCTCTGAAATTAGAATATGAAGCAGATGCAGTATTTCTTTCATTTATAATTACTAAGATTATCCTGTTGCTATTTGTTTTTCTTGTCGATAAAATGTGAATATATTTGTCACAAAGCTGTTCCTTGTCTATGTGACACTTCAATCCTGTATTTTTATTTCAAAAATATCTACTATGGATCTGCGTGTTTCTGTTAGCTCGTGTACACTAGATCGGTGAGAGATCATTTCTGTAATTGCTTCAGTTTTCTCCTCTATTATTATCACATGAAGTGTGTGAATGAGCGGATTTCTTGCCCTGGGTAAGCGATTCTTATGCAAACTTTGTAAAACTGAGTTACAAATTGTTTCCACTGTGAATCACTTTCCTTGTAAGATGATGACTTTTATGGTAATGTTTAGCTTGAGTAGAATTGTTTTCAAACACATACAGGGCATTTCGGTGTATTATTTTTTAACAGTATTCCAAAATAAAATAGAAAAATAATGATTCATATCAGACTGTTTATTTTCTTCTCTACTTCGTGTTGCCTGTTATGGGAAGTATATAGCTTGAAAGGCTGATTCATTATTGGTGAGGATCAGTACAGCTGAAAGGTATCACTGCAACGTTGACCATGTGCAACTGCATTGAAAATCGAATTTGTATGGGATACCACTGTTGGTGAGTTATGATTAGTGCCTGGGGAATTAGAAAATACTACTTGTTTATGTTTGTTTTCAAGCAATTTAAGAACTTGCCATTCAAGGGAGATGGTTAATTTTTCTTTTACTCTTTTCTGTAGCAAGGTTACAGTTTTTGTAATTCAAGATTTTGACACATGCTTTCTATAATTTTACTGTTATTTAAATAAATCCATCTGAATCTTTGTGATGCCGCTTACAAGGGGAAGCATGTTTTAAGGCAGACATGCTGTGCTGCAAGTCCAGAAACATTTTTAATTTAGAAAAGTGTTCTAAATCAATCTTGTTTGGCTCCTCACATCTCTGAAACTGTTTGCTGTTTGAATTCCAAGTAGTCTTGGCTCCATTCAAGAGATCTGTCTTTTAATAGTTTGTTGACAGGCTTTTCACATGGAATGGGGTAGGGAATGATATAGGGTAGAGTTACAAAGCTACAGTGAACTCTTTTTAATCTTACAGAGGAAAAACATTTACTACTATAAGCACTTATAATACTTAAATTAATAAATTCATTCAAAGGTGTTTTTTAAACCCCTTGAGGCTTAGCTTCTTTAATCAACATCACACCAAATCTTCTTAGCACTTTCTGTCATCTATTTTTGGGAGTTATAAATCCATACCCTGTCACAGTGCAAATACGTAACTTATGTCTGCAACCTGTTTTCTACTGTCAAAAAAAACCAACCTTATTCCCCACTGTTGAAGTTATCTCAAGTTGCATGTGCCTCAAAAACCATGAAATTAAGCAGTATGAGAAACAAATTGCAGTCTTTTATGTAACACATTTTCTGAACCCTTTACTCAACAAATTAGCTACCATCTCTGATCCACCATCACTGGCAGAGGGTGTACTGGGCTGCATTCCTTCCCTTCTGATGTCTAGTTTGTGAGGGAGTCAATCCTGCTTCTCAGAGGGAATCTCATGAGTAACAGACTATGATTTGTTGACATTTCTACTGACATTGCTTTGCCAGAAAGCATGAATGGGGAAGGATGATAAATTATGTTGGTGCCTTGGTGTGTTCTTTGGGATCTTTGGAGTTGAAGCCTATGCTGCAATATCTTCCTGGATTCCAGCCTTCTTGCTTACCAATGGTTACTGGAAGGTATTTGTTTCTCCTGCAGTTTGTGGTGCCAGCTTTCTACCTAGCCAGTGTAGCAGTGCTGTGGCTTTATGCATTTCTCATTGCATGCCCTGAACAGTTTCAGGTGAACTGGGTGCTTGTTTTATTACCCTAGTGACCTGGTCTGTGGATTGCCATGCCCTTAGTAAGGAAAGGCTAGCTGTCAAGCACAAGTCAAGCCAAGCCAAGAGGAAATGCAGTGAGAACTTTTATTTGTAACAGTTAAAATAGGCAACACGCTTAGAAACACTTATGCAAGATATAGACAAAAAATAAAAGGCAAAAATTCTTAATCTATTCATAGAATCATAGAATGGTTTGTGTTGAAAGGGACCTTAAAGACCATCTAGTTCCAACCCCCCTGCCATGGGCAGGGACAACTTCCACTAGACCAGGTTTCTCAAAGTCTTGTCCAACCTGACCTTGAACACTTCCAGGGAGGGGGCATCTGCAGCTTCTCTGGGCAACCTGTTCCAGTGACTCATGACCCTCATAGTGAATGATTTCCTCCTTAGTTGTAGTCTAAATCTACCCTATTTCTGTTTAAATCCATTACCCCTTGTCCTATCACTACATGCCCTTGTAAAAAGTCCCTCTCCAGCTTTCTTGTAGGCCCCCTTCAGGTACTGGAAGCCTGCAATAAGATCTCCCTGAAGCCTTCTCTTCTCCAGGCTGAACAGCTCCAACTTCTCAGCCTTTTTATACCTAGCTCATATTAGAAAGATTTTTACCCCATCCTACTGATTTAATCCTCTTCTTACAAGATTTTCTTGCTTGCACATAGCTTACCTTTCACATCACATCTATTGGAAAAAAGCCTGTTCGCAAGCCTCCATCAGTTAGTTACTCCTCTGATGAGAGAAATCTCCATCACACCACATCTTTGGGAGCATACCTCAGGCCATTTTCTGATTCTGGAGGAAACTCTCATTTCTTATTCAGCCTTTTCTACAAAATTTTTCAGACAGTGCAGTGTTAGTCTTTCATCCCCAAATCCATTTTGTTTGTGTCTATCCAGACAGGCTGTCATCATTGTTGTTAATTATTTTATTATTAGAGACTGAAAGGTATCTTTATTAGTGTATGCATTACGTTCTTATACTTGACTGGTTTGTCAAAAAAGGGAGTGAATCTCTTCATCTCCTTTTGGGACTCAGTTTTCAGAAGAAATGTCTTCATGGTGAGATGTATTCTCTACCAGTGAGTATATTAACATATTCAATGTTGTGTAGAGCTCTGACTGACTTTTTCCTGACACTGAGACAGAAATTGGTTGTCAGAAGATAGCACAGAGCTGTGTGCTTAAGGATAGGCCCGCTGAAGTAGGTAACAGGATAGAAGACATGGGGGGCATAAACTGAATCGTTCAAGGACCAAGGGCTAGAAAGAAATGGATCTGTAGTGCACTTCTCAAACTGCTTTTCTTTTAACTCTTCAGGGTGCAAATAAATATTTCACCTAGATCATTTCATCATGTGTGCGTTTTAGACTGAGTGTGCGCCTGCGGTTCTCTGTGAGAGCCTCTCAGCACTGCTATAATATTACTAATAAGGGGTCATGTCTGAAGTCATGTCTTGGTCTGAAGAGAGGCCTTTGGCAGAATGCCATGCTGCTGGAGGGCTTGAGCGACCCCAGTGGTTTTGCATCTTCATGTAGTTGAGTGGGACCCTTTCATTGCGACTTGATTGCATTTAGGCTCGAGAATAAAAACTTGGATAAAAATACCACACATTGAATGTCTCCCACAGCCTCCAGGGAGCTTGACCAGCTCAATTGCAGTTGTCAGCATCTGCTTCGGGGAAATGCCTTGAGCCTGTTGATCAAGCTGAAAGAACTTTATTCCTTGAGTTCTGCCTCAACTGTAGCAAAAGATCAAAAGTTGGGGCCTTAATAGCAGGTTTCCATGTGTTTTGGTTCATTAACTACTCATTTAGGCTACAGCTACAGGTAGTAATTTCTCGGGGTTACAGAAAGCCTGTCTTGTTGTTTCACACCTTCATTAGGAAACACAGACATGGCAGTCTGGTCTTCCAGGCACTATGTTTGGAATTCTTGATTGTGATGTTCTTTGTATGGATGCATATTGTTAAATTTCTAGTGACTGGAAGGCATTGGAGAAATCAGTGATGAGGCTGTAGAAACTCTGCAGGTTTCTTTTGATTTTTGCTCAGAAGTACTAATTTTGAGTCCATGTTTTGAAGAGTCAGCAGCACTTCTAACTACATTTAACTACATGGACTGACAGAGAGGATTGCTGATTATTTACATCTCCTCAGAAGACTGTCAAAGACAAACCAGACCACATAGCTTCTTGCCTTTACTAGAACCTCTGGAAGAACTGTGATACTCAGTTCTGTAAAATTATTACTTATACTGAAAGCAATAGCTTTTTTATTTTTTTAAAGGTTCTCAGTTGTACAATAGTTATGGTACAATAGTTCTGGTCTTCATCACAGTGTCCGCTGGTTGACCTTTGTTTCTGCCCAAACTCAGTTCTAAGATCTCATATACCGTGTCCTTCCAGGTTGTTTTGCTCTGGTCTTGTTGCCCTCTTGGTGCCTCTTTATCTCTGTAGCTTGGTGCATCTGCCCTCCCAAGGCCAAGCTGTCTAAATAACATTATTTAGGAGTCTCTCTATCTTAGAGCTTTTCTATCCCCCCAAAACAGCAAGTCAAGTTTGTCTAAGTAGCATTATTTAGGAGCCTCTTTATCTCAGAGCTTTCCTGTCTTCTCAAAACAGCAAGGATCTACTTTAGTTTAATTACAATCACTCTATTAAGTGGAAATTTGACATTTACGGGTATCAAAACTCTACTGAGGTGTAATCCTGGGGAAAAAAAAAATTTTTTTCCTTTTTCCTTTCCATTGTGTGACTGAAAGAGGTCCTGCAATTTACTGGCAAGAAGACATGGAACAATATGCATTCCAGAAACCTTGGAACAGCGTGCAGATACCCTGGGAATTGTTTCTACTGGAGAGGGTTGAGGCAGCAATAGGTTTCTGACTTGCTATTTCTGGAAAACTTTTTTTTTATAGCTAAGGCTATAAATACTTGACAGTTGTTAAATTGAATAATCCTCTCTTCCTCTCCAGGATGAGAAACTGCATCAAGATTTTCAAAGCCAGAAGCCTGCAGCCAGATGTCCCTGTTAATTGTCTGTAATGCTGCTCAAATTTTGAGGGATTTTTTGTGTTATTCCTGTTATGTGTATGGTGAAAACACTCAGCCAGAGTCTTTCTGGTGGGCCAGTGGCAAAATCAGAAGCAGGACTGAAGTGTCCTGCATTTCAGCTCAGAGTTCTGCCTACTACATTATATTGTATTGTATAGGCATATTTAGAAATGAGAATCACTTAGTTTTCAAAACAGTTGAGCCATCTGTAACTCCATGTGGTTTGTACATAGTTTAGTAAGTGATCACTGCTTTTGAAAGCTGGGTTGATAAAGAATTAGAGGGTAAAATATTCAAACCACAGGAATAATTAAATATCCAAAGGGCTCCTGGGTACATGCATTAAAGATGGCGTGAAGCAGATGGCTTCAGTGACTTTCACATACTACTCAGAGCAGCACTGGTCATCACTGGCTTGTGTTTCCCTCACATATTTTGCTGATATGTGAATGGTGAAAGATAAGGAGACGTTATGTCCCCTGTACTGCCATTTCTGCTACCAAGGTGTTACTTCAACTACATCTAGGAGGGCTTACAAGGCAGAACAGTTCAGTCTTAAAAATGGGATTTTAGTCCTTATGTAATTTAAGAGCTTTTTCAGAGTTTCCCTCTATGAATTTACTTCAGAGAAATTAGCTGTCAAAGTGCTGTTGCATGTGCCAGGGATCAATGGTAATCACTCTGTGTTGCAATAAACAGGCTTCGAGTTATGAAGGATGCATTGTATGCATTTTTTTTTCTTTTGTAACCATCACCCAGCCCCTGATAGGGCTGTTAGATTTCAGCTTGTCCAGTCCAGAGTATGTCTATATTTGGGTTAGAATCATAGAATCATTAAGGTTGGAAATGACCTCTAAGATCATCAATTTGAATCATCAACCCAACACCACCATGCCTGCTAAACCATAGAATCATTAAGGTTGGAAAAGACTGCTAAGATCATCATGTCCAATCATCAACCCAGCACCACCATGCCTACTAAACCATGTCCTGAAGTGCCACATCTACACATTTTTTGAACACCTCCAGGAATGGGGACTGAACCACTTCCCTGGGCAACCTGTTCCAATGCCTGACCACTCTTTCAGTAAATAAATTTTTCCTAATATCCAGTCTAAACCTCCCCTGATGCAACTTGAGGCGATTGCCTCTCATTCTATCGCTAGTTACTTGGGAGAAGAGACCAACACCTGCCTCACTACAGCCTCCTTTCAGGTAGCTGTAGAGAGCGATAAGGTCTCCCCTCAGCCTCCTTTTCTCCAGGATAAACAACCCTGGTCCCCTCAGCCGCTCCTCATAAGACTTGTTCTTATAATTTGGAAAGGAGGAACTTTACTCTGACACATCAATCAGTCTTTCCTATATACGATTTTAATGTGGAGCCAATATTTAACAAAGCGATTCCTTTTCAGTTAGAACAGCCTGAAAATAGAAGTAACAGTTTTGAAACACCCTTTTTACAGGAAATTTTGTATTGTTTTATTTGTGAGAAGGTGAAGCCTCTTGATTTCAGGGAATAGATTTTAAATCACCTTTTGGAAAGCTTGTAAAAAGCTATTAGCAAAATATGCAGTAGTGTGTGTTGTGAATCAGGTTTACCTGCACTGTTGTTTTCTGACCAGACTGCTATTAAGTAAAAAAATTATCTGAAGGGAGTATATCGCTCATCAGAATACTGACTCAGATCCTAGCAAACTGAAAGAAAAATATTTTAGATTGAAGTACTGATTGTGAATGTGCTGGTTACTAGCTTAGAAACTGATGTAGAGATTTGTTTCAGCCACAGGGACAGAAAGTAGTCTAAAGAATATGTCATTTACTTACCCTCCAATCTGCAGGATAGCATAAGGTGGTCCTATGAGATAAAAGTCATTTGGTGAAGTTTGCTCATGCTTAGATGAACCAAGTGTATATATTTGTGAAAGAATTAATAAACTATTCCAGAAATATCCTAGCTTTCTCTGAGATTTCTTCGGGAAATGAAAAGCACTTATGTAATGTTAAAGGAATGAAAGGAAAATTTCTTAGCATTAGAGAAGGGAAAATAAAGCTTCACTCTAAAATCCTTAGGAACTAACTATACTGAGAACCTAGATCATTGCAAATGTAAACTACATGCAAAAGTGTGTTTTGAGAGCATAACTCAGAACCTCTTAAAAGTACTGTAATGAGTCAGTAGACTTAATTTTTAAGATGCAGCCAAAAAGACTTTAGAACTGTGCATGCATGTATGTTTGCATTTGTCCAAATGTGGTTTAAACTTCTTTTTTCTCCCTTGATTCTGGATCTGCCTTTTCCTGTGACAGCCAGGTGGAAGAAGTTGAGGAAGGTTGTTGTAACATCCCTCGTTTGCCATGGTAGGAGGGCCAGAGCTATACGGGGTGCCTTAACGTGCCTTGTGCTGCAGCTGCAGGGAGCGTGTGGGAAGCAGACCACTTCTGTTTCGCCAGAAGCACCTCTTACACTGGGGTACTAGGTATTCTTGGTTAGCACAGGTGGGAAAGTGAGCCATGTCTAAGGAAAATGTAGGCCTTTTTTTAGGGATTTAAGGGAGGTATGTTACAGATTTTTTTCCACTTTGTGCAGGGCTGTAATTTCCTTACCTTCTTTGCAGTTCATTTGCTGGAGTTTGTGAAAACAGGCTCATCTGGTGGTAAAGCTTTTTGGTTTTTTTTTCTAAGATAGTTGTCCCTTTCTTATATGCTGATTAGAATCTTTTGGCTATGAACTGTTAAAAAGGTCATAGCTTCAGAGTCCGAGTGAAAGAAATTTGGCTGTCAACTGCTTGGTAATCTTGTAAACCTGTTAAACCTCAACAGCAAAAGAGACAGAAAGGTCTAGATTAGAGTTAGGAAGTAGAATTTAACAAGTTCTCAGTTGCACCTCTTTCCTAAGATGACAGCCTGTAAAGAGCTTTGGAAATGGCTTTGCATCTCTGTTGGAACCCTCTAGCATTTTACTGAAGTCATCTTTATTTGTTTTTTAACTCCTATCCCCAATACCAAGGATTTTTCATTTATTTGATATAACACTATGATTTTACTTTCAGGCAACTCCAGCATGCCCTTTATGTGGGTCACATATTCCTCCTCCTCTATATTGGTCTAAGATTTCCAATTATTTCCGTATTCATTGGCTCAGTTCACTACACAGCCAATCGAAACAGGCAGGCTGCTCAATGTCTTTTCCACTCTAGGAGTAATTTAATCAGGGAGTGACTGCATTATTTTTTCAGAGAGCCAAGCTGTGCATGCCAGGTGATCTGCAGCAGAGAACGGCATCATTATTAAAAGGCTTAGGCATTTCATGCCATTTTGTGCTTCTGCGGCTTGCAGTGCAGCTAACGGTACTGTCTTGATACTTTTTCTAATATGCATGATTAAATATAAACAGAGGAGGTGTAGAAAACAGGATGGATGAGTCATGGGACTGTATTTATATTGTATGAGATTGAGTTTCAAAGCTGTTGGGTCGTGTGAGATCCTTTATCACTGCTGTATTTGTTTTGCAGAAGTGCTGGTGCTCACAGAGCAGATTTAGTCTGTTTCTTTAGTTTCCCTCCAGAGTTCCATCCTAGAGTTAAAAAATCTTTAATGGAAGTTTGATATTGGTACATTCCCACAGAAATATTTTGACTTTCATAAAACAGCAAGGGAGAGAATTGGCTGTGAGGGGAAAGTCTGCAGGGAGTCCTTGCATCCGTTATAATTTTCATCTTGGTTGACTAGTGTGCTGTTCTCCAGACAACCAGAGAAAATAGGTGAGCTTTTGCTGTTACAGGGAACCTTGGGTCCATGAGAATTTCCTTCCATTGGGAAGAGCTTCCTGGATGTCTCTGGCTGTCAAGGGGAGTCCAAGCAAAGGGTAAGCTCTTTTTCAGAGTTACTGAGGAAAGAGGGAAGGTGGGGGTGAGATGGATCGTGGAGTTCTGGTCTGATAAATATCTGTGCTGTGCTAATTTCTTGCTGCTGAGCGCTATTATTTAGGTGAACATCAGCTTGAGGTGACAACTGCATTTCTCTTTGGAGTCCCTGGGCAAGGTTGTGATCTGATAGGCATGATTTCATGCTGGTGGAATCACACTCACGTGGCTGAACATCACCTGCTGGGAGTGCCACTGCAAAGCTGTCCTCCTCAGTAAGACTTCCCTGCTGCTTCTTTTAAGAGCTTTGCTTTCACCTTTATTTTATCTTTTTTTTTTTTTTTTAATTAGAACCAATTTTTGTCCACAGTTCCTCTCAGCTGAGTGTGCACCACCATTAAGGTGATCTGTGATAAAATTACCTGACTCTTGAAGAAATCTATCTGACTGATGTTTTAACATTTACAGTGGCGTGTTAAAAGCTTACTTGTGGATACAGGCCTCTTTAGTTTCTTGTTTTCTTGCTGCAACTGGTCTGGGCGACTCCAGTCTTGGCACTTATTTTCCCCCTTTTTATTTGAAGTAAATAGGCTTTTTCCAATTAATGTCTATGATAATATACCCAGTGGGGAGGGAGAAATCCCCACCTTCTGGAGGCTTCGGATATTTGACATAGAGATTTTTGGAGAAGAAGTATTCAGAATATTAATAATGATGCTAACTCTTACACTACTGGGGTTGGATTTGGATTGTCAAGTTCCAGATGTCAAGTTCAGTGTCTGAAGTTCCTTGGCTAGGTTTCCATGACAGTGAGTGAAGAGAAGAAACCACAGAGAGTGATTTCATCTTAAGTACATATCCACTTCTGATTTCTTTTACCATCTTATATAAATACATAGTTACAGTGTGCATAATCATTATTGTCTTGGCTACAGTTGGAAATATGAAGAAGCAGACAGTGAAAATGACTTGCACAGGATTGTATTGCCTCCAGGAAGGAAACTTTGCTTGCATAGGCTGGTATTTAGTCCTGTAACATAATGATGTATATAACTGTCATCCACAAATTGATCCGGGCTGTCTTCCAGACCAGTTTACAGACCCTTTTGCTCTGGGAAAGATGTTGGAACCTGCGCATGGTGACCTAGAAAATACAGCAGTATTTGGGAAGGGCTCTGATGTGCTGCATGCTAGTCATGCAGTGACTCAATGCAGTGAGAGAGCTTTTGCTATTCCTTATGATGTACTTCTGTGTTTACTCACGTGGGGTTTTTTTCAAGAGGGGGCTTATTTCCAAGTGTGAGGTGCTGTAGTGTAATCTTTGCTTGCTGAATGACACATCTCTCTAGTCATTGCTCCTAAGCTTATGGTATGTACTTTCTACTAAACTTTTTGGTCTTTTTCATTGAACTGATTTGTATGGTCAGTAGTAGCTCAAGGCAAGCATTTCAGATCTCTGAGGACTGAAGCAATAAAACATTGAAGTGTGTTTTTGATCTGAAGTGAGAGAAGCAGGCAAAAATTATTCACAACTCTACTGACACTTTTTCTGTTACGCGAGGGAATTTGCTTTGAGTTATGCCTGTTTTCTGGCTAAATTTTTAATTGTTTTCTTCAGCACACTATGTCTTTTTGTTAATTTTGATCTGGTTTTTTGATCATGTTTAATCTTGCTGGTGATCCTGATTAAAATGAGCCTTTGTTTAGGCTCTTCAGGAGTGTGTTTCAAGATAGAGGGGAAGAATTTCCAAATTGCATTGTTTTTCAAATCAGAAAGCAGCTAGGACATAAAAACTTACAAGTAGGGAAGGTTTGTTGCAGTTTTCAGGGGAAAAACAGCTGATGTCTCTGTGTTGTGACACCTAAGTCAAAAGTAAGGCCTGAGTCTGCATTTGATGCCACATAGGCTGCAGTTAGAGTTGGATTTTAGTCTCCCAAGCTAAAACTGATATGAAGCTGCTTTTGCTTTCATGTAGCACAGAGGTCCCAAAATAGCTGTCTTAAAATTAATCCAGATGTGGCTCAGGTGATACAGGAGATAACACAGAAGTTAAAAGCTTCAGTCTTGCCCAGTGCATAATTCATCTAATTCTAGGATGCCAGGCTGGGTTGCAATATCATCACTGTGATATATTGATGCCATTGTCAGTACTGCACTTTGTGTTCTCGTCTCTTGAATAGTCCTATTTAATGCTCAGAAGTGTCAACTTATACTGAAATCCAATTTGCTGGTAGGTCTCAGTGACTGAAGTTTGACTCCTGCTGAGACAGGACAGAGAGCTGTTGTGTATTGGTATTCTTTCAGCCTTCTTGGTGCTCCACACTTTGTGTCCTCATAACTGTCTCCAGGACACAATCTCTTATGCTGAACATCTGCATTGGTCCAGGTTTTCACCAAGTGGATGGCCTTTCTCTTAGGCTGGCCTAAATCATGACGTACTTACCACAATAGTTTTAATCTTTCTTGCAGCACTTCAGCATGTGCAGTCTTGACAGCCTGTACTTCATGTCTCTTTCCAGGGTTCATTTGACATCTGTTTTTTCGGTGTCTCGATGTTTGATTAACAGTTTACATAACTGTACTGTGATGCTAATTGCATTATCTATGAGTAATCCGAGACATTCAGACTGACATTTGATTTTCAGTGGTATAGTAACTGTGGAAGAGATCTGCTTCGTCTTCACAAATACAATATTCAGGTGCAACATATATTGTAATACGTTACCATTGTAATTTGTGCAAGGATAGGCTGGAAAGTTTCTGAAATATGGAAAATAATCGATTCCTATGAAGGGATGTTGAGGTGCTCAGCAAAGCAGTGCAGATGTGTGGCAGGGATCTGGACTCCCACACTGTGGAATGAAACAGAATGAGTCTGACACAGACCGAAGAGGTAACACACTGCCCTATAAGGAACTGGGAAGTTCCTCTCCAGTTCCTGGAAAGGAATCTGGGTTCAGGGTTTTTAGGGATGGTTCTTATTCCCAGATGTCCCAGGAGCTCAGTAGAAGTCCAGAGGGCTGAGTTGAGGTTGACTTTTGGTCACAGAGCAAGTGCAAATCCTTGCCAGAGAATTCCTCAGAAAACGATTCTTCCAGATGGCTTGTGGGAGATATCTAGGCTATGTTTCGACCTTATCTTTCAGGCTCTGTTGCTGCTCACCATGGCAATGGGAACGTAAGTGGGGAAATGCTGGTGGTAAATAAACTCCAATACCTTTGATTCAACTGCATCACTGGAGTTTCTGAAGCACAGAGCTATGAGTCTGAGGAGGGAGGCAGAATAGTGAGAAGTGTATGGGGAGAGAGAAAGCCGGACAGAAGCACCTGCCTAAGGTCAGAGAGAAGGGCTAAGCTTTGTAAGACGAAGATATGTAGGGATGTGTCTTCTGACACTTGTTTTTTTCCTCCCTTAGCTTATGAAGTTTCTGTGAACAAATAAAAGATGTTTTCATTCTGATGTAGCTTGGCTGAGTCACTCCATTTCATAACAGTCACAAGTGCCCAGAAAGTTTGTTGTAGCTGGATTCAGGCCCATTGGGACTCGCTGAGATAAATTTACTTGGTTGGAAGCGGGACGTGAAGAGCTTCTTAACCCAGCCTGCCTTTGGAACAAGCAAAAGCTGAAAATCCCTTGCTGGTAGAGGCTGCACAGGGAAAACAGGAGAGTCACTTGAATAAGCTCCCAGTCCACTGCTTCATGAGAAGAGGTGTGGTTCTGGTCCAGGCCCTGTTGTGCTCAGTAAGGCTCTCTTGATGTTCTCTGCAGATATGTGCATCTTGAACATGTGGGATGTTTTGTTTTGTTTTGTTTTGTTTTGTTTTGTTTTTTCCCCAAACACATTTCAGAATCCAAGCCAGCTGCTACAGCTCCTTCTCTTCAGCAAAACCACTTCAAGCCATGCTGAGGTTTTATGGCTCTTTGTAGCTGCGAACCTACTTGCAGCCAATTTCTTCACATCGCAAGGTTATTTTAACAACAACATGATTCTAAGTGGTTCCCATAGATGCCCTCATCTTTTGTCTCCACTTGTTTACTCCTCACTTCTTCCTTCTAAACATGTTTTTCCATCCCTTCAGCAAAGCAAAGGGAGTTGTGTGTCCCCAGCTCAGGTGTGAGTGCTAATGGCCAGACTGGAGGAATTCTTGAAAACAGCACAATTTACAGTTTAACCCCATCTCTTGTGTTTCCTAGAATAGCGGTTTCAGGTTGGAGCATGTGGTTTGTGTGTTCACAAGTGTATGGCTTGTTTGCATGCGTGCGGTCTGAGCATTCAGCACCTGAAAATCAGAGCCTGTAAACAGCTCGCTGCATTAGGAAATCTAGGCTGTGCTGCTTGTTTACTCTGAGTATAAATGTCACCTTGGCAGGCGATATATCTCCCCTCTTGCATACACAAAGTTTGTGATTCGATTGCTGAGCTTAAATGGCATAGGCTTGGTAATGAATTTTAAAGTTTGTGTTTCTGTTCCGTAGTGACCCTGCATAGGTGATGTGAAGGCACAAAGCACGATGGTGTTCTTTGAAGCTGCTTTCAGATGTTCTGTTACAGTGTATGTGTTCAGTTAATCAGAGGGGTTTGGCATTTTGAGAGTGAATAGATTAATTAAAGGGGAAAAAAAATGGTTATTGTAATTTTCAATGAGGTTAGGGTGTGGACTGGCCTAAGTAACGGCTCACGGCTGTGGCATCTTGTCAGATAGTCTACTTGCAGTGTTCATTAATAGCGGTTACTACTACTGTCCTTATGTTTTTGGCTGACACAATACTTTACAAAGAATCAGTGCCAGAAAATAAGATTGAGATTCAACAGTTAATACTGTCGTAAGCCTTGGAAAGAACCTAAATAATTTTTTCCTTTAAAATGAAACTAAAACTTCCACAGTAAATCATTATGACATTAGTAGTGATTTAATTTTTCCATTTAGTTCATACACAGATACTCTGTATTTTTTCTTCCAAGTGATTTGGGAAATAAGACAAATCCAAACTATCCTGCTGCCTGATTAGACTGATGGCATTCCAGAATAAATGGGAAAAATTATTGAGACAGTGCATGTTTACAGGAAAAAAGTAGCAAAGGGTAACTAAATGTGTCCAGCTGTAAGGCTCTGAAAATAGTTTTCATGTTGTGTCCGCTATGCCTTTGAAATCTACCTAGCGGGCATGAAATCAGAGGTATGAAAACATTTGCTTTCCATCACTACAGCTGACTTGTTCTCAGTAGGAAATTGTAATTTGTAAATTCTTTCTCATTTGATTTATCAGGAGTTACTGAAGTCATCTACCTGACTTCCTCATGTTATCTGACAAGTGTTAATAAGCTGTAGTGTCTGTGTTCTTGATGTTGTTTCTCTGAATAGTGGGACAGAGATACTTTGTCCAGCACATTTTGTCTGTGGCAGAGGGAAGTGTGTCTGGATAGTTTTCTGTTACAGTAGAACTAGTGCTACCCATTTACCCATTTTCTAGTATCACTGTCTAGGTTCGTGTCATCATTACCTTAATGCCTTGGGGAACTTCCCTTTTCCAAAGGAAAAAAATTTCCAGTGACTATCCCAGTAATATCCTTTTTGTGGGGATGACTTTTTTTTTGTTAGATGTTTCCATGTCTTTCTTTAATGAGATGCAGATTCTAGCGCTGCTTTCAAAGTGCACCATCTCCTTTTAGCAAGCGCTTTGTTTCAAGTAGCCTGACTGTGCAGTGTTTTAGTTGTGTAAGAAACCTCCTGTAGTTACCTCATTGCGACAGTGGTGAAAAAAAGTGGTGTGTCTGTTAGAAAGCTTTCGCAGTGCTCCCAGTGATGGATACGGTGTTTCCCAGCTGAGGTTGAGCAGGTGTTTGTAACGCCAGGAGGTGGACATGCTGGGTCTTTAAAATCACGTGCTTTTGGTGTAGAAAGTTTTGAAACTGCACAAACTGGGCTGTCTTCTGCGGGTGGGGTGTGGTGGAAGTGTTTTCTGGTCCTTTTGTGATTTTTTTTTGACAGCTTTGCAGACTGAAATGGATAGTCTGAGAACCAACCTGTCTAATGAAGATAGCCTGCGTTCTGCAGCGCTGTGCCAAAGTGTGGATTTGGGCTGAGGGAGGACTGTGTTTTCCCAGTGCTTCGGAGCATGAGCAGTTGAACTTTGCTTGTATCTTTGCAGGCCATAAAACATGCTGCTAAGAAATGCTCTGTTGCATGAGCCTCTAGTGCAGTGTGTTCTCAAGGAATGGCTCTTAGCTTGAATTACTCTGGAAAAGGAGGGTGCCTAAAAACAAGTCTTCCTATCCATTACAGTGATTTGTCTTTACTTTTGCCTTCCTTTGGCTAGACAGTATGGACCCATATCTAGAGGGACCTCCATGTGCAGTTCAGCATCTGAAGAAGCCATTTCTCAGCTGCTCCATTTGTCTCACTTTAGACTGTGAATCCTTTTTTCCTGCGCTAATGGATATGGAAGGGCCCATCCTATAACTGCAGCCTGGGTTTTTTGTCTGTAGCTGTGCTCCTTAAACCACAGATTTCCACTTATAAAGGAGTGTGTGCTTGGAGGTAGTGTATTTCGTGGGGCATCTCCTCTGGAAGTCAAGGAGGAGTGGGTATATCCTCTACCCAGCAAAAGGTGCACACATCAAAACAGTGATCCTGAGGGCATGCACTCCTTAAAAGAAGGAGACGCAAAATGTTGTTGTGAGGTCCTGACCGAGGTGTTTGCCTCACATCTGCTCCTCAAACTCCTTCTGTCTGCCCCTGTGTGACAGACTCCTGTGAAATTCCAGATCTGCCAACAGCTGAGAAACCTCACTGTGTAGCTGCAATGTGTGCACAGTGTTTAGTTTTAGGCTCCTAGTTCTGAAGGCTAAGATGAGGTTCCAGATGATTCCTAATTTCAAGGTATTTACTGTTTTCTTACTCTTTTTCCTCTGCCGTAGCTTGTACCATATTTAAAGTTTCTGGGCTGACTGCCAGCACGAGTATGTTGTTTCAGTAGAGCAGCCAGGCTGGTTCTGCTAGGGCCTCTGAAATGGCCTGTGCATCTGTTAGGGAGAACGAAGAAGTTATGGGCCACTATCTGGTATTTGATGCCTTGCTGTCACAGTAGGTTTGCTGGGGCCCAACTGGACCTGACTTCCACTGCGCAAAGTGTTGAACAATGTGGAACATCATTGTTTTGGACAGGTTTACCGTGTAGAGATACAAAATGGGTAGACAGAAGACATAAAGAGTGCTCAAGGAGTGCTAGGAATCTGCGTAGCTTTCATCTGGAGCAGACGCCACTGCCTGGCAGCCCGGCCATGCTGAAGGCAATCCAGTGAGACCCCACGTGGAGCAGCTGGCTCTGACATCGCTGATAGTGATGGCAGTATTTGCTACTTGAAGTTGGGACGGAATGATTTTATTTATTTAACCATCTGTTTGCAATAGATTTTCACCATCTTTTTTTTTCATCCACGGATTACTTTTATATCCATATGCCACAATTTGTTTTTCTAACAGCTTCTTAAGGCATTGCTATTTTTAGACCTGTAATAATGGATGTGTGCATGACTCCTCAGCTAGCAAGCAGCTCGTTAACTCATATTGGTGCCTGGCTCCTGCATTTCTTATATTTTGAGTCAAATATACATTCTGAAGTAGAATATCTAGAGTAAAGCAGAAGCAGGTGTATGCAACAGGGAGGTCAGAACACCTGGTTTTCGTTATATTCTTTCCCTTTTCTGCTGAGTGCATCTGAGGTCTATTGGACTTACTGGAGATGTACTGTGCTGTTGCACTGCACAGGTTGCATGATGTCCAGTAATTCCATACAAGTGGCTGAAGTCAGAAATAAAATGAATAAATGGTAGGACACTGGATTAGTCTTACAGGAGGCAAGTCAGCGTGCCAGAGTTATCAGGAAGCTTCACACGTCCTGGCATGTTCCCTCTGTTGAGCTGTGGTCTTCTGCAGTAATGAATATACTGTAACTACATAAAATTACTTAGTTGGCTTAGTGCGATGAAGCTTACACATAGCTCTTCAGTGAAATAATCATGTGGAATAGGTGGTCTGGGGGAGCATTTGTCCCAGCCATCGGTAGGCATCTGACAGACTCGATGGTGAAGTTAGCCAGATAAATTCCCTGGGCTCCCAGCAGGAATTTGGTTCTTGCTGTGTGTAGATGGAGTTGGGGGGATGATTCAGTACCTAAGTGCAGGAGCCTGACCTTAGGTAATGTGAGTAAATCTCTCAGCATGCATGTCTCTTACAGTAAACAAAGGAGAGTTCTGCCTATGATTGCATCCTTATCCCAGTGGGATTGTCTATGAGATAATTATATTCTTTGAATTTTCCAGTTATTTTTGAGGGAATACACTTTTCTTTGTCCTTTTTGAATGCAACTTAATAGAACCAGCTGAAGTACTAATCAAGAAGAGTAGCTGTTATAAAAGGTTGTCCTCTTTCAGAAGTAGCTAAAAACAGTACCTAAATAGAAGTGTGTGGCTTCTCTGACAAGAGAGGAGATGAAAGAATACCGATTTTGAAGCAGTGGAGGGTCAAAACCATGTTGAAAATCCAGAGGAGTAATGAAGAAATGTAACATTTCCCAAATAGGAGGATTGTTTCTTGTGCATGTCTCTTATAAAATACAAACTTGTGCTTAGGGAATAGCTTGATCATCAAAATTACAAATGTCAGAAATATTTCTCTACTATACCAGATTTTTTCGCATCTTCCAAAGCACTTGGTATACTCTGCGAGAGGCAATGTAGACCATGAAATATCTGATCTGATGGCTGATCTGATCTGCTCTGTCAAGCAGCTTCTCTCACCTATACCTTCCTTTGAAAACACAGGGATTTCCCTCGGCTTCTCCAGTTTTACTGATAAGTGTTTTGTCATGCTTTCAATGCAAAGTCAAGCTGAGTTTGTTGTCAAGGGCACATATCAGAGGAGAGAATTAAACTGCCACAATCCTCTGTGCATGCTCTTACTTGGCACTTAAAAATTCTCTTTCTATGTGAGTTTTGTTTAAGCCAGGTATGAGCCGCCTTTTTTCACTTGCTCCACATCCGTGTGCTGACACCATTTGCTCATATTTCATTCTTTTCTGTAGGATCTTTCATCTGGTGTTTTCAACTAACATCTTCCACCAACAGTTGCTTTCCTTCCTCTTTTAGGCAAGAAACTGTTAAATGCTCTTGTTGTTTGTTTTTAAGATGCCAGTCCTGGATAACTCTGCCTGTTAAATTGACTGCAGCTAGGAAAAGGAGATGCTTTCCCATCAATAGGAGAACCATTATTCTTTTAGGGACCATTTAAATACTCGTAGTGAGACATTTTGTTGCTGTTTCTAATAGCCCTTGTTGAACTAATTCTGTGATAATAGAACAATATACAGAAAGAAGCTGATGGAGGTGTAATGATAAAAGAAATATAGGTCTCGCACTGTTAACATGGAATCCCTCAAGTATTTCATTAGTGTGACAGGATTTCCATCTCTAACTTGTGAGATGATTGCAGAAACTTTATTCATATCTACTCCTTAGCTGAGTGTTACAGCATATTAACAAAGAAATCAATAGGAGTAATTGTTTATCAGTATAAGGACTATAATCTTTAGACCTGTAATCCCAAATGCATTGCACAATTGCAGTAAACCCTTCAGAGGAGTTAATGGGACAATGTGCACTTGGAAGAAACTGCAGAAAACAGCCACATTTCTTTTTCCACGGGTTAGAAAACAGGCAGACTAGAGGACATTGGCTTGGGAGCGGGAATATCTTTGTCAGAGTTAAACTGCTATGGGTTCTCATTGAAAACAGTATGATTTTAGTATTCTGCAGAAAACTGTATTAAAAGCAGGGGAAGGAAGAAATCCATAAAGGCACAGCACAAATTTCTATTTGTGTCGTTAGCTTGTGTAGCTGTGCCAGCACACATTCTAGCCAATCTTTGTTAACGTAAAAAATAATACTATCATTTACAGGCAGGTTTCCATATGAACAGAAGCAAAGACTCAGTAGCACGAAGCTTCATCTCATAAGGAAATCTCTTTTCTTGAAATATTCTGGTAGGTTGTGAGAATTATTTTTTTTTTTTTTTGTATTCCTGTTTTCTTAAAACTTTATAATTGCATCTAAATTCAGGAAACTGTTTTCTTTAAAAAGATTAGCCATCCTTAAAAAAAAAGAAGTTGAGTTTGCATCGACTTTGATACATGACTTGTTAAATCAAACCAAGCCAGATACCTTTGTGGTACAATGAGAAAAAAAAATGTTATAGAGCAAGTTCATATTGTGTGTGTTATTTCATAGCTTTGCATGAAACGTGTTTTGCTTCTGACTGAAGCCTGAAGTTGTTGTTTTAAGAGATGGGCTCTTTGGAACCTTTCAGGAAGTGCTGACGTGTCTGCGGGGTGTACTTCTCCTGCGTAACAAAAGGGGGAAAAACAGATAGCTTTTACTGGCAAGGGAAACTGGCTTTATTTATGTCATACATCGGCTCTCTGTTAGAGAACCAGGATGCCTCTTGTGTGAACTGTTAATGTTTCTAGATGAATGGCAGTTTTTTTAAGAGCCATTGACAGCTATGCAATAACTGCAATTAAAATCTCCATAATAAACTACAATTTTAACCCCAGATACCAATAGAGTTCAATGAGGGAATTGAAATTTCTTGATGACCAATGAGAACTTAAATTATCATTATCGCTGTTAATTAGTATATCAGACAGCTGTAGATTAGTATATCAGACTACTTGTTTGAATTGAGGTATTTTGTGAAGAAATTAAAAGCATAGATTCCATTTTCAGTATGATTTGAGGATCAGAGATTAAATCTTAGAAACCAAAGTAACTGTGAGCAGATGTCTCATTAGCACTTGAAAATGTGGCTTGGATTACTGAACTAAGGGATATAGAAATGTGATGACATTTTTCATAAAATTAAAATAAAGTGTTTTTTCTTATAGCTATTCGACGAAAAGCAAAGTTTTAGGTTGGCCTGTTTGCATTATGGCGTCTTCAAAGAAACCCACAAAACCTGACATGAAGTGGAAAGTTGAAACACTGTGATTTGTTAAGTTAAAACAAAGTAGACTTCTCAACCTGTTGAAATATTTTATTTAAAAATAGATCCATATAATTGATAGAGTATCATACGAAGCTAAACACTTTCATTCTATTGAAATTGACCTAAGTAAAACTTTGTAGATAGCTGTGTTTTGCAAGATGCTTCTCTACCTTTTAGTTGTCTTCATGTTTTTTTCTAGTTCCTTTTTGGAAGAAGAATTTCATGGTCAAGTAGATAGACTGTACAATATTAAATATAGAAAGCCTTTCTTTCTTTTTCCCCTCTGCCTGGATATTTGCTGCAGAGACTTTGCTGTGATTTATCTTTTCAATCATAGAATCATAGAATGGTTTTGGTTGGAAGGGACCTTCCACTAGACCAGGTTGCTCAAGGCCTTGTCCTGGCCTTGAACACTTACAGGGAGGGGACGTCCACAGCTTCTCTGGGCAACGTGTTCCAGTGCCTCACCACCCTCATCATAAAGAATTTCTTTCTTAGACCTAGTCTAAATCTACCCTCTTTCAGCTTGAAGCCATTACCCCTTGTCCTATCACTACATGCCCTTGCAAAAAGTCCCTTTCCAGCTTTCCTGTAGGCCCCCATCAGGTACTGGAAGGCTGTTATAAGGTCTCCCTGCAGCCTTCTCTTCTCCAGGCTGAACAGCCCCAGCTCTCTCAGCCTGTCCTCATACCAGAGGTGTTCCAGCCCTCTGATCTTTTTTGTGGCCCTCCTCTGGACCTACTCCAACAGGTGCATGTCTTTTGGGACCTATTTCAAGTTTCCATAATAAAGAATTGGATAGTTCAATGATGAAGGTGAAGTTGGTGAGACTCAAATATTATGTGAGCCTCAAATAAAAAAAAATGAAAGAGATACTTGGAAACTTTCTCTAGAAGAGGAAAATGTGTTTTACGGAAACAACTAAAACAGCCTGGGCTTTTCAAAGAATTGCTAGGAGACTTTTCTGATATATCAAGGAAATGGTAGGTCTTTGACCAGAACCACATATCAAAACAATGGTGACGAACTGAGTGGCAATCTGTGGCATGTGTTGTTTCATAGTAAGCGCTAAGCTGGAGGAGGAAGGAAGTGGGGGCTGAGTCAGGGGACTGGCCTCTTCCTGTCAATCAGTACTGACCAGACTGATAGGGAAATGCAGATCAGCAGAGCTTGGGGGCTGGTACGTGCACTATCAGAGCTGTTAGTGCTGCATGTTTTAAATCTGTGTGTGGAGCTTGGGTAACCTGTCTGAGTACTGAAAAGGGTTGCAGTTATTTTCTGGCTTCCTGGTTATTAGTTTGTAGTCTGAAACTTGATTGTCTTTTGTAATGTAAACCATAGCTGAACAGTAGTGTTGGTCAGCAATAGCAGTCCCTATCCTGATAATTCTTGCTCAGCCTAGATAACTACCAAACCCTTTATACCTTGTCTACCAAGATATTCTGCAGGTGCAGCTCAATAGCTGGTCTGATGGCAGCTAAACGTATGAGTGCTTATATAGCCCTGACTAAAGCAGTCCTAGATGAATACCGTGACACTCACAAACTGCTTTCCACCTTGCAGCTCAGCCTAGCTCAATTTTCCTGTTTCTGAACACAAGTTAGTCATACAAGTTTGTGCATTTTTATCAGTAGATAAATGACTCTTTTGCTTAATTAGATACATGCTAAACCCTTCACTGATTTGTGTCCTATGTCACAGGTATGTGTGCATGCATGGGCTCCAGATTTTATCAAAAGTCTGGCTGTGGTACTGTGTGATGTACATCTGGCAGAATCCTTAGCGCTCCTGGCATACAGTGACATTAGTATGTACTTTGTACAAAAAATAGTTTAAGTAACAGTCACATGACACAATCATGAAGAGCTGGGTCTAAACTGACAAGCATTCGTCATGTGTCCCTACATAGGTGTAGAACCCTTCATTTTTACAGGCTTTGCTGCTGCTGACCTGAGCTACTTTTGTAAGGCTGTGGTCAGCTTTGTTCTTAGAAGGAATGGCTGTTCATTCCTGTGGTGGCAGTCAGTTTTGTTTAGCTTGTGTGAATCTCTGGGTGTGCGTGTGTGAAGTAATAGCATTTTTTCCGGGTCCAGACTTAAATGGAAAAGCAAAATTTATCCTATTATTTATTTTAATCAGGAAATACTAAAGGATTTTGTATTCTATCCATCTTATTGTTCTGACTGTCTGAGCCATTTCAGAAGCTGATATAGCTTGGTGTTATGTTAAAACTGAGTTTAGTCTTTCTGGAAGCCCTCTGTATGCAGAGCAGTTGTTGAATTAGATCTTAAAATGAAGTAAATTAGGGTAGTATCTTATAGAAGTTCCCTGGCTGCAGCTAGTCCTTGTTTTGCTAGCTAGTTTCCTGCAAAAACAAAACCATTCTCTGTTAGCATGCTGTTATCCTTGATGTTGCATAGGGCTGTTGCAGTGTCACGTGATTGGAGTAAAATTCTCCTCTTTGACACATCTGCAAAACTGAAATGGCACTTACCTAAATGAAATTAAATTGAAGGTCTTGTTCAGAAGGTGCTGGTCTTCCAGCTAAGTTGGACATCTCAGCTGTCAAACTCAACCATTAATTTTTAGGACTGACAACTCTGATGGTTTGTTACTTTGCTCTTAACAGACCAGGCTGAACTCCAGGTCAACTCAAATGCGTATTTTTCATCTCCATTTTAGAAAAGTTCGAAACACTTTTGGAGCAACTGAATTCCTAGAACTTCAGGTCAGAGCTTGGTAGTGAGATATGGTCCTTTAGAGAAAAGCATCATCGTCTTTTTCCTGTGGTAGCATGGAGTCAGTCTTTGTGACTGCATCTTTGAAACAGCAGTGCATGCTTCTCATCTCTTCTCTGCATGTTCTCCTTGGAGCTGGACAGGCCATGCATCTGTCACATTGCCTGTTGGAGGATAAATAGAGTGGTGGAAACTTCCCAGAAAGTCCTGCAAAGGCTTTGGAAGCATCCTGTAGTACCCCCAACTAACACTTGTACTGAAGATGTGCCGGTTTACATACCTACAAGTCGGTGTGTTTAGCAGAGAGGGGTAGTGTGTTGTGGTTGTAAAGTGGAAATCTGAGTGTCTCATACAAAAAATTAACATTCCTAATACAGACTCCTGCAATTGCTGGTTATTGATCTGTGGAAAGCTGCCAAGTCTTTCACAGACAACATTGTTCTGGGGGAGAGAAAGCAGTTCTGGGAGCGTTATTGCAGTTACTTAAAGTAATAGTTCTTTTTTTATAATAAGCAATTATGTTATTGGTGTGTGGTGTTACATTGGTTCTTTTCACATACAGTTAGAACTTGATTGACGTTTAACTTTTGTGGATTTTTACTCTGAAACTAGTTTAATTTACAGTGGAGAGTGGAAAGCAATGGCACTTTCATTCCTGTGTGCGTACCCACATTGATACACGCACACACAGAATGCTTATGCACTGGGAAGACAAAGGGACCCCAATACTTCTTTTGAGTGCTTTTTTAAAATAGAAATAATGATACTGTAAAATAAAGAGTCATGACTGTATTTATACTGTAATAGAAATAATGACTACTGTAAAAGTTGAAACAACTGTGGCATGTTTACTGCGTATAACAGCAGGCAGCTTTCAGAGTGCCTCATGATTTCTGTTCTGGACTGTCTTTGGGAAAGTCACCTTTGCGAGCATTGAGACCGCGTGGAAGTGGATGAGCTATAACACAAGTGCACTTGGACGTCGGAACTCAGCTGACGTGGCATGGCAGATGGTGCTGTTAAGCAAAGTTACTGATTTACCTTGGTAAGAGGGAACCAATTAGATTACCTGCACTGGGGTCCAGAGTACTAATGAAGGAAGAAGTTACAACTTCTGATTGCTTTTGTAACTTTCAGAGTGAGAAGCCCACAGCAGTATCTTGAATGTAATACCAGCCACTTCTCAGTTCCCTCACAATAAGAAAACGTAGTATTTCCAGGAATGTTGATGCTTTTGAGGATTTCTGGTTTTGTTTAAGACCGCTTCTAATAGTTGTTGTAACCTATTTGCAAGATCATCATATTGTAATTGTTAATTATAGAGGGAAACAGTGTAGTTGTCTGTCTGTGGGTATCATTAGATAGCAGTGCAAGCAAGATTTTCTGTTGAAGATGACTTTGGAATCAAAGATGAGGAAATGAAGATTTTTACAGTAAGTTGTCTACTGTCTTTAAGTATTGGCATTTAGTATTTTGATTCTGTACACTATTTCTTAACAATCCTTTATTTCTGTTTCAAATGCTCTATCAATTGCAAATCAGATGTTAGGATTTTAAGTGGTTTGTTTGGGATGTGTGAATGTCAACCCAAGAGGGAGCAGTGATGTGGTTTTTAACATAGAACAATGCAGGAAGGCTGTGAAGGTGAAGCCAGTTGGTTTGTCAGACAGGTTCTTTTCTTTATTCAGCCTTTTGTTTCACTGGCAGATGAACTGGTCAGATGAATTGGGCTGAGAAAAAGTTGAGAAATCATGATGTGGCATTAAGGAGAAATAATTTCTTTTTGGATTCTCTCCACAGGCACCTTAAATGCTTGTCAGAGACTAGAATTTAATCACTTGACATGTCCCATTCTGCTGAGTGGCTTGAATTTCTGTCGGGGTGGCTAAGGGGGCAAAATCTTTTCCCTAACATTTAAAGCAGACTAATTTGTCTGCAGTGCTCTGTGCAGTCCTGGTAATTAAACAGTTCAAGGCAAATGCCAAGTGGCTGCAGAATGTCTTTTTTTTTTTTTTTTTTTTTTTTTTTTTTTTTTTTTTATTGTAAAGCACTTTAAAATCTGGGTGAGACATCTGTTTCGTCCTTCCCGCAGCTCATTTTGGAGATTAATATGATTCCAGTGAAATCTCACTGTGACGTGTGCTGCTGTTCAGTGAAGATGTTTCAAACACCTACACGAAAACTAATTGCAGCTTCTGCCATTCACTGCCTGTATCAAAAAAAAAAAAAGGAATTTCAGAAAGTTTTGTGAGCTGAAAGGTAGTTGCCAGTCTGAGTTACACCTGCAGTGCAAAGCTGTGTCAGAAAGTACATGAAAACACAGAACTATTTTGCATTGCCCATGCTGCATGTGCTGAGACATCTCTGCCTCTCCAAACGTGGCTGCTATTTTGCCATCCATTTCTGTCCTCAACATGAAGAGCGAGGAGAGTGTGGAGCTCAGAGGGGAGATACATATACAGAGATATATTGTTTTGCATCCCTTTCTTCTGCACAAATTCTCAGTTTCTTTTGGGGAGTCAAAAATTCAGGCTTGAAATACGTTGTCTTTTCTGTGCAGAGATAAATTTCCTCTATCTCTACAGTCCCTTAAAAATCCACATGCTGGTGAGTGACAGTGGTGGGTGCCACTATCCAAAATTTCAAAGCAACCAACTTTCTCAAGTTTTGCCACTCACTGTGACTGGGTGCAGCACCCTCCACTGTGCAGAGCCGTTTACACAGTGCTTACAGTCGTTTAGATCATTTTTGGGCCCAGGCTCCTTGAAAGCAAGCACCTCTGTGAGCTGGGCTGACCTCTGGCTGGGCTGACAGGTCAAGCCGAGGTTGAAGACATTTTTACAAATAGAGGCTTTTTTAGAATTAATCTCTTTTTCCTCGGCTATCAGACTAACCATGGCACATTTGTTAAAGCTCCTCTTTGAAAATAGACTAATACTACTTGATGCAGCTGACTGCTGTGAAATACAGAGGTGTTTTTGTCTGTTCCTGGAAAAAAATGACATTTCAGTTTGTCTCCCTTTCAGACTCTCTCAGTTGGTGTGAAACTGCGTAGGTCTGGTGAAATCAACAGAACGGTTGTTAGGAGGAGTTACTATCCCTAGCTTTCTGGTACTGTCTGTGCAGCTGAGGTGCCTTAGCTATGACCACCTTCAGTGTTGACTTAATCTGCTTTTTTTGGCACTGACATGGATTTGGGCTGCTTTCACAGGCATGCCCAGGAGATAGTAGTACAGTAGCAGCTGTATATTTAAATGTCAGTCACTGTAAGGCAATGCCACCAAAGCCACCAGTACAATTTAATAAGACAAATCTAGCAACAGAGGGCAAGTAATGAGTGCTTGTTGTCAGGATGCCTTCAGTCGCGATGGTAAACTCCCCGTGAAGAAGGTGGAAATCCCCATGGCCTGAATTTCTTGTTATGAGAATAGTGGTTCAAAGGACAAAGTAGCTCAGTTAATTTACTGTCCTGAAGTGTTTTCAAAGATGCATCTTTGATGGGTGAGATGACAACCAGAAAACTAGGTAGGAAAGAAAGAGTACCCTGAAAAGAGACCAAGTATATTTTAATGAACATAGCTATATATACGTACATATATTTTAAGGTCAACCTTTGAAGAGCTCTTTACCCAAAATTTGAGTGTGTTGCTGCTTATAGGAGTGAAATTGTATGTTTATCTAAGCCATTGAGATGTAATTTCAGTTTATACCATGTTAGCACAACTAATCCTTTCAGTGATGTTCAGTTTCTGCCAATTCAGTCAATGGACTAATTGTGTGAAGTGAAGCATACAAGCACAGCAGTGCTTTATGTACATCTTACCACTTCCTGACCCTGTCTCACTGCACACTACCTTCTTGCAGTCTTCTAGCCAGATCTGTTGTAGAGTTAGAAATGCCCAGATTAATTTTCCCTGCTTTGACAAGCTCCTTTACATTGCAGGAGGCCAGCTTTTATAGTGCATCCATAGGAAGCGTCTCCACTACAGCCTTTCACCACACAGGAGACAGACTGAAGATGTAGGCAGCTGGCAAATGTGAAAGCAATGAAGAGGTGTTCTGAGGCTGACAGTGCTTTTTATAGTACGCGCATTTTCTGGGAACGGCATACGAGGGGAGATAAACAGGAGATGATCGTGGCAAGCTGAGAACTAGCTGTAGCAGACCAAGATGTTCCAAAGAGAAGATCACAGCAAAAAGGTAAGGGCGCCAACTTCATCATGTCCTTTTTCCTGCTGCTTGAATGTTTTCTTCGACATCAACAATTCTTCCTTTAAAGCCCTGACATTTTCTGGAGAATCCTGTAAATACTATAATAGCCATTCAGCATTATTTTGGGAAAAATACAGTAGTATTTTTATAGCTTACTCTAGCCCCCTCAATTCCTACTCTGAAAGTTGTTTTTTTTTTTCTAGAAGCTCTGCAGACTGATAGATTATTGATAACGGTTCAAAGATCAGAAATATCTGTGTGTAACTGCTGTATATAAAGTAATAGTCAATCAAGACACAGGGGGGAAGTTGTATAGCGGTTGATAAAAAGTCCTGCAGAAGACTTTGACTCAAGACTAGAAATAATTGAAAATAATTCTGAAACTCTTTTTCTTAGATAAACTGGTTTTACTTAAGGATCTGCCAGCAACGGTATATCATTAAAAGCACTATGAATCTCTATTGTCAAAAGCAGTGTCATAATGTCATGCATGCATCCAAGGGGAGAGTGTCAAGGAGTTAATTTGATTGTGTTCGACTCTAACAATGCAGCATCACAGTGTGATCTAGGATGTTACTCAGCCTTGGCCTAAGTCTACTGTCAGCTGAGTAAATGATGAAGTTCCTTGCACCAGCATGGATTTGGGCCAAAACTGAGGGATTCTGTGAGTCTGTGATTCTGTGATTTTGAAAATCCCACTGGTAGTGTCCTCAGCACAATTGTTTTAATGTAGTTTACAGCTAAATCAATATTCATGTTCAGTTATCTAATTTTTCTTTCCTGTTTCAAGTATACTTGAGGAAGTCTTACTAAAAATGATAACATTCACAGTTCTCACTTTTCTTATTCTAAAAAATACCCAAGCCAGCTTTCCCTAAACCTTTTCTGTGATCTTCACTCCTAGGCAGAGAGCATATGTGGAAAACACAGTAATACTGTACATTGCTGCAAGACTTTTTACAACGTTATGAGAAACAGAAGAGGGCCTTAAAACGATAACATAGTGTGCAATAATGACAGCCTCTTAGGTAGAAGCAAAGCTTCCCCTGATTTTGAGTAAGACTTGGTCTGGATGCTCCTGGAAAAGCCTGTCACTAGTTCTTTGGTTTTTATGGGAGCATCTGGTAGGATTTGTCAAACAATGTTAGTTGCAGCAATTTTCCTTGATAATAGTTTTTAGTTTCTTGGTTATCAAATTTCTCCTCTAGGTGAGGCTTCATATGTTCAAACAGGACCACATTTTCCACCTGGTATTTTGGCAAAACATGCCTGGAAGCTGAAAAGCGTGCAGTAGCTGTGAGACTGACTGCCTTCAAAAGCTGAGCACTCCAAGGGCTGAGAACGCTTGGAGGGTCATCATTGCTCCGATGAACGGAGCACCTTAACATCTCAACAGAAAGTAACAGATGACAACTTCCTAATATTTCTAAAGCATGGCAGACTTCGAGGCCTGGACTGTTTTCACTGGCAATGGGCCAAGTCATGTTAGTAAAATTAAAGGCATGCATACAGGATCTCCTGCGTAAGGATCTTGGCACCTTTTGGGTCTTAGCACAAGCACTTCACAGCTCTGAGATCTGCCAGAGCAGCTGAGAAATGAGGTAGATTTTTAGAACACACTCAATGGTCTGGACTGAATGACCAAATACTAACATGCCTGAATGACTGTCCTTGTCATTTGTCTTTCAGGTCTTCAGGCTCCATCCATCACCAGCTGATCACATTGCAGCTGCGTGGGTGTTGCCATGAGGATCAGGAGGTGTCCTGTCTGCTTCGCAGCTTGTCTTTCAGTCCTGGTGGGTAAACACCAGAGAGACCCCAATACAGAGGCAGAACACACATTTTAAGTGAGCTGACAAGCCAGCTCCTGCACATACATGCATCTGTGTAAGAGTACTCCAAGTCCAGGGGCCTCTGTGGCACTGCATGGATGTCAGAACTGGTGCACATGTGGGGTTAGACTCTGTTTTTTGAGAGATGATGCTTCGACGAGGATTTATTCTATTTCTCCCCCGACTTGTAGGCCTGGTGGTGGTGGCCTGTTGCTTGGTGTCTATTGTTTATATGTTGGCTTGCACACCCAGGGGTGACAACCAGCAGCTTGCCTTGCCCAGAGTGCACAGTCCGACTGCGAAGGAGGGATATGAAGCCATTCTGCAAGAGCGAGAAGAGCAACACCGCAACTACGTCATCAGCTTGAAGAAACAAATTACCCAGCTGAAGGCTGAGCTCCAGGGCAGGAGTGAACAGCTCAAGAACATGCAGGACCAGTACCCAGACCCCTTGGACATTCGGCTTCACCACAGTAACCCGGAGAAGGCCCAGGCTACCCTCCTGGCTTTCCTTCGTTCCCAGATAGACAAAGCAGAGGTGCACAGCGGCGTTAAGCTGTCCACAGAGTATGCAGCTGTGCCCTTTGAGAGCTTTACCCTGCAGAAGGTGTACCAACTGGAGACAGGGCTGACGCGCCACCCGGAAGAGAAACCTGTAAGGAAGGATAAGCGAGACGAGTTGATCGAGGTGATCGAGTTAGCTGTTGGGAGTTTGAACAATCCAGAGGGGGACAGCAATGCAAAACACCGTGTATACACAGCCTCCGACTTCGTTGAAGGTTTGTATGCAGACAGCAGGTTAGAAGGCCCACACAGAGCCAGTGAGGTGTTCTGGTGTGACTACGTTGCTGAGGGAGATGGGTGTTATCTCAGAATACAAATGTCTGGGACGGTGTCGGTGCTGTGATCCAGCAATGCTGTCTCAGGCACAGCTGCAGAATGGAGCTTTCCTGGGGAACAGGATTTTGTGACAGCAGAGCCTGCCAGACTCTCATAGTGACCACCAATATGTGCTCACAGCTCTCTGGTCATGCACTTGCCTCAGAACTGACAAAGCAAGGAGCGAATGACCAGGCTGCAATCCCAGATCTGTTACCAGTATTAAGACTGACAAGTGCAGTTCAAATCTGAATGCCAACGTTACCCTTACTTCCACCTGCACAGTTGTGCCAGAGTCAGAGTGGCAAGATGGGTTTTGAGGACAACAGCTGAGGAGCACTGTAACTCAGCTGGTATCACCTGTAACTTCAAATGACTAGGGAAGCTTAACCTTTACAGGGTATCTCCTATACTGGGAGTGGTGCAGCTTAGCCCTTGGATTCTAAAATGGACTAAACAGTCTTTACCCTCACATGTAATATTGAGGCAGTCAGTGTGGATTTTTAATGTGCCACTTTTAGCAGCAACCAGTTTTTACTTCGCATCTTCTGTCACTAAATCTGAAGTTCTTACGTTTTTCCAGTCAGGCTGCTTTTTCCCAGCCAGACAGGGGCACCAGGTGTATTCCAGGAGTTGTGATGTCTCTCTGGTTGGTACATGTTCAGGTTATCCACTGCTGTACAGCACTTCCAAAGGGCAGGAACGTGAGGCAGAAACATGGTATTAGGCAAGATTTCACAGATACTGTTTGCAAGGCCTCATGGCTGTTTCTCATTCAATAAGAGAGCTACATTGTTACTTGTAGTATGGCTGTCCTAGTTTCACTTCATAGGAACTGGCACGTTCCCTGGTTTTTGTTCAGTAGTATTGTCTGTAAATGAGATTTAATCCACAGCTGACCCAGCTGGATTTAGTGTGGGAGGAAAATCTTGTCTTCCTCATCTGCAGATGTTAGTGCTGCAGACTTAGAGGGCACGTGGGTAAGATGCCTACCTTTTATGGAATGACTACTCTGCTGTGCTGAACACAGGCCCCCATGCTTATCCCACATTACCTGTAATTTTGCAGTGGATTGTTTTCTTCACCTGATGTTTATGAATAGAGCAGAGCAAAACGCATCCTCCCTGTGATGAGGAGAAACTATTGCTGTTCTCCAATGGCCAGTTGTGCATTTCCACTCTGTATATGTTTTTCCAGCGATCATGGTATCAAGAGACAGTAGATTCTTGAGGCTGTGCTGGGATATACCTGCCAGTTGGGCAGATGCCTCCCACAGCAGGGATGGGAGTTGTTCAGACCGCGGAGACCTTTTTGAGGCAGGCCCTGGCTCCCCTCTGGTCCAGGCGCTTCTTCCACACCAGTCAAATTTCTCTTGCTCAGACACAGGACCAGGGCATGGATGGGAAACTGGGAAGTGCTGCCGGCTGCCATGCTTCCAGTGTCCTCCTTTCTGTTTGTTGTTCAGTTTATCATTTAAAAATATGTTTCTACTGTTTAGTGTAAGAGCTGAACAAGCATGTATGACTGTTTGGCACCAGCTCTTTCATGGTGAGAGTGTGAGAGGAAAGGAGGAGATGTTTACCATACATTGCTTAATATTCAATGAAAGTTAGCCTTTTGCTTAGAGCCGGTCTTTATGCACAATCGAGGGTCTTTACCTGGGTACCAGTGCTGTCCTCAGGGAACAAGGCGGAACCTGGTGTGCAGAAAGGCGTGGGGAAGGGATGCACACTGCAGTGCTGGCTCTGTAGAGGTTCTTCACGCACTAATGGCCTTGCTGGCTTTCATGTACCATGGTGAAATAATCCAGAGAGAGGAAACCCTTCATGTGACTCAGAGCTCAAGAAGCAGGAGCCCTGCGTGCTGCTCAGTCTGAGCTCAAGAAGCCTTCCTTGTGTCCTCCCATGCAGGGCAGATCCTTGCTGTTGTGGGTGCAAGGTAAAAAATTCTCGTTCTTACTCAGCAGTGCAGACTGATTTGCTTGCAAATGCAGGGATCTGTGCATCAGGGCTGGAAACAAAGAGCTAACTTGGCAGATTTCCCTGCACAGTTCCTTTGGAAGCCTCTGTCATCTCTTGGCAGTCTCTTTTCCCCCATCCTCCGTTCTCCAAGAACAGCAAAAACTGCTGATCAAAGCACAGACAAATCCATTGCTCTGTATACCTTGAGCAGGAGAAGGAAGGACTGAGTTTTCTTCCCAATGCTGCATTTTAAGTATGGCTTGGGCTCAGAACTTGTTTTGGAGACAGCGCTCTGCAGGTGCCACTGCCTACACAACAAGTTAGTAACAGGCTGGATTCCATGGCCGCTGCTGGCAGCTTCGTACCAATTCAGCAACACAGCAACCGTGAGTGGCGTCACCCAGCCAGCAAAGCCTGCTCTTTTAATTTTCTGGAACTGCCCAGGGTAGCTGGAGCTTTCTGGGAGATGTAGCCCAGGTCTGCACTTGAAAGTAATACCGCTTAACCCTGTAAGCTTTTTATCTTCCAGCTGCTTTAGCAATAACAGCACACAAAAAGCTGTATGCATCTCATGTTAAAGGTGGGGCTACTGCCCTCGTTCTTAAAGTTGAGCAGGTGGAGGGATGTGCTGAAATGAAAATCAGGTAATCAGGGTCAGAGATAGGATTCAAAACCTGAACTGCTGCTCTTGTGTGAGACTTGTGTCTTTGTTTCTGCTCAATTCAGCAAAACCTTTGACACCAGCTTTACCCAAGTGTGTTGCTGATCCCGAGTCTTACTAGTATATAGAGTAGTACAAGTTAATCTTGTTTGCTTGGGTCTCTTGTGTAGATTTTGCTATTCTTGTGGGTCACATCTGGTACCTGCTATCATTTTTTCAGTACTAGTTCGTTGCTAACATATGCCGGTAGGCAGGGTGGTGGTGTGGTACAATAAATTTGATTAGGGTCTGTATCTCTTCCTCTTTTCTGTTTTGTGCCTTTATTCTTGTCTTTGCAGAGGGAAAATGTTTCTTCAAACACTTCTTACATTTAAGGAGAAATGTTTTGTCTCTGTGGCTGGGATCTCTTAAAATAAATGTCGTATCCTCTGCAGTTTCTAGACAGAACCACTTGTGCGTGGGAATTAGACTGTGACCCTAGTACCCTACATCTGAGCTAAACTCCTTCTCAGCAGATTTGCTGTTACATGAAATTTGGATAGGATTCTCAGACAGTTCTTCTTCCAGGAGTAATAGCTGACACATGGTGGAATTTTCCATTTTTTCTTATTCAAAAGCAAGAGAACCACACCTTCTCCCTGGGGCCCGAAATGTATCCAACTGGCTGCTGCTCTGCTCTGTCTTCACAGAGGCACTTGGGCTCTTCAGCTGCTATAATCCTCCCCTCTCCCCCTTATTCCTCCCCTCTCCCCCTTATTCCTCCCACTTCTATACCAAGTTCACTGTTTTTCTGCCACAAGGAGTTAGTAAGAAACGACATGGAAAAGATCAGAAACTTCTGTGTATTATAAGCAGGCAAAGGGCTGCTCTGTTTCCAACAGAAAGCCAGTAGCTGAGTGGACAGAATAACAAGTCTGGTCATTAATTTATGTAAATGGCAGCAGAGCTCAATAGATTTGGAAGTCATTAATTTTCTCAGAGATGAAGATAATAATTTGGAGACTCTGACAAGCTTGAGTGGTGTGTTCCATAAGTGAATGTAATCACTGTCTAGTGATATTCTTTCCCAACAGGAACAGTTCCAAAACCCCTGGATTGCTTCAGAAATGCCCTGCCATGGCACTGTCAAATATGCTGTATTGTAAGTTTTCCTACCTAAACTACATGGCTGTCTAGTGACTGGAATTTTAAATAAGGTCCTGGAGAAATATGAAAAGGAGTAGCTTTGCTTTCTCAAACTGACAGCTAATGGTGGTGGGCTACCTGATGCAGTTTTGCCCTGGAAGCTTATTCATAGAATCATAGAATCATAGAGTGGTAAGGGTTGGAAGAGACCTTAAAGATCATCTGGTTCCAACCCCCCTGCCATGAGCAAGGACATCTTCCACTAGACCAGGTTGCTCAGAGCTCCATCCAACCTGGCCTTCATTACTTCCAGGGAGGGGGCATCCACAGCTTCTCTGGGCAACCTGTTCCAGTGCCTCACCACCCTCTTGGTGAAGAATTTCTTCCTAATATCTAATCTAAATCTGCCCTCTTTTAGTTTACAGCCATTCCCTCTTGTCCTATCACTACCCACCCTTGTGAAAAGTCCCTCTCCATCCTTCCTGTAGGCCCCCTTCAGGTACTGGAAGGCTGCTATAAGGTCACTCTGGACCCTTCTCACCCCAGGCTGAACAGCCCCAACTCCCTCAGCCTGTCCTCGTAGGAGAGGTACTCCAGCCCTCTGATCATCTTCGTGGCCCTCCTCTGGACCCACTCCAACAGATCTTATGTTGGGGGCCCCAGAGCTGGATGCAGTACTCCAGGTGAGGTCTCACAAGAGCGGAGTAAAAGGGTAGAATCACCTCCCTCAACCTGCTGGCCACGTTTCTCTTGATGCAGCCCAGGATATGGTTGGCTTTCTGAGCTGCAAGCGAACATTGCCAGCTCATGTTGAGCTTCTCATCCAGCTTCTCCTCTTACTGGAAGAAAGGATGATGCTCTTCATCAAAGGACAAGATGCTGTATTTTACTGCTTGTGAAATGGGAAGACAACCATAATGTTGAGTTAAAATGGAGACAATGAGTGCTGATAAATCCTAATAATGGTTCCTACAACATCTGACAAAATATAAGTAATGAGCCTGGGTCTAAGCGGTGTTTCTGTTGACAGTGGAAGACCTGAAATCTATGGTCTGTGGAACTGAGAATAAAATTGTCATCCACTCAACAGCACTTTGTTAAGATTGCATGGTTGTTCGCTAGATATCAGTTCCATGTACACCTCTGAAGCTTGTTTGCCTGCCCTGCTGAATAGAGATCAGGTATTTTCCATTTCTTTAGGGAGCCCTGGGATTTGCTGCTCTGAAGACTGGACACTTATTGCTCTTTAGTCAGCTCTTCAGCTGCTTCTCCCTTGTCCTTTTCCTTCATGTTGGGGCTGATGTCTCTGCTGACCCAAAGCTTCTGTTCACTTTTTTACATCGGGTTTCCAAAGGCTTTGAGTTTTCTCCCTGCCTTTGAAAGGAATGGTTCATATTCTGAAACACAGCTGCTGTAATGGAAGCAATAGATGATCAATTAACCTTCTTTTATCTGTAGAGAACATCCAGCCTTTCCAAGGCTTTCATTTCAGGAGCAACCTTTTCAGGAAATGGTTTTTGGTTTTACTTTTTGAGACTACCTTTTCCCCCTCCTGGTAACTCATCTCTTAGAATTGAGGCTGCTTGATGCATCGGTCTGAATCACGTAGAGAGTCCTGATGGCACAAATGAAGTAGTGCCTTCGGAAATGGAAAAATGTTGTGAAAGGCAGGATGTTCTGCTGGGTGAGTCCCCAGAGTGACTCAAGACATTCAGGCTCGTTTCCAAGGCTCACTGCCTGACCTTGGGCAAATCGCTTTGTTCTTTCTTGCTAAAAAGAAGACACTTTAAAAAGGAAAGAATATGCTTTAAAAAGGAGAATAAATGTTTTAAATGTGCATCAAGAATAATCATATTTAATTACATGCATTAAACCTGCATACGATTCTCTTTGAGATAAAATGTTAGGATAGTAAATTCTTGGATTACCATCTTGCACAAGGGAACCTTGCCCTCACCTAAACTGTGTGATTTTAGCTGTAGCCAAAGTCCTGAAAAAGAACAAAATTGCAGACTTAGAAGCAGCCTCTGCTGATGTGTGTCTAGCACTAGGAGGGACCCCTCAGGTCATAACATGCATTCTGCTTTAAGGTGCTTCTTGCTTATTTGGCAAAGCTTCCATTATTCCACAAGTGTAGTACATATCTCTGGGGAAGTGGTCTTTGTGGGGTCATAATTTCTTGGCTGGAGCAGGAGAGAATGTAGAAGCAAAGACTGACAGATGTTGTGTGGTAGATATTATTAAATTGGTTAATTTAATTTAGATCTTTGTTATTATGAAAAATATCAGTTCACTATGTCAAACGTGAAACAGTCCTATTTCTCTCTAGAAAAAAATGCAAATCAAATTTAATTTAGATTTTTGTTTAGCTTAATGTCAAAAGGCTACCTTAACATTCCACAACACATTGGCAAGACCTGTGTTCAAAAGCTGCCTGAGTAAATGAGCGCACGCACCAACACATTCAGATCATCAGCAGGCTTTCTGTGAGAATGGGTGAACAGAATTCAAAGGCACAGATTTCCATTCTCTGGCCACCAGGAGGAGGAAATGCAGGGACTCTTAGGTCACCATTCAGATGATCTCAAGTGTAGGCTCAAGTTCAATGACAGATGTAGTTCATGGTCTGCACCTTGGGTGGACTATATAGAAAAAGCTAGGGGGAGTCAAGGGCACAGCTTTAAAAGATTAGCAGTAAAAGAATGATGGATCTGCTGTCTCACTAGATTCATCTGCTCTGCTGGAGGGAGGAATGGAGCATTTGTTGAATCAGCTTATATTAAAAATAAAACATGACATGAATAACAGATCAGTAAATCTGCATATAGAATTAACCAACTGAAGTGTTCATTAAGAATAAAACACTTACACAATGATAGTGAAGATAAGACAGTCCATGGAACTCTGGCCAGATAAAATCACACCTCATTAATCTTTTGGGTGTTCTGGACATACCAGTGTAAAAGCTACAATACAAGATGAAAAGCTTATGTCACTTTGCTGTTCAAAGAAACCTTTGACCCAGACCTTCACAAGAAATACAGACAGAGCTGACAGTCTATGGGTTGGATGCACAGTAATGTTACACATCAGGGAATGACTAAGATTGAAAAAAACCCCACACTATTTTGGTCAAGGTGATGTTCATAACCAGATGGGGAGAAAAAACAAGAAGAAACAAGTCAAGCTGAGGTTTCTTCAAGAATGGAATGCAATGCAATTGTACTCTTCTACTGATGGAGATGTTAGGATATTTACAGTGGCTTAACAAGTAGTTAGACTTAGCATTTAATTATTCCTCCTTAAACCTAATGGATCTAACTCTGAAAAAGCTTTATTTCACTGTGCACTGTAGGGACTGAAGTGTCATTTAGAGTGGGTAAAGTCTATAGCCTTTTTGCCAATTTTATCTCATTTAAGGTATCAGAATAGTGTTTCAGTGGGCATGACCAACGCTTTCCTACTTCATGCCAGCCCTCAGCATGGGACCAATTTCACCCATCAGGTGTATTAAAAGTTCATTCCATGCAAGAAATAAGTACATGCTTGTATGAATGAAATATCCTTGGACACAGTCTAATGCAGTCTCCAGGACTGTGTCCTGGGCCTAGCCTCTGACAAAACACCTTAGTGTCATCTTTGCAGACTGTTACTTGCCCAGGAGTGGGCATCATTGCCACAAAGAAGATAAAAGTCTCTTGAGAGTTGAGTAACAGGACAGTTTTGTCCTGACTGGCAGTGGGTGAAGTTGATGGCTGCTGTTGCATAGTTTTATTAGAGGATTTTCCAGGGAACCTCCCAGAAAGGAGGAAATTAATGTGCTTATTGGGAAATTGCTTTTCTGGGAGATGGCCTAATCACTCACGTTGCAGAGAGGCAGGCTGCCTTTTGCAGTCTCTGCATCACCATTACCATGCATGCCTGGAGCATGCACTTGGAGCAGTCTGAAAAATACGGACAGCATCTCTGCGGGATTATACTGAGTGTGAGCAATTGGTAATCTTCAGGGCTTTGTAACTCAGCCAGGCTAGGAATGTGCCTGCAAGAATACCAAAGAGCTCCTGCAATCCAGGGCTTTGTCCCTGCCAGAGTGACAGCCTCCTCCAAACTATGGTGGTTGAAGAGTAGATATCTCATGCCTCTGCTGCCTTTTCAGCTGAGGTGTAACAGATAAAGACTGCAACCTTTTTCTCCCCCAGGAGCTCAGCTTTGATGCAAAATCGCCTCTCTTTTCTTCATGCAGGGATCTACCGCACAGAAAAAGACAAAGGCACATTGTATGAGCTGACTTTCAAAGGAGACACAAAACATCAGTTCAAGAAGATTGTTTTATTCCGGCCATTTGGTCCTGTAATGAAAGTGAAGAATGAAAATGTCAATATGGCTGACACGCTTATTAATGTCATTGTGCCATTGGCCAAAAGAGCCAGTAAATTTCGGCAATTCATGCAGAATTTCAGGTGGGTTTCCATTCCAGTGCTGTCTTTGCTTCTTCTTCCTTGGAAAGTAAGATGCAATTTCAGGAGTTATCAAGGCCTCACTCAGTAAAAATCATGCTACTTTTACATAACATTTCATTGTGCCACTAAGAAGTAATTTTTGAAATTATAGAGACTGAAAGGTATATAACTGCTTAATGCATTGTGACTAGCAGTAAAAGCAATTATATTCCAGTCATCAGGGTTTCTGATTTGCATGTACCTAGCTTATGGGTCTCAATCTGTTTTGTTGGGGCACAAGCAACTGTGGCAATGTGAGGATTTCATGCCATGAGTTGCAAAGGAACATTTCTAAGGAAAAAGGGAATTACTGCTCCCAGACACTTTGCCAGACCCTATTAGAGAAAAGATTAAGGCAATAACAAGCAAGAAGGAAATATATTTGAACTTTCAGGTTACTTACTTTTAAACTTCTTTTATTTTTCAGCACAGAGATGATGTTTGGAGGGAGAATTTAATTGAGATGTAGCTCTAAATAGCTGCCCAGAAAAGACTATGTTAGCAACAGATACCCACTCTTACCATGGGATTTGTTTTGCCTAATTACAGTCATCTGAAAATAGGCTCCTTGTCTAAATCAGCCATCTGATAGATGCTTGTTTTAGGATGGGAGAAATCACCCTCTGGTCATGCTGATCTCTTTGCTGATTACAGATGAACTCTTGCTGACTAAACTTTGTGCAAGTGAGGCAGCTTAGATTGGTCCTACCCTTAGGCTACAGGCTTGATCTCTTGTTGATACTTAGATTTTAGTAGATGTTTCTTAACAAAATGCCAAAGATCTGAATTCTGGAATATCTGTTACAAAAAATCAAGGTTAAGAGGTAGGGTATGTATAGCTTCTTTAAAATCCCCCTTCTCCTAAGTGCTGGCGTTTTTGCCTGCCTGATCATTCTTCCTGGGGCTGGATGGCCTGTTTTAACAGTGTCCTCCTATTAATGTAACAAACACTGCTTAGAAAGTTTTTTCCTAATCAGTCTGAAAGATGGTCTTCTGTCCCATCTGACAGAGGCAGTGAGATGCTTTGTTAGGGCAAGGGTCTCTGTCAGTGAGTCATGCCCTCAGGAATATGCCTTCCAAGGTTCACCCTACTCTCCCTTCTGCAGTGGATGTAGGTTATCGTGGAAAGCTAACTTCTGTCACAAGTCACAGATCTGTCTCTGTTCTCTAGGGAAATGGGCATTCAGCAGGATGGGAGAATTCACCTCACTGTAGTTTACTTTGGAAAAGAACAAATGAATGAAGTCAAATCAATACTTGAAAATACCTCCAAGTAAGTACCTGAATGTCTGATGTGTGCTGTCCATGCACAGCGATTGTACCGTGAATTGGAGACTAGATAGCTGTCCAAACTCGTAGCTGTGCCAAAAAGGTCTAAACTGCATTGGAGAAAACTCAGTATTTTCTTTCTCTTAGGGCAGCCAGCTTCAAGAACTTCACCTTCATCCAGCTGAATGAAGAATTTTCCAGAGGCAAAGGATTAGATGTTGGTGCTCGATTTTGGAAAGGAAACAATGTTGTTCTCTTTTTTTGTGACGTCGACATATACTTCACAGCTGAATTCCTGAACTCCTGTAGATTGAACACACAGCCAGGTACTGCTACTCATGAAGTGTATTGTCTTTCAACAGATTTTTACCTATTGTGTAACAGCCTTCACCAGAGTATTCTTGCCTTTGAATTGGTAATTGTTTTGGTTTAGCCTGGACAAATGCCAGGTGCCCACCAAAACCGCTCTATCACTCCCCCTCCTCAAATGCACAGGGGAGAGGAAATATGACGAAAGGCTCCAGGGTCGAGACAAGGACAGGGAGAGGTCACTCACCAATTACCGTCACGGACAAAACAGCCTGAACTTGGAGAGAAAAGGGAGTTTAATTCATCACCAATCAAATCAGAGTAGGATAGTGAGAAATAAATCCAGATTTTAAAACACCTTCCCCCCACCCCTCCCTTCTTCCCAGGCTCACCTTCACTCCCGTTTCTCTACCTCCTCCACCCAAGAAGCGCAGGGGGACGGAGAATGGGGGTTATAGTCAGTTCATCACACATTGTCTGCTGCTCCTTGTCCCTCAGGGGGAGGATTCCTCACATTCTTCCCCTGCTTCAGCGTGAAGGTCCCTCTCATGGGAGACAGTTCTCCACAAACTTCTCCAATGTGAGTCCTTCCCACGGGCTGCAGCTCTTCCTGAACTGCCCCAGTGTGGGTCCCTTCCATGGGGTACAGTCCTTCAGGAACAGGCTGCTCCAGCGTGGGTCCCCCACGGGGTCACAAGCCCCGTCAGCAAACCTGCTCCAGCGTGGGCTCCTCTCTCCATGGGTACACAGGTCCTGGCAGAAGCCTGCTGCAGCGCGGGCTCTCCGTGGGGTCACAGCTTCCTTCAGGAATCCACCTGCTTCAGCATGGGGTCTCTTCCATGGGCTACAGGTGGATCTCTGCTCCATTGTGGACCTCCATGGACTGCAGGGGAACAACCTGCCTCACCATGGTCTTCATCACGAGTTGCAAGGGAGGGCTTTCTGCTCTGACATTTCGGGTACCTCCTCCCCCTTCTTCTTCAATGACCTTGGTGTCTGCAGAGATGTTTCTTTCACATCATCTCACTCCTCTCTCTAACTGCTGTCTCACACAGAGTTTTTTTTCCTTCCCTTTCTTAAATCTGTTGTCACAGAGGTGCTACCACCGTCGCTGATTGGCTTGGTCTTGGCCAGCGGCGGGTCTGTCGTAGAGCCGGCTGGCATTGGCTTTATCAAACATAGGGAAAGCTTCTTGCAGCTTCTCACAGAAGCCACCCCTATAGCCCCCCCCCGCTACCAAAATCTTGCCACGCAAACTCATTACAGTAATGAACCGCTGTAAATAATTCTTGAAACTTAGAAAACTAATTAAGACAAGTATAAAAATTCCATTGCTGACTGACTTTTGAAAGTTTATAACATTCCTGCTCCCACTGTGATTGAATTTCTTGCCCTCAGCACCTGTGCTTTCTGCAAAAGGACCTTTCTGTCAATTATAACCTCACCTTCATAGGCTCAGTCAAAAACTTGGGTGACTTTGTCTGCCCTGGAAAGCATCTTGTAAGAGAGAGAAGTGTGTTTTATAAAGCTTTAAAAAAAAATATAACCCCTTGTCATTTCCAGGGAAGAAGGTGTTTTATCCTGTTCTCTTCAGCCAGTATAACCCCAGTATAATTTATGGCCACCATGATTCCATCCCATCTTTAGAACAGCAGCTGGTAAGTACATGCTTCTCTGAATGCCTGCTTTTATTTGGACAAAGCATTTTTTAGAGGTGCATGTGCTCTTGGGTAGCATTTCCCTATTCCTTGTGCACAGTGACTACCACACAGACAATATTAACGGCAACAGTCACCTTACTGTGAGTTCTGCAGTTAAGTTTCACAGGGAAATATCTTGGTACCATTTATTTTAACCCTTGTTTGGTGTTTTATACATGGAACCTAAGAATTTAAACCGTCTGCTTCTCTGCTGGAAGGGATTTTCTAATTAGCGAACAATTCCTCCATGCTGTGCTGTCTTGGGGTGCCAGTCCCTGCTCTTGCTCTCATTTCTCCCTTGCTCTAAAGAGTTTGTTTCCTTGCATCTTGAAGAGCTGACATTTGTAAAAAGCATAGATATCCTTAGATGAGTCAGTGCAAACAGAATTCCAGGGGCTGCCACAGTTATTCCCCCACTTACTTGAACACCTACAGTGGCTCTTCCCATCCCACAGCTCATGATTAAGCTGCCTGTGAGCAGACTGTGTTTCCAAAGTGTACCACGTGGTCTCACAGTCAAATTACATGCTTGGAGCTGTCCCTTCTGGCTTTCATCTGGCACTGATGTAACACAGCGTAACTCCATTGATTTCCATCTCACTTGCTATCTTTGGTGTGAGAACAAAGCATTATTTTTAAAAACGTTGCCATAAGGCATATGATTAAGGCATGCAGTTAAACCCAGGAGAAGCCTCTCGATTAGGAGGAAGCTGTTGTGAGGAAGAAGCAGAGCACAGAGATGACAGGTTCACATGAATGCTAGTGGCAGGGCCATCGCGTGGCACTGCTGCGGATGCTGTTCTCCATTCTCTTGTGCTCTGGCATTGCATTGTCTTGAAGCTAAAAGGGTGATAGAAGTGGTGGCTTTCCCTTTATGTACTCCCTCCACTCTCGCTTCTCTCCAGAGGCAGCAGGTCACAGTCCTCTGCCCACTAGTGCTAGTACATGGCGGAATTTTCAAATAGGAGCCTGAGCCAGCTATGCAGTTTCATTCAGTCCTCTGGGTCAGGCCCCAGCCTGCCACAGCTGCCCCTCTTACTGCCAGGCACTGCACCTAGCAGGGCTCATCCTGTCCCAGGCTGGACGCTGTCTCCAGAACATCCCAGCTTCTACAGTTGTTCTCGGTAGGTCAGAATTAGTGTTGTTGTGAGCCCAGCCACAGTCACAGCTGAAAAAGGTCACTGGGGGTCTGAGTCCAGTCTTCTGTCATCACTACCCCCACCTCATGCAATCCCTCTAGAAAAATGAAGTATGAGTGTTTGAAAAGTCCACCCAAAATATTTTAAAATATTTTTTTTGTCTATTGCTCCCTGTGTTATCCAGCAGGTAGCCAGAAAATCTGAAGAGTCTGAAAAATCCTTTCCACTGTTTTTTTTCTCAGAGGACACTTGTTCTGATAATACTATGAGATTCATGTTAGCTCTTCTCTCTCTGATGAGAACCCGTCAGGGATCCTCAGGCTTGTAAGCACTGTGTTTAGGAAATGAAATAGGGTTTATCTCTCAGGCCAGCATAAATTCCACTAAGTATGTTGTCAGGATTGTGCAAATATTTATAGCTAAAATTTCAATCGTAAAATGCTTAGGTCAGAAAAGCTTCTTGATTTAAAGAAGTACTGCCAATCTCATTTTTATGTATATTGTTATATTTTCAGCCCACATTAGTTCCCAGACATGAGGCCAAATCTGTGCCATTAAAACAAGACAGTGTTAGCCCTCTGTCCTGGTACTTGGGCTGCAGAGAAAAGAAAGCCTTCAGAAATTTTTGAAATAATTTGATTTGTGCAGCAGCCACTTGCACTAATGGGAAATAATAATGCTAATGCATACAAGTAGCTTGCTGTAAGGGCATCGTTATGGAGATTTCTTGTTGCAGCGCAGACCTGACAGATACAATCTTGTTTCCTTTTAATTGGCTTCTTCAGTGGCTTGGCTTTTTCATGGAAAGGAGAAATGAGAAAAGAAAGAGACAGCAACGTGAGCAGTAAAATAAAAAAAAAAAGCCATTGAAGTGACAAGGGCTATGAACAAAAAGGGAAGGCATAAACAAGAAATCAGGAGAAACTATTTTGGGAGAGGATTGTTTGGTAAAGGAAATTCTGGGATTTGTAAATCCAGAAATGGAAATTCTATCTGTTCATCTTCTGTAACTTTCTCACAAGTGAAGCCAAAATTTTCAAAAATAGCTGCTAAAGGTGGGTTTGTAACCAGACCTTCAAGAGTGCAAAGTACAGCTGACTTGCTTAGAGGATTGAAATACCTCCCTCTCCCAGTCCCTTGAAACTCTTGGATGTCTCACCAGATGCGTTAGGTCACTCACACATGTGAATTGTGACCTTAGGGATCTATACTTGGATATCTGCTTGTGAAAAGGATAGCCATGGTTTCTCACTGCTCTGATTTTCTGCCTGCAATACATAATGTTTTCATGGTCCACCTCAGTAATGTAGACTGCACATTCATTATTACAAAGGCTTTTATGGGATATATATCTACCTCCTAACATTTCTGGACTTCAGTTTTAGCTGGATTTAGCAGTTCTGTAATGGAAAACTATTCTTACCACTTCCCTACTTTTTGTCAAAATTAAGGTAATCAAAAAGCTGTCAGTTGTACGATCAGTTTAGAACCACTGTCTTATTCCAGAGCTCTTGTGGTCCACAATCCAGATGCCACCATCTGCTCTACAGCAGAGTCTGGCTTCCCTGGTTTACCAGTATGTTTCTTACGTCAGCTCTGAATCCCACAGAAACTAACAATTTTGGAGGATGTTTTGCCTGCGAAGAAACAAACTCCAGAGAGTGATGTGATGTTGCTCTGCTTGGTCTACAACAGCAGGAGTGGAGCAAAACCTAATTGTTCCGAATCAGGGGGTTTATCTATGATAGCTAATGACATGGCTGTTTTTGGGGGGCAGAAACGTGCAATGAGTATCCATAAAAACTGGGTCAGGATCAGCCATGGATTTACGTGGGGAAGAATAAAAGAGCAGTTGCTCCTATTTCTGACCACATTCAAGGACTTCTCTGCTGCTCACACTGAAAGCATTTCTGCTCCCATATAAACATTCCTTTCCTTCCATGCAGATTATTAAAAAAGAAACTGGATTTTGGAGAGACTTTGGTTTTGGGATGACTTGCCAGTACAGATCTGATTTTATCAACATAGGTAAGAAATATATACTCCAATATGTCTGCCTTTTTACTGAAACATAGAAAACTGTGATCAGCTTCCCTTTACTTGGCCTGTGTGTCTATGCCTCTGATTTGCAACAGTGCTCTGGTTAGATGTTCAGACTGTTCCTAGGTGCCATAGAGGTTACCAGAATCTAAATGCTGCTCAGTACAAATAAAGCAGTTTTGTCTGACAGTGAAAGATTTGAAGCTAAGAAATTTGGAGGCTTTGGTGTTGGCAGAAAGTATGGGTATTTTAAAGGGCTGACTGGAGCCAGAGTACAGCTGCAGTGCAATTAACAGCGTCAAGTTTTCATATAGTGTACATTTCTAGTTTTATTTTGGATTTTGTTTGTATCAGGTGGCTTTGATCTGGACATTAAAGGCTGGGGTGGTGAAGATGTACATCTGTACCGCAAATACCTTCACAGCAACCTCATCGTGATCCGAACGCCTGTCAGGGGTCTCTTCCATCTGTGGCATGAAAAGCAATGTCTGGATGAGCTGACCCCAGAGCAGTACAAAATGTGCATGCAGTCCAAGGCCATGAACGAGGCTTCTCACAGCCAGCTTGGGATGCTTGTTTTCAAGCAAGAGATTGAGACACACCTGCAAAGGCAGAAACTGAGCAGTAAGAAGACATGAAGCCAGAAAGGGAGGCAAAAAGCCTCTGAATTGGACTACAGGGTGTTTTGGAAAAGAGTTGCTAACAAGACAAGATGGGATGAGACTGAAAGAGGATGGAGGTTCCAGCAGGATGGCAGCAAAACAAGATGAGGGAAAGTGCTTGTTCTCCCTTCTTCTGTTTTTTTTCTTAATAGGGCTTTTAAGTACTCCATTAGCCTGACTGTTCAGCACTTGCTTCTGGGGGAGACTTGAACACTTGATGAGATTCAAGGTCACACAGACAATGAACATTACATAAATGCCAGTGTGGTATTCACAATAACAAATAGATGTACTCTTCCATTGAAATGTTTGTAAAATGTGCACAGTTATTTGAAGGATTGACCCTTTGGTGAGCCAGTAATAATGAGTTATTTTCTACATCTAACCTGACATATCTAAAAAGGGCTATTTTTGAATAAGTACAGAGCTCCTGCTCTGAGAAGGACATCTGATTGTTAAAAATGGCTAAGCTGGAGTGACCAAAAATCTTTTTCCCTTAAGGGGCTGGGGCAGAGTGGGCAGGAGTAGTGCACTAACAGGGTATTCCTGGTTCATTCAGAGACAAGAGGCAACTCAGAAAGTGCTTTCTAAAATTCAGGAAGAGAAAGCCCTGCTGGTCAAGTGTGATGTTTCAAAAACGCTGGAGAGTGGTGTTTTTTCTCTTTTGTGGACAGTAAGCCAAAAGCAATGAGCCATATCTGTATCATGTGAATTAGATGGTGTATTTCTCCTTTAGAATACTGTAAGTATCTCAAGATTTATTTTTAAGTGAAGTTGGGTTTGCTTGGGAATTATTTTGTCATACTTCATATTTTCTAGTTCTAGCCTTACTAGGAAATAGTACAGCCTTCCAACACTTGGAAAATGCTCTGCAGATCTGTGTTTCCTGTGGATGGGGACTGGCTTCAGATAAGTGATTTTTCTGCACAGCCTGGGTGCTGGAAGGCAGAAGCTTTACCATGCTGAACAAAAGGAAATACATACCAACTGGCAGTACTGATTTAGCAGGAGGCTTCAGACTCTGAATGTCAGATACCAAAACTGATGAACATTTTCTGACTTTATACCAAAGTGTTCTTTCTAAACCAAATATAGAATCTTGCCTAGGGCATAGCGATCTTTTTGTAATTAACAAAATAAATTTTTGTGATGGATTACTGGACCCTGCACATTCTTTTATGATAGTTATAAGTGCATCCTAAAAATCAGTCTCCTTCTTAACAGATTTTTTTCAATTGCCTAAAATTGTTGAAAGTTTGAGTTACTGCTCTTATAAAGCCTTTTATTTTAATGCTGCCTGCTGTTTATCATTTTAATATATACTAGCCAACAAAACCTGTATGGGCTTGGAAATCCCATTTGCTTACCTAAATGCTGTTTCTCCAAGCAGTCTCTTTATTTTATACCTTCAGATTAATTCAAGGCAGTTGGAAACCAGATTCTAATTTGGTTTCTGGCTTGTAAAAGCTGGGGGAAGAAATACACAAGATAGCCCTGAACAATGATTAAAACACTATTTGTCATGCCACCGTGCGGTAGGAAGAGCACTTATGAACCTCTTTTGAAAACTGTGCGCAGAATCTGCAGACAGAGACCATGCTACTGTAAGTACGTTTTCCCTTGACACAGGTTTGCATGTGTTTGTCTTTTGCTGGATGCAAATTATCTTCATTGCACTTCCCATGCAAATCACCAAATGTCCAAAACCACTGTGAAAGTCTGCATGCTTAAAAACCCCAACCCCCAGATACATCACTTACCATAAAAACTTCAGCAACAACTCAAGCAGGTCCTCCAAGGAACTTTTTTGTTCCCAGAATGCATTATAAATTGTTTATAAAGGGCTTTGTTTTGATGGAGTAACTTTAGAAATATTATGCAGTAGGAGGAGACAGGCATGGCTTGTTGAATGCTTATGAGAGCTATGGTAACTGAGCTGCTCCAAGGTGATAGTTGTTCCTGCAGTCCCACTTAACCTGAATTTGAAACTGAGTGGTGTGCATTATGAAAGTTTCATAGTCATTACCTGCCTTGAGCCTAGCCTTAACTACTTCCATGATGCTTTGTTTGTTATCTTCCCTTAGGTTTCCCTAAGCGCTCAGCAACTTAATGTAACTTTGAGGTTGGCCACACCGGTAGAGCAGGGCTAGACCAGACAATCTCCAGAGGTCCCTTCAAACCTATATTAGTCTCTAATTTTAAGCACTGGGCACCTGTAAATTCAACACTTTGTTACTTTACAGCACCCTTGATTCCCCACCACTGCTAGTCATCCTTGCTCAACAGACTTTCAGGGTAACTAGATTTCACAGCCATAGAAGAGACATTCTTGAGGGCATCTGTTCTGGCAAGGGTGCTGCCTTTGCAGGCAGTGCAGTAATCTAAATGTGTAGGTATAAAACTTCAGGTTTCTTCTCTTGCAGCAAACAAGTGAAGCTGGGAGTCTTCGAAAACCTAAGGCATGATTCTCAAACATGGGATAGATGTGAACACTGGCAGTGGCTTTCCCTGGGCTCTACTGAGCCAACATTATGCCTCGTGTGAAACCACTGGTCCACTAGTCAGAAGATCAAACCCTGAGAAGTTCCATTATAGATCTTAGAGCTAAAAACGATTATGTCCTGCTATCCTGCTGTCCTGCTGCGTCCATGCCGGATCAGCCTGCACCTTATTTCTGCAAGTTAACACCCTGCCTCTCAAGCTGCCTTTTTAAAGGATACTTTGTCCCATCTTTACCAGCCCATAGGTACACAAAACACTTCATGATTTGTCTCCAGCAGGACAACAGCTATGGCCTGTTTTTCACATGAGAACAGATGCTAACTTTTGTCTAGGATCTCTGAATGACCTTTCATTTTGGCCATAATTTTCAAAAGAAACAGAGGAAAGGAGGGGCTTTTTCCCCCTACCAATAATCTAGACCCCCTCTCATGATTGATGCAGATTATGTTCAAAATATCTCTTTGATACATGTGATACAGTGCTCAAGAGGCTCCGTAAGTCATTTGCCTTGCCAGACTATTGTTACTTGCAGAATCTCACTTTACATTAAGGCTTTATCACTAGTAAGTAAAACCTGCTGTAACTGGAGTGCAGTTATCCCCTTTTTCCCTATATGGAAACCACCTATCAGCATAGTTGTAAATTTTAAGACCAGATGATTACAATAATTCTTTTAATCTGTATTGTGCAAGATGCAGATCAGTGTAAGACTGAAGTTTTCGACTGCTTCCTCAGGTTGAGCAGAGTAGCCCTGATCCAACAGGAAAGGGAAGGGAATAGGTAAACAACTGAAATAAGACTGAATCTTGTTCACTATTTGAGGATTGCATCTCTGAAAAATTATGTTGGCAGATTCTCACCACAGCCCTCAGCTGTACGATTTGTCATGTGCAACAGCATGAGGGAATCTGGGTGAGGATTAATTTGTTATGTGATTCTGTCCAGCCTCTCCCCCAATATTCTGAATTATGTATTTAAAGAGCAGTGTAACAGACATGAAGAGAGAACATTAGGTTGAAAGAAAAAGCTCTGTGTTAAAGTTTACACCAGATGCATCTCAGTAATCTGGACGCAACTTGCAATAAATAGCACCATTCTGGAAAATAGCATTCTTTACTGGCAAACGCTCTTCTGTAAACCATACTAATACTGATATAGGCACTGCTTCTTACATATTTTAGGCTCTGTGCATGTGGCAGTCTTTCATACAAATTCCTGTATCTTCCTCCTTTCCCTTTCAAAAGGTTAATCCCTCTTTATGCAGAAAGGCCAGTGTAGGATTTAAACACAGGTTAAAAGAGCGAGGACCTCTATCCAGAGACTAAAGGAGTTAAAAAAATGAACTTTTCATGAAAATCCTTCTTCACAGAGAACGCATTTCACTGCAAGGCACCAAGGGTTTGCTTGGATGTTTGGCCTGAACATCCTTGATTCCAAGGGGATAGTATTTTACCAGATTAAGCTTCACATTATGCAAATTACTATGTCAAGACCAATTCACCTCTCCAAGTTGTTTTGTGCCTTCAGGAAGGTATGATCTCACTTAACTGCAGATACTAATCTATTTCCCAGATGGCACACAACCTTGCGTTCAAGGACAAAAGGCAGCTCGAATACAGAAGTCCCCCAGGAAATCTGCAAAAACCCACTGAAAATAGGTAGCGGTAGCAGTAGCTCCCTGTTCAACTGGTTACTTCATCACCTCATAGACTCCATTGTGCGGGATACATCCAGGTGCTTTGCAGCTTGTTGGGCTGATGCATCCTTTAAGTCGATACAACAAGCCCATGACAGTACTTATCCTCCCACTGCTTTGTTGTGAAGGATATAAAACAGAGGCACTTATGGCAACCGTTTCAAGTAAGCATCAGCAACTCTAGTTTGAAGTTCAGTCTTTGCGAATACAAGCACGGGGCTGCACAGTGAGACTGGGAGGTTCACTCAAAGAGAGAGATGTAATCCGGTTCTTGGTCCTCTTGGCCACACGGGTAAAGCAACAGCTCCTTGCCCAAGGAAGTGATGGGTTCGTCCTGTTGATACAGGGTATGATTACACACTGCCTTTCAAACAGACCCTGCCTATCACAACGTCACGAGCTGGACAGCAGTCTTCCTGCCTCTGTTATGGCGTGGACATGTTCATCCTGCTGTGGGATACAGCTCAGTGCCCTGGGCAACTCGGGGAAGGACCCACATGGCTGACCTCTGTCTTCAGAAAACAATGCCTGTGCTCGGTGCAGTAACCCAGTGACACGACTCTGGCAGTTCCTGGAAAGAGCAGTGCTCATCTCGTAGGCATCCGCAGCTCCTGTGGCGTGAAATGCTGCCCTAGAAGTGTTTGCATCCTTCCACAGCCTAGAAAGTGCTGGAGTGAGGACTGTGCAGCTTACAGGTAAGCAGGACGGGGTTGTTGTGGACCCTGCTCCTGGCTGCGTTTGTGGGAGGGACGAAGGTGGATCCTGGAGTGAGCGCATGCCCTCTGCTCAGGCAAGCCCTGATCTAACAAGGGAATTCCCTGACAGCAGAGTCTCTGCTTCCCCTCTTGTTCTCCACCCTAGCTGCAGATGCGCAGTAGGAACTTGCCGTCTGTTATAGTCACCCGGTGGGTGATAAGCGGAACCCACCAGAGCACTTCAGCAGAACGCGTTCACCCTGCCCACGTCTGCTGCAGTGCAGGGAGTCTGTACAATTCCATGCGGGCTGTGGGCATGGCTCTGTCTTTAATACAGACACGCACAGCCAGGCTTTAAATCCTCTGGCTCTAGCACCAGTAGCCGTATAGCTCCTGCTTTCAACAGTTTCAGCCTGAATGGTGAAACCCATGCAAGAAGCAAGTTCAGGTAGCCCAGGTAGAGCTCCACATAGCAAATGAACATAGATATTTTCCTCATGTCTGATTTTGTTTAGTCGTGTCTATATTAGGCTAGGCACTTACTTAAAAGAAACATGGATTTTAAATGAACCTTTAGGCAAAACGATTGTCCTGTCCCCGGGCAGATCTTACAGTAAAGGAATGAACAATCCATCGGGCCCTCCTTGGAGCCCACCTAACTGCAGTCAGTGCTAGTAAACACTGCTGTTACTGTTGCAAGAACCTGCCAACATTCTTCCTTCCCTTGGACTTTTTATCTTGCTCAGCATCACACCTTGCCTGCTTTGAGATTATAAAGATACCTTGTTGTCTTTCACGCTGAAGCCGGAGGCAAGCAGGATTTTCTGCTTACCCAACTTGCTGGGACCCCACAACCATGGAGAGAATCCAAAAAAAAGGAGTCTGCGTGAGTATGCTGTCACCTCTCACCTCATCAGCCAAGTAACTTGAGCCCTGCGTGCAAGGTGTTCTGCGCACTTGAGGGGCAGTCAATCAGGTCTAAGATGACTGAGATGTGTTACATCACCTGAGATGCACCCACAAGGCTGGCATACCCTTCTGGACCAGCACACAGGGTACCCAACGGCAGCTAAAATGGGTCTAGTTACCTACTTTAAAACAACCAAATCTATTCTTTCTTATTTGGAAGTGCCCTAAGGCAATTAAACAAAAAGTTAATGAATGCCTTGTTAGATGGTCACCTTGTGGTAGTCTACGAGGTCAGCCAGTGTTGAATGTTGTAGCTGGTCCACTCCAAGGAAGCTGTAGGAATCACTGGAGGCATCAATGAGGAAGTGTTTGCATCCTTCCACAGACCGATAGGAGAGCACGTAGCCTTTGATTTTCTCGCTGACCCGGACCAGAAAACTCCCTGGTACTGTTTTATTCAGAAGCTCCTCTGCTTTCTTAGAAGTTAGGATACCTGTTCAAAATCAAAACACAAAACTGAAGGGAGAAAAGCATTTGTGCAGGACTGGATGGAACAGTTCTCACAAGAAATCTGCTTTACTGCTCCAAAACCCATCCGTGGCACTTCCACACCTTGTGTTGTTTTCTTGCCCAGTAGCCCAGGAAGAACAGTACTGCCATTGCTAGTGACAGACCATGGCTGTGTGCTAACTGTGCTTTACGTTAACTGTTCCAGACTCGGCTGATTATGAATGATAAATGTGCAGGGCTCAAAAAGATAGTTTCTGTCTTATGAGAGACAGCGGGATTGCAGTGTGGTGTATGATGATTCCAATACAGCAGGGCTGTGCAGGCAGTGATCCTAAGTCCTGTCAGAAAGCCATGCAAGCTTTGAAAGCCCAGTTACAAGAGGATAATGCTTTTGTTGCTGCAGTCTCAGATCAAAGGGGTTTCCAAAGAAAGGGAGATGGATGAGATCATGATGATCTATTAGAAATTGGATGGAAAGGTGAGGGATGATGAGCGCTTATGGAGGGAGAATGACCTGGGGCCAAGGATGAGTGGGATGAGGTGTGCCCAAATATCTCCCACCCTGGTCCAGTTACCAGGGTGACCTTGCATCCAGTATAGGGAGGCAGGGGTGGCACAGAGGTACAGGGTATTTTGAAGATCTGGCCTGTGTTCTAACACTTTAGTTTGCCATTTGTCATAAAGCTAAAGGAATTTAAACTACATTGCTAGATATTTAAAAAGGAAAACATAGCCACCTTCAAAAAGCTCCAGGGCCCAGCCTGTGGCAGCAGCCATGTTAGCAGAAACAGCTCCTTAAAGACTTGGGTTGGGGCAGAAATGCTCAGGACTCACCGTGGAACCAAGGCGCTATTGTGTCTGTGGTTTTCTGATAGCCGGCTCGGAGAGGAAATTGCTCCTCTTTGAACCACTTGATGATACTTTCTTCGGTGGAATTGGAGACTGTCCTCTGGATTCCCTCTTTCCTGTTAAAGAAGACCATGGTTTGTGCATCAAGTTCAAAGGACAGCTTTGAGTCCTTGGCAGGACTTACCTTTTGTTCGGGATGTTAAGAACAGCCCTAAACAGAAGGCTTACACTAGTGCAGCTGTCAGCAACAGTATCTGGTTTTCAGTAGACACCTGGCATAGAGGATGTACGCACTCTAGGCTTAGGTCACTCCACTAAATAAACCTGTTACACTCCAGGGGTGAACAAATAACCCTCATCACACCCTGGGCTGGAATACAGCCTAGGCTCTGTGTTTTTCCCTGCAGGATGTCTCCTCCACATGAAGAGCAGAACTGATGTTCTCATCTCAACCATCCCATGCTAGAGCAGAAGAATCTCACCCCTTCTCCCCTCCACAGCACTCAGGGGTTTCCTTACCTAATTGCTCTCCCGTTTGCCATTGCAGGAGGTAGAAGTTTAGGCTTGGGGGGGAGAGGTGGATATTGGAGCGGTCGCCGATCTCCTGCTCTGGCACCCTTGGAAATATCTGCCTGCTTCCCTCTGTGGATGCCCTGCAGTGAAAGCCTCCTGTAGTCGTCCCTGGCTTGCCGTGCAAGGGAGCGTCTCTTCTCATCTGCTGCCTTGGATTTCCGCACTGCAACAAAAAAGGAGTTCTACAGGAGCGAACAAGCAGGCAAGTTCTAAGCTTGCTGCCCTTTGGCCGTCTTCCTGCTTGATGCAGTGGAAGAACAACCCATTTCACAAGGTGAAAGATGCACTCAGTTGTGAGACCCTTTGCCACATGGCTCCCATCACTTTTGGGCATCTGCTACTTAACAGGGTCCAGTTTTTATTCCTTCAAGAGATTAAAAATCTGGGTTCTTTCTGGGCACCAGGTCGCGTTGTACTTAAGGACTACTTAGTTTTGTTTTGGATGCTGACTCCTGGTTCAGACATTGATTTCTGTAGTGCCTTTCATGTGAGCTGGTCTGGGGGGGGAGGGCATACACAATTAAAGCCACTGAAATGACCCCAAATCAATCCTTTCAAGGATTTGAAAATAATGATCATTTTTTAAGGGTAAGAAGGAGTTTTGCTAAAACTGTTTCAGCAAGTGGAGAACTTGGCTGGGTAATTTTTTTTGCTGCAAAACTGCCTTGATTGTCTAGGTCCAGCTCATCCTGGAGTCTGTAGGACTAACCAGCTTTCCGACTAGTCTGAGTTAGGCTAGTTCTTTCCTTGCTTTTGTAATCAACTTTAGATTTTTTTTTTTTTAATCAGTGAGCAAAATAAAACCCCTGGCCAGAAGTGGAAACAATTGGTAGTACAGCATTGCCATCTACCGAGCAGCAGGGGAGGAACTGGGAAAAAAAATGCATCAGGTTTTCCTTCAGGAAGTATTTGGGAGCAGTGATGGATGCTGCTGTAAGTCTCATACTGTTTGCCATTTTCCTTCCTATCGTTGGAATTCATTACATGAGACAGTGCAGCAGGGCACTGCTTAGATGGGATCATGCTTGGCTGAGAGGGAAGCCCTTTTCAGTTAGTCCCTGTCACCTGTTATCCTTGTCCTCAAGAGCAATGGTTACTGCAAAGTCCTACAAAAAGCCAGCTGCTAGTTTAACATTAATTATCCTGGCTATACTCATGTGGTTCCTATTGCTTGTTCTAATATAGTATCTGTAGGAAAAATTTTCCATTTCCCTGCCCAGCTCTAGTCTCAATGCTGTGTGGACTCAGAAATATTTCTGATAATGCAGCGCTGTATTTCTTGGCAGTACTCTCCACCCCACCAACTGATTATTCAATTCCAGTGTGGCAGAAGAAGGATTGAGATGACCTCACAGAGTCCTAGGATTTCTCAAGCCCCATAGGAAAAGGTCATCCTAAGATCTTACAGGATTCCTGCCATTCGGGCTCATTCTCATCTGATTTCTGAAGTGTCTTCTGGCCCTCCGAGCTGAGGTGGCTCTGTGGTATTGCCTCCTGGGGGGCTGTGGTCTCTTCTCTGGAGTTTCTCCTCTGTGCTTCCTTCATCTATGAAAGAAACAGTATGTTCAGCTTTGTCCCAGGCTAGTTTTAACCCTGCTTTTTAGCTAGCCTTGAAATACTGGGAACTCCATTCTATATTGTGAATCTCTCCAATTTCAGCAACATACAGACCCTCTGTCTTTACTGCAGGTGACAACAGAGGAAGTAAGGGAAAACAGTCTACCAGAAATCGTCAGGAGCATCTCCCTGTGCTGCTCCTCAGTTCTGCCAGCCGGGTCTGCTTTGTATCATCTCCAAATTGTTGCACCATACATGAGGAGCATGGCAACACTGGATAAAACTGATCCAAGAGATGAGGATGTTCTTGGGTCAGATGAGGCTCTGAGGCTGTCTGGGACTCTAGGATAAAGCCTGGGCCCCACTCAATGTGTTAGGAGCATCCCAGGTTGCCACTTACCTGTTGGAAGCCATGCTTCCTCACATGGCAGTCTGCCAGCATCTGGTGAACATCTCTGGTTTCCCTCTGGGCAGAGGAAAAGAGCGGTGAGAAATAAATGTGGCATTAGGACCATTACTCTTTTTTTGAGCATTAAGTGTTTAATGCAGAAGCAGTGATGTGACAATTACGTTAACAATTTTTGCCAGCCTTCTCAGGCAAACATTGGCTTTTTTCATCATATTAGGCATAATATGCCACAGGAAGAGAACTCAGGGGTGACAGGATTGTCACAAGCACGCCTAGATGTGCTAAGCGATGCTCCCCAGTGCTCCCAGGGAGCAGTCCATTCCCTCCCTCCCTCTAAAGCAACCCCTAGCAGAACCTGCCATCCACATCTTTACCTGCCTGTGCTTGTTTGCTGCCGTGGCTGGGGTGCTGCAAAACCCTGCTCGTCAAACTGACCCAACCAGCTGCATATCTCCTGTTCGCTCTTCCCTGTAAACCAGTCTAGCTACCTGCCAGCAGTCGCTAGCAGAGACCTGCCTTTGAAGACGAACAGTTAGACCTGTCTTTGAGCAAACACCAGCCCACCTCCCCTCTGGACGCAGACCGCCTCCCACGGCACAGTGAGTAACGAGTTAAATGTACTACACCGCCTACCAAGGACATGCTCTGTTTTATCTCCATCACCTACCTGGCTAATATTTAATATGAGCAGGGCTTTCCAATTTCCCTCTCTTTGACAGGAAACTAGGAACTTCAAATGTGTGTGAAGCAGCTTGTTTTCTAAGATCAGCCCCCCATCCTCCGCAGCAGACAAAGCACAACGTCCTGATCCCTCAGGTTAAATGGGAACTAGATCTCGGAGAAAGCACTTTAACGAGGGAGGTGAGAAAAAGCCCCTCTCCAGGCCTAAAAAATGCAACAGGGCTTTTCAGTCTGGATCCCTCCTTCTAACAGCAAAAGCACCAGAAACCTGGGAAAAATTACTAATAATGTAATGACAGAAAACAAAACTAAAATATATAACCCCCCTCTATTTCCATGAGCACAACTTTGAAAGGGGTTTAGGGTTTTTTTGATGGTGGTGGGATTTTTGGTTTGGGATGGGTTTTTTTGCTCCTTTTTTTTTGCTAGCTGTGACTAGTAGCTTACTTTGAAAAGAAAAAAAAATCTCCACATAGTTGCTCAACTTCAGCAAACAGTGCTAAGAAAAACCCTGGGTGAGTCAGAGGCTTTTGATAAAGGAGACAGCCGCCCCAAATTCCCTTCGGAATTTTGGTAGCAGCAGAAGAGATGCTTTGCCATATCATGCTTTTTATACTGAAACACAGAGTGGCTTTATAATATAAGAATATACAATCATACAAATTAGCAGCAAAAGCCTGAATGAATACTCTGCTGAATGAGATTGGACTTCTCCCATTAAATTGGCAGGGTATTCTGTTCCTCCTGTTCATATTTGGTTGCATGGGTAGTTAATTTAACTCATCTTTTTCTCAGTTGTCTGCAAATGGCTTTCTGTAGCCAGTTAAAAAGTAGAAATGTATTTGTTGCTGGAGAAAAATATTTCTGTAATGAAACACCACAACAAAGTAGACGCTATAGTTACTGCATTTGGAGTTATCCTCTGCTGTCCAGGTCATAAGTTATTTTCTAACTATTTCAGAAGACAAAAAAACCCAAGAACCCAAAGTATGCATGTCAGAGGATGCTGGTAAAACTATCTTCATCTGTTCTTTTGTACAAGTAGATCATTTGACTGAGGGCTGTGGCCTTGCATGTACAGATCCCGGAATAGCCTCCCTGGTCTTGTCCCAAAAGCCATCCAAACCAACCACAGAGCAGGGGGGAAAGTACTGTGACCCTCGTTTTACCCACAGAAAATGGAAGTAAAGGAATCCAGAGTAACTTTTCTGTTGGTACAGAGCAGATCTATCCCAGCTGAGAACAGCAGTCAGACCTCCCAAGTCCTAAGGAAGGATGTAACAGCCCAACTTCTTCTCTGACTACAGAATAAAAGCCTTAACAGTTAGCTGGGGTTTTTTCTTCTTCAAATTTCTGTTCGCAGCAACCAGGATTTGCTGCCCTTCCTAGAGCTCAAAGCACATGTTTCTGATAGTTATGGAGAAAAGGGGGAGAACTACCTTTGGGAGCTCCTGGCTTTTCCCTGTTGTGGCAGCAGCAGCAGTTTTTCTCCCCCCTTCCTTCTTTTCCTCCACAATGCTTTTTTTATTCCCGTGAAGATCTGTCTTGCCTAGGACTCCTGGCTGTGGATGTAGAGACCGTGTTACAGAAGAGTCAGTCTCTCTGAAATGCAAGACAGAGAGGGCTTAGGAACCCGAGGGAGTCACTTTCTGCTCTCTCAGCGTCTTGTGAGGAAGCTGCACGTGAGCAGAGCAGTGCTGTGATGAAGCGATGTGTGTGCAGGCAGCTATCAAATCTCCAAATCAGGTAGGTGGAATAATTAAATGAATGACTCGCGGTGAGTAACTGTTGTCCTGTTGTACTCGGGCACCCGTCGGTGAATCAGTGCAATCCAAACTCCTCAGCTGCCGCAATAACAGCGTTAGCATTTCCTGGGGTCTGCAGAGGGTACTGCGCAGGAGCCGTATCGGGGAGGCTCAACTAGCTGGGGCAAGCCTCGGGCTGGAGCTGGTCTCTGCCAACACTGTGCATACTTGCAGAAAGCCAACCTTTGCCGGCGCCTTTCGCCTGCAAGTCGAGCGTGGCAGTGGTAACCACAGACCCTACAGAGAGGACTCCAGCCACTGGGTCCCTAGACATGCCTTCTCCTCCGTGTCTGCCCACCAAGTCCTCCAGCTGAAGGGTGCTTACCTGCCCTCCTTGCCTTGCTCTCTCGCTAACCGCTTTGCCCTTTGTGCCTGGATCTCTTCACAGATGGCTGCGTACGATTTATCTGAAGGATGCTCGCCCATCACCCAGACCCAGACATCGTTGTCAGCGCCGAGCTTCCATGTCACCGACTTCCCGTTGGCTGGAAAAGAAGCAGCTCTTGGGCAAATGCTGTTTGCCCAGCAGCTCTGTGCAGGGCCTGTGCCCCGCTTGCTGTGCCCTCCTGGCTGCTGTCGATGGCAGAGCCTCTCCAGAAGCAGCTGTATGTGGGGAAAGCTTGGCTGGGACGCAGCACGCACCTCCCATTTCATTTCATGGTACTGAAGCCAGGTCAATGAAGGAGGCATTTCTGAGTCTAGTGACAATGGATAAGACTCACCACTGTTTCCTTTCTCGCTTCAATTCCTTGCTGCTGCCCTTCCCAAACTGTGTGAGGGCAAACTACCTGCAAACAGAGGTCGCAGGGGAGAGCTGGGAGACGAGGGCTACCTTCCTAGCAGCAGCATGCTGTGTAATCCTGGCGAGGGGACTTCAGGTCTAAAGGCACAGCGGGAACCCCCCTGCAGATCTGGTGCCCCAGGACAGACATTCAAGTCCTTGGTTGTTTTATAGACAGATTTGGAGGCCCCATTTAGTGGGACACTTAATGAGATGCATCTCCCGGGGGCAAAGAAGCCCTGTCTTCCCAGCTAGAGGAGTTGAGCAATTTGGTCACGGACAAGAGTGTCTGGGCCAGGGAGTAAAACCATTGCGTGTCTGGCCAAAACTACCCCATCGCAGGTGGGTTTAGTTACGGTTTGGAAATATGACTATGATATGTGCCTGGGAGAAGAAATTACTCTAAGGACACATTACCTCCAATTTCTAGGGAGCAGCTGACTTGGCCAGGTCTGTGCCAGAGGGGTAAGCAGCCAGCAGGCAGAGACTTACCTTTTCTCAGCAGTGGCTTCTTTGCTGAAGCCTCGTCCACAGCAGCTTCTCTTTCCTCCCACCGTCTGATCTGTTCCTGCCTCATCTTGAAGAAGAGGATCTGCTTCTGCTCCTCACTGAGTTCTGCCAGCAGGTCAGGATCGATGTACATCTCCGATAATATCTGTTTCAGCATGGCTGCAGGTTTCAGTTACGCACGTTTGTGGCGACAGTCTCCAGGGATCAGATCCTCTTCCTGGCTCTGACAAGAAAGCGTCCCTCTCCGCCTGAGCCTGGAGCAGGAATGTAGGCGTGTCAGAGTAATTATACTTCTGCCTTTTTTTTTAGCTCAGACTTCCTGGACAGACGAAAAAAGTAAATAAGTAGCTTGAAACCTGCTGTTAAGTTTCCTTGAAGTGAGAGGTGAGCTCAGCTCCAACACAGCCCCTGCCCACTTGCAGGGAAAGCTGGCCAGAACAGACGAGTCCTGGAGTGGGGAGGTTGTGTTGATACTCTGATAAACCCAGCTGATAGTATATCAAAAGAGAGAGAGCACTGCCTGTTACCGTCATCAGAGGCGCGGCTTGGCTGTGCCCAAGCAAACATTCTTGCTGGGCAGGGAATCAATGAACCCATGACTAGACGGCAGCTCCTCCTCCTTCCATGGAGGACAACTTTGATGTTCAAAAGCCCAGCCCGCCTCTTTTTACCCAGGAAAGACGGGGAGGGCTTTCGGCTCTGCTTTTGAGGTTGGAGTGGGAATTTTGGGGTGCTCCCATCCATCAGAGGCAGCCTTATGGCAAGTCAAGGGAGCGCAAGTAGTGCAACTGGTTTGAAGAAAGACAACTTGGATGGTCAGCAGCTGATGAGCTGAGGCAGCTCCTGGTCTGACGTGTCCTGCTGATGCACCTTGCCCACGCAGCGAGCGTGGCATGGGACATCCCTGGCTGACAGGGTGAAGTGGATAGGGAGAAGGAGCACCTGTGTTCCTGTCTGGGATGCTGGGTCATGTCTGGTGCACGCCAGCAAGGTACTAACACCCACGGAGCTACACTTCGTGCCCACGGATTTACATGTAAAACAAGGATTTCACTGAAAAACTGGGAGCTCTACTGTCACTTGGGGACGTGCCAAATGAGAAGATAGAACTGTGGACTAAAGACCTTGAAACCAACTCTTTATCTTATCTGGATAAACTTGGGGAGATCAGGAGGTTCGCTGGCAGCGCTTTCAGTGACACAAGGAGGCTGACAGATGCGTATGAAGTGCAACGCAGAGCAGGGTGGCTGGCTGGGCAGGGGCAGCAGGGGCTTTCTGGACAAACCCTTGGGAAATGTTGCCAGCAGGCTACAAAGAAGTGAAGCTAGTGGGATTATTCATGTGCTTCTGCACAAATCCTGGGAGTTTAAGGAACAAGCACTCTAGACATAGCGCAGTAGGTGGGAGCGAGGGGGTTGGTGGGGCAGTAATGTTGAGGTGCAAAGGGCACAGATGTAGCAGAAGGACCTGTGCCAGGGTGAAGTAGGAGTGTATATTAAAACCTGGAGTCAAATAAAATTCAGCGCCTTACAGGAGAGGGGCTGGATCTCTAGGGACCCAATTGCTGGAAGAAAAGTGTTGGGAGCACCTTCAGCTTCAGAGTATGACTGCCTGGCTTCCGCCAAATAAAATAAAATAACAGAGCAGGAGGTGGTATAGGAGCCAGCGAGTGCAATACTGAAGCTTTCCAAGGAGCACACAGAGTGTGCCATTTAATTAGCTGAAATGGGGCAGCACAACTGCAACCTTCATAAAGTCAGACTGGCAGGACAGTATATGCTATGTTGGTCCACCTTCCCCCATCTCACCTCCATGCCGGGATCAGGCAGGCTGTCCCAAGCATCCCTCACTTCTGAACATGGCTTGCCCTAAAACTGCTGGAGACAGAGCTGGCTGGGGCCCCAGCCCAGCGAATTTCCCATGCACTTTCAGCAGGGAGAGCTTGAAAGGAGCTTGGAGCAGCTGGAGGAGTTGCAGGCAGGGAAACAAGGAGATCCTGAAGGACCTCAAGGCATGGACAGAGCAGACGGCGGGCCCAGCATAGCGTTAGCTGCAGCAGAGGCCAGGAGCAGGAGTCCCTGGGAAGGTGCAGTGACCATGAGCTGGGAATGAGCCTTTTCATTTCTGTTTTGTTTCTCTGGTTACTTTATGTTTTCCCTATTATAAATGTTAACTTAGTTCCAGAAGTGTGGAGCTGCTCTTCCAAATTTGTATTGCTTTTGTTTAAACAAATAGCTTTCTTGATTAAAAAAAAGAAAAAAGCTTTTTGGGGAGGTGGTCTCATCTGGTCAGTGCTTTCTGGGTATCCCCCTGATAGCAGAATTATTCCAGCTCAGCAGCCAAGGGGGCTTGGGCTGTCCTCGAGCCATGGGGGTTGGCAGCTGTAGAGAAGGAAGAGCTTTTTGTGGGAGGGTGTTGGTGAGCAGTCCCTCATCCCTTGGGGTACCTGAACTGTCTATTAAACTGCAGAACTGGGGGACACTGCTGGAGGGTTGCTGTTTAAGCTTCACTGTCTCCCGCTCCTAAGCACTACCTGAAAGAGAAGCCATTTACAAGAAGATCAGGGTGTCAAAAAAGCACCTTTAACCAGAAATGGGTCCCTTAAGCTCTTAGTTGTGTTGTTGAAGATTAATTCAACGCAGGACAGCACGAAGGGCACAAATTTTGGGTCTTATTTTAGGTAGACTGATGTCTTCAGAAGGTACTTGATGTTGCTCTGACTGTCGTGGAGGTGACAATCTCTTTGTCTGAGCCCAAGGTGAGTTTTCCCTGGAGAAACCACCAGGGTTGCATCCTTGGTGGATGAAACAGTAAGTGAAGTGGATGGTAGCTCTGGGCATGGTCTGAGCTTGATGGTCTGGCAGAGATGCCTTCCATGGGCTGACAGGAATTAATCACGTTGTCTAAAATTGAAGGGGCTTTTAACAAAAGAGACTTGTGGCACGTGGGGAGGTGAAATGCTTTTATTCCCTTCAGGTGAGAAGGTATCATTTGTGGTTTTGTGGGCCAAATGCCAAGTGGTTTTGTTAAACAGAGAGCCCTCAATATCTTGCCTAGGGGGAAAAAAGGCCAGCCAGCTGATTGGGCTCTGTCTTCTGGCTCTGGATCAGCAGAATCACTTTCTCCCCAGAAACTCTTCAGGACTGTCGCAGTTCACTGGCCAGAGGGGTGCTTGGAAAAGACGATGACCAAAAGTCATCCTGTAAGGATGTCCTTGCCACAGCTGAGCAGAGGCTGTGCACGGCTCCGGCTGGCAGGGGCGGCTGGAATCGGCTGGAAGTGTAGATCGTGAGCTCGAGTCCTGCACTCTGCCTCTTCATACAGCGGTGGGCAGCTTGATCCTGCCCCACCATCATGTCAGCCCCCCTCCTCACCGCTTGGCTGCACAGGAGGGATTGGACACAGCCCAGAGTGATTTATGTTGCAGAGCTAAAATTTGCAGTGAGCAAAGCTGCCATGGTTAAGCAGTGTTTCTTTCCCTGTCTGTTCCAGTACCGATGTCTTGGTGCTTTAGGTGCCCTTCCTCACTCTGTCTGGGATGTGCTTCTGTCTTTGAAGGTCCCTTCTTGTATCTTATGTATCCAATCTGACTTCTCCTGCCTGACCGGGTTATCTGTTTGCCCAAAGAACTTGGAGACAGAGATCATTTGCAATGACTGCAAGCCTTTTCCTTAGTTAAATTAAGCTTCTTGGGACACGGCGCATGAGAAGCCATCGGCAGAACGCATGCAGCACCGCCACGCTGCTCTGGCTTCTCAGGAGTAGGAGCGGCTTGGCTATGACATTTACTTAGGAGGACACGATGTGCTCTGCCATATGCAGTGGTGACAAACTGGGCCCTCTTTCCACGCCTGGGGACACGGTGTGTTGGCGAGGTGGAAGGGCGCTCAGCAAACAAGTTTCATGGTATTGATGCAGTTTTGCAGAGTTGGGTCTCCTTGCAACATTAGTTGTAAGTGGAAATTTATAATAACTGTCTCAAAGTCACCCTTTAAAGCACCAGCTATTTTAACACTGGGAAATCACATGAGCATTTTGAGACATTTGCAGTTTTTCTTTTTCAGCAGTCACTTCATTAAAGATCTTGGGAGATGGAAGTCCTTGTAATATCTGTCACATGCTGTTCCCAAAGTCTGAATGAAAGCCATATTACCAAGACTTGGCCAGAAGTGCTTTTGCTGATGCTGTTCCAGCTGTAAGTAATATATTTACAGCTCAGACTTCGGAAGCCAAGGACTGCTGTAATGGCAGTGGGACCTCTGAGCAGGTAACTTGTAGGAAAACTCTGGTAGAGGTCCTGTTAAACTTTCTACTGCTGGTGATTTTTTCATGAGAGTGATAGATAGGAGCTGGTGTCGTGGAGGAATAGGAGACGAGAGCAGTCAAAATAGAAAAAATTAAGTGGGGGGAGGTGGGAAGCCAAAACGGGGCTTTGGGGGCTCTACCACTCGTGTGTAAGACAGTTGACTTGAAAGCCATAAGGGTAAATGCAATTCAAAGGGTAAATGACCCTTCAAAAAGCAAGGTCACACAGTGTTTAAATCACCTGCCGGAGAGCAGCCTCTTCTCTGTGCTCCTGTAAATCATCTACCATTACCAGGGGGAACATAAGTCCATGAATATACATAACAGCATAATCACTGTGAGAAGAGCTGGCGTAAGTTCTGCTCACGTGTGCAGCAGGTGACGCTTCAGCCACCGACAGGCTTATGGGACACCCCCATCTGGCATCGTAGTCCTGGTCCTCACCACCAGTGCTGCCAGCAGAGGGAAAGGTTCTCCAAGAAAACAGTAGACAAACATGCATAGATAGGCACTTGGTATGATTTGTGCCAATGGACCAAATAGGAGGGCGTAAAATGAAAGAGTGGACAAGTCGAATGGTGGTTCTTGTGCTGATTTTCTGGGAGGCGGCTTCTTCAACCTGATGATGCACACATCTCCACTGTAAATGTGAGAGTAACGCTAAAGCAAAGATAACCCTAGAAACTCAAAGATGAGAACACAAGAAAAGCTGCTTCAAGGTACAGCCTGATGAGCTAAGAGCATTTCCATTGTCATGAAGTAGCTTTTCCCATAAAAAATAGATCGGACCGAGTTGTTCAGAAAATTGTGAGACTGCATTGCTTTGTATCAAGAGCTTCTCCTTGGAGTTAGTCTTCTGCTCAGCAACAAGTGGCTACAGAGGCACCATCGGGAATTATTTTCCTTGGCCAAGAGGATGGGCCACGAGACGCAACTGAATCTCCTCTCCCTTGCCAAACCTAGCCCTGCAGCACCGAGGAGGCATTTTGTTCAGGTCTGTCTGGATTTCTCTAGTTCCAGCCACTCCAGTGTCATCACCTCCCTGCCAGACTTTAGGAAGGGCTCTGGTTTTTTGCAGAAGTTGAAGCAAAGCAGAGCTACCAAACCCACCTCAAATCGGCGCTGCCAGAGGTAATCGCTCTGGTCGTGGTTTAATCCGGCAGCCAGCAACTGGGGCCAAGCAGCCACCCACTCACTCCTGCCCCAGTGGGATGGGAGGAGAACGGACAAAAACCTCATGGGTTGCGAAAGAGACAGTCTAATAAGACAACAGAGAAAGAAACAATAATACTAGTACTACTAGTAGTAGTACTACCACTAAAGAACATGCAAAACGAGCGATGACAATACCATTTTTCCCACTGCCTGACAGGTTGCGTAGCCAGTCCCTGAGCAGCAGTCACGGAACCTGCAGGTTTCCCAGAGCTCGCAGAACTCCTGAAAACATTCAAACTCACGGAAAAGATCAAACTCATGGAAGAAAGAGAATTCCTGCCCACCTGGCCAACCCCCATGCATAAACTGAGCATGATGTCCATGGTAGGGAATATTTCCTTTGGCCAGCTTGGTCCAGCTGCCTGGCTGTGCTCCTTCCCACCTGCTCATCAGCTGAACACGGGAAACTGCAAAAAGTCCTTGATTCCTTAGCAACAACTAAAACCGCCAGTGTTATCAACGTTCTTCTCATCCTAAATCCAAAACACAGAAGCTACCAGGAAGAAAACTAAGTCTATCCAGCCAACACCAGGACAGCTCCCCAGTGCACAAGTCTTCGTGGGTTAACGGTCACACATTCGTTCATAAAATGCGCTTTTTTTAGACAACATTTATGCTAGCAGCTGCACTGCCAAGGCTGCTACCAAAATATCCTTCTGGGCTTTGGGGTTTTTTTTAGTCTTTGTTTATCGGTGGTTTATTTGTTTGGTTTTTGTTTGTTTTTTTGTTTTTTTTTTTTAAATCCTCATCCTGTTCTAAATAGGCGAGTGATTCATTCCTCTCTTTCTGTTTAATTTTGCTTCAGCCTATTGTTTTCTGTTTCAGACAGAAGGAAAACTCCTGGTTCAGTCATAACAGAAGGAAAATATGACTGCATAAGCTTGGCCCTCAGAAGACAGAACTAGACCTCTTCGTACCTTATTTAGCATAAATAGATTCCGTGTAAGGCTGGCTTATAGCATTTGAAAGAATAAAACCAGTGAAGTGACCACAACATCAACTACCTTGAAATTACGTATAGCTGAACTGACTTGCCCTATAGGTCCCCGATTTTGCTGGAGAGGGCAGCGGTTATCCTACAGCAGGCACAAATGGATGCGGAATTTGATACAGTAGCAGTTACTGAACATGGCCTGAGACCACATGCCTCTACTTTCAAGAAAAACGTTTCTTCCCTGCTAGAATCAAATACAAATAATTCTTGATCTAGACATAGTGGGAATCATCTTTCTATATCAAACCTACTTAGGGAATTAGCAACAAAAAGGTGAGTGTTGTGAAAAGGGTGAGGGCTTCTATAGGTTAACACTACTCAGATAAACCCAGCTACTACAAGAAAGGAATTTTTCTAAGCATGACACCTAATTTAGTCTGTTCGCAGGTTTTGAATGGCTTTAGGCAACAATCTTTGGGGTTTTTTTTTGAAATGCAAACTGCAATATTTGTATTTGCCAATTGCACTGGTTGGCTTTGCCAGGGGAAAGATTGTTCTTGCAAGTGGGAAAGAAGCTCTTGTTAGTAGCACTGGGCACAAGAAGCTGCCCTTTACATTTTCCATGTAGTTATTCATTCTTCTAAGCCCACCGTTGCTCTGCACTGTTGTAGTTTTGCTGCTGGAAGCCACAGGGCAAATGAGCAGCGTTGGGCCAGGGGTGGCTCTGAGCCTCTCGGCCCTGGCGAGCGTCAGGGCTGTGCTGGTGGGACCCGGGGCCATCCCAGCTCTCTGGTGGGGACTGCCCTGGGGGGAGAAGCGCGCCCTGACGCGTCTGAACCTGCCCCAGACCCCTCTGATTTCAGCAATGATTTGCTGTCAATGCATTGTTTGGGCATTGTGGAAATGCAGGGCAAAACACAAGTTGCGTGTTGATATAAATTCTGTGAGGAGAAGGAAGGACATTTAGTTCCTGCCTAGAACTATAAACTGCTTTTAAAACTACATGCAGTTATTAAATGGCATGTGCTACTAAGGGGAAGAAATCACTGGTGTGAAGCTGAGGCACCCAGAAGGCAGGGATCTGAGTCTGTGTCATCGCCCAGGGGACTCTCGCAGAGAAAAAGGGAATACTGGGAGAGAGAAAATGTGGAGAGAGGCAGGTAGCGGGGCGGAAGGGACTGTGTTAGATGGCGAGGGCGAGGCAGAAGCTGTTCTGGAGGAAGAAAGAGATGGAAATTGGTTGTCTCTTGCACAAAAAGCACGTTAGGCACCCGGTGACCTCCCCTCTCTGTTGGCCCACGCGTGACGCGTGCCTGGGTCTGGCGCTGGCTGCGCGGCCCGGATTGCTGCTGGCACGACCGAGCCCGTGGCCTGGGAGCGCGACAACGCCGCGGGCCACCCGCCGATCCTTGGAGGGACGAGCGGGAAAGCGGGTCGGCTCCCGTTTCCGTCTCGAGCGCTCGGGTAGACGAAAGCATCGCGCCTCTTCACCTCAGCGGTGCTGGGTGCCCCCGCCGCGTCCCCCCGTGCCTCCCTCCTGAGGGGAACCAGCCCCCGGCCCGCGGCGGCCCCGGCGCGCCTGCCCCGCGGAGCAGCGGCGCGGGAACCGGGCGCAGCGGGGCAGGCAGCGAGCAGCGGGACAGGGGAGGGAACGGCTGCGCTCTGCCCCGTTTTTCCCCGGTTTTTCCCCGGTTTCCCCCGTTTCCCTCGCCCGGCCCCGCCCCGGGACCACGAGGCCGCACGGGGCGGCCGGGAGACGGCGTCGCCTCCGGTTCCAGCCCGCCGGCTGCAGCCAGCGCCCGGCACACCGGCACCCTCGCCCCGGCCCCGGCCCGAAACACGCCCGACCCCGGACAGACACGCGGCGGCGGCACCGGGAGCAGCCGTGGAGGCGAAGCAGCCCCAGCACGGTCCCCGAGAGGCCCGTGCGCCGGGACCCCGCTCCCCCGCCGCCTTTCCCCGGCCGGTCCCGCGGTGGCGGCGCCCCCTGGCGGCCACGGTGGGGGTTGAAGCCTCGCGGCCGCCGCGCATCTGCCCCGCACGGTGGCGCCCACTGGCGGCCGCGAGGCGTCACCGCGACCCCCGGTACCGGCGCCGGTGACGCCGCGGTGGCTCCGGGCGCGACCCGCCGGGCCCCTCCCGCCCCATGGCGGGGGACGGCGCGGTCGAGGGGACCCGGGCAGCCCCCGCGGCGTCCCCCTCTGCGAGCGCCCCGCCGAGGGCTGGTGGCGGCCCGGCCGGGCCACCCGCTGGTCGCCGCCTGCCCCAAACCGGGTGAGTGTCCCCGGGGAGGGGCGCGGGGGGGACGCCAGCCCTCCCACCGAGATCCTGGACGTGACCGAGCGCGGCGGCGGTGCGGGGAGGTGCCGACGGGATGCCGCCTTCAGCCGGGTGCCCTTCCCGGAGGTGAAGGCCCCCAAGACGCCCCCAGCCCGGGTGCCCGGGTGGGGGTGGCGGTGCAGGGGCTCACAGCGCGAAGCCCCCTGTCCCGCAGGCGTTGAGCTGCTGCAGAAAACCCCGTCCCCAGCTCGTGGTCCAGCTCCCCCCAACCCCCTTCCGGGAGAAGGACTGCACGGCGGTGCCGCGGGTGCCCCCCGCCTCTCCCTCCGGCCGGGTGGCGGGGAGGCGGCACCGCTCTGCACCCCCCAGCTGCACCCTCGGCTGTCCCCAGGTCATCTGCGTGGCCGCAGCCCCAAGGATGTCCTCGTCTCCTGCTACCGCTTCTACCAGAAGGCTGGGCGAGTTCCTGGAGACCTTCGTGGCTGGCAGAGGCGGGAGCGGAGGCCCGCTTTTCGGCTCACCCCTTGACCGCGTCCCACAGTGGCCTGCGGGTCCTGGTATGAGCACGTGCAGGGCTGGTGGGAGAAGAAGCAGGAGAAGCAGCTACTCTGCCTTTTCTACGAGGACATGAAGAAGGTGAGGGTGGGATGGAGGGGAGGACGCCCCGGTTGCACCCCCTCCCCCAGCCTTTTTGGCAGCCTCCCTGTGTCAGCCATCCCACAGGACTTGCAGCGGGAGGTGCAGAAGATCCTGCGGTTCCTGGGCAAGGAGGTGTCGGAGGGGACAGTGGCGAGGATCCTCCACCACACCTCCTTCCAGGAGATGAGGAAGAACCCTGCCGCCGACTATGTGACCATGCCCACCGCCCTGACGGGCCACAGCCCCTCCCCCTTCCTCCGCAAAGGTGGGGTTTGGCCAGCGGTGGAGGGCTCAGGAGGGGGTGTCCCCGTGCTCTATTGCACCCCCATCCGCGGCTGCAAATATCCCAAGGGTGTCAGGCTTCGTCCCGCTCGCTTTCTCGCCCGGGGGAGCTCCGGGGACTGGAAGAACCACTTCGCCGTGGCCCCGAACGAGCGCTTCGACCAGCGCTACCGGGAGCACAGGGCAGGCTCCGACCTCCGCTTCCAGATGGAGCCATGTGGGGCTCATCCCCCTTCCGGGGGGGGCTCCGCTTCTCCCCGCTCCCCCGGCAAGGAGGGTGGGTCCGGACGGAGCATCCTGGTGTCGGTTTGTTCCCCCCCTCAATAAACCGGGATAACCGGAGGGCGAGCCATTGCCCGTGGGGAAAGGTGTGTGTGGGGGCGAGCCCCCCGAACCCCAGGCCAGGGACGTCCCGTGCTCGGTGAGCACGGGCAGGGGGTTTTTAGCCGGTGGTGGCTGGGCATCGCCGAGGGCAGGTGTCCTCCCAGAAGCCACCGCCGGCCCCTGAAACCCTGGGCTGCCCCGGCCCCATCCTGCCACGGCACCCGGAGGGAGCAAAGATGGGCGAAGAGCGGGAAAACCCCCAAGCGCTGCAGAACCCGCTGCCCCCGCGGCTCCTGCGTGCGCGGACGCGCTCAGGCCTCGGGGCTGCGGCACGTTTCCCGGCCCGGCCGCAGCTCGTCGCCCGCGGCCTGGGGTGCAAAGGCCGAGGGGAAGGCCCTCCCTGCCGCCATATTGCCGCGCTCGGCAGCGCCGCTGGTGAGTCAGGGCCGCGTTTCTCGAGGCCGTGCGCCCTCCTGGCTGGCGTTGCCCCGTGGGCAGGGGGTGAGGGGCCGCGCTTCGCCCCCACGGCGCCTTTAAACCCTCTTTCCAGCAGCGCGTCGCCGGCCGGCCCGTGACGCCCGTGGCTCGCCGCCCGGCAGAGCTTGGCCCTGCGCCTGAGCGCCCGGAGAGCGGGGGCGCGCGGGGCGGGTGGCCGAGCCCCGACCCCCAGACCCCACCAGCGAGCCCTGCGCCGGAGCTGGGGACGCCCGCGGGGGTGACCCCCGGGTCGGGACAGGGTGAGGTCCGCGCCCCCGGGCTGTGTGCGGTGGCTCCCCGCGATGCCCCTCTGCGGGCGCGGAGGGAAGCCGGGATTTCACGCATCCCCCCCCCCCCCCCCCCCCTTCCCCCCCGCCGTGGGTTTGCGGCGGGCGCTGAGCACAGCACAGCTCATCACAGGCGCCCGGGGACCGTCCCCGGGGGGCTCCCCCCCACCCGCGGCTGCGGGCCCTGGGCCCCGTGACGTGACGCGGCCGCGCGCGCCTCCCCGCGCCGCCATCTTCCACGCACCCCCCCCCCCCCGACCCCGGCGCAGAGGCAGGTAACGGGGGGCCCGGCCGCGGCCCGGGGGCTCGGCCCGATCCTAACGGGGGGCTCGGCCCGGCAAGCGGAGGGGCCGGCGGGGGGCGGGCAGGGGGGTTTCCCGGGGGGAGTCCCGCGAGCCCCGCGCCCCCTTCCCGTCCCCTGCGACCCCCCAGGCAGGGCTTCGCCTGCCGCCCCCAGCAGAGAGCCGGGGGGGGGGGGGGGGGGGAAGGGACAGAAAGCAGCCTGAGACCCCCAGCACAGCGCTGCCAGCTCGGTGCGGGCGCTGCCCGTGGCCTGCGCTGACCCGGGCCCCCCGGGGCCGGCTGGGCCCCTCCAGCCCCCCAAACCCTGGCGGGAGGCGGGTGCCACCTCCCGGGATGCCCGCCAGCAGGGGACGGCTGGGCTCGGCAGGGATTTCGGGGACCCCCGGGGATGAGGTGGCCCCGTGATGCTTCCCGCCGCCAGCCGGCCCCCCGCGCGTCCCTGTCCCCGGCAGGATGGCTGAGCCGGACACCTACCTGCGGCAGCCCTGGGGCACGGTGCACGGCGTCCCCATGGTCAGCGCCTTCGCCCGCAACTGGGAGCGCATCGACGCCTTCCAGAGCCGCCCCGAGGACATCGTGGTGGTCACCTTCCCCAAATCCGGTGAGCGTCCGCAGGCACCGGAGAGGGGCCGTGCTCGTGCAGGGGGGCACCAGCCACCCCAGGGACTTGGGAGGATGCCGAAAGGCAAAGCTGGCAGGCGGTGCCCTCCCGGTGCCCGGGATGGGGGTCCCGTGGGAATGGCGCCAGCCGGACGCCCGACCTCTCCTCGCCAGGCACCACCTGGGTCAGCGAGATCGTGGACATGATCCTGAAAGGTGGCGACCCCGAAAAATGCAAGCAGGATGCCATCATCAACCGGGTACCCATGCTGGAGTTCGCAGCCCCTGGGAAGATGCCGGCAGGTAGCGGCGTGGCAGGGGTCGGCGGGGGCAGCGGGTGCCGGATGGGGGCCAGGCTTGGTTTTTGGCGGGGGCACACTGCCAGCAGTGGGACCGCGCCCCGGGGGAAACCTCCTTTGTAGGCACGGAGCAGCTGGAGGCCATGGTGTCCCCTCGCATCATCAAGACCCACATCCCAGCTCACATCCTGCCCAAATCCTTCTGGGAAAACCGCTGCAAGGTAATGGCTGGAGGGGACACACCTGGAGGGACTGGGCAGAGATAAGGCGGGGACCTGCCCTACCGGGAACTTGCAAGTCCCCACATGTCACCAAGCCCTCTGCAGATGATCTACATGGGGCGCAACGCCAAGGATGTGGCCGTCTCTTTCTACCACTTTGACCTGATGAACAAGCTGCACCCGCACCCCGGGACGTGGGCCCAGTACCTGGAGGAGTTCGTGGCCGGCAGAGGTGGGACAGGGCACCCCTGGGGGAGTCACCCCATATCCCTCCACCAGCCCCCCCCCCCTGACACCCCCTAGCCGCTCTCCCCCCACAGTGGCGTATGGCTCCTGGTACGACCACGTCAAGGACTACTGGGAGCGGAGGAAGGACCACCCCATCCTCTACCTCTTCTATGAGGACTTGAAGCAGGTGAGGGACCGGGGTGGATGGTGGTGTGGAATGCGGGGGGATGGCAGGGGGTGAGCATCGGCCTTTGTCCTGCAGGACCCCCGCCAGGAGATCGCCAAGGTGGCCCGGTTCCTGGGGCGGGAGCTGCCGGAGGCGGCGCTGGATGCCATCACCCGGCACACCTCCTTCGAGGCCATGCGGGACAACCCCACCACCAACTACAGCACGCTGCCCTCCCACCTCATGGACCACGGCGTCTCCCCCTTCATGCGCAAAGGTGAGCGGCCCGGGGTGCCCTGGGTGCATCGTCCTCCCCAGCCCCTGCTGATCCCCATCTCGCCCGGCCCCAGGTGTCACCGGAGACTGGAAGAACCACTTCACCGTGGCCCAGAGCGAGCGCTTCGACCAGGACTACGCACAGAAGATGGCAGGCACCGACCTGCGCTTCCGCACCCAGATCTGAGGAGGCACTGCTGGATGCCCCCCAAATCCCACCCATGCCAATGGCACCACCGCCGTGCGGGGGGCTCCTTCCCCCTCTCCTGTGACTGCTGGAGAGAAATAAAGCGTCCACCTTGACCCCCCCACGGGATGCTCACTGCCCTGCGACTGCGCTGACCCTGACCCGGCCGTCCCCCCACCACCGCTGGTCTCTCCTCCGGCTGGGGACAAGCCGGTGCCACCCCGTGTCCCCGCAGCCGCCGTGGCGGGGGGATTGCTGCCGGCAGCTCGTAGGGTCGCAGAGGATATTGGCAAAACTGTGTCAGGGGAAGGCACAGGCTGGGCGCAGGCGGCGAGATGTGGCCTCCTGTCCCCATGCGGGGGGACACAGGCTGGGACCTGTGAGTGGGGAGCGAGGCCCATGGGGCCGGAGATGTCCGGCGCCGGCTTCTCGCCGCGCTCGCTCCTCCCTCCCGGCAGCCACAGCGCTGGCGAACATTGCTGCCCTGGCCCGCCCTGCCTCCTCCCTGCTCCTCCACGTACAAACTGCTGCGGGGCCCCGCCTCACCCGCCCGGTGTCACCCGCCCGGCGCAGAGCAGCACGGCGTTAGGTGAGCCAGGTGCCCTGGGACGCCCCGTGGGTGCCCTGCCCATGCTCAGCTGCTCGGGGCCGTGTGCTGTGGGGTCCAGGGTGGTGGGTTTGGGGTACTTCGGGGTGCAGCCAGCACCCCTAACCCTCCCCCTGGGCTGGGGGTGCTGCGATAACCCCAGGGACCTGGCTCCCCTGGGGTGCCGAGGCAGGCAGAGAGGTGCCTGGCCTGGGTGATGCCGGCACCCCATGAGCACCCCCAGCCCTCGCTGGGGCACGAGGTGGGCTCTGGCCCACGCAGATGGGACCCCCATCCCCAATGGCGGGCACAGCGGCAGGGCTGCGGTGACCTCTGGTCCCTGAGCCGGCGGTGTCACTGCCGCTGCCTGGGCAGGCACGGTGCCAGGTGCCTGCACTGCCCTGGCCGATGGCCACCCTGGGAGGGCAAGGGACCCCTTCGTCAGCCAGCCCCCCGCGCGTCCCTGTCCCCAGCAGGATGGCCAGTCTGGACACCTACCTGCGGCAGCCCTGGGGGACCGTGCACGGCATCCCCATGGTCAGCGCCTTCACCCCCAACTGGGAGCGCATCGACGCCTTCCAGAGCCGCCCCGAGGACATCGTGGTGGTCACCTTCCCCAAATCTGGTGAGCGTCCCCAAGCCCACCAGATGTGGTGGTCCCGGGTGGGTGAGCATGTTGCATGGTCGGGACCCGCTGCCTGGGGGGACGTGGCACATTCAGGGCCGTCGGGACAGAGCCGTGCGGGATTTCCCTTCACCCCCACGAAACCCAGTCGGGGTCTGGGGGTTGTTGGTGCTGAGACCCCCAGTGTCACCCTGGGCACCCCCCTGGTGGGTTGCTTTCCCCAGGCACCACCTGGGTCAGCGAGATCGTGGACATGATCCTGCAAGGCGGTGACCCTGAGAAGTGCAAGCGGGACATCATCAGCATGAGGGTGCCCATGCTGGAGTTCTCTGCCCTCGGGGAGTGGCCGGCAGGTAGCAGGGTGTGGGGGCTCGGCCGCAGGTGCTCTGTCAGGGGCTGAGCCTGGGGGGACTCTGCCAAGGGCCCTCTGGGAACATGCTTTGGGATCCCCCAGGGACGGACGTGCTGGCCACCATGCCCTCTCCCCGCGTGGTGAAGACCCACTTGCCTGCACATATTCTGCCCAAATCCTTCTGGGAAAACCGCTGCAAGGTAACACCCAACCCTGGTCTCTGCCTCGGGGGGCATCGCAGCCCCCCCCAATTCCTCTGAGGCAAGTCCCCCAGCTACTCCCTCCAGCATCCTAAGTGGGGTCAGAACTGGGGGCTGGAGCATCCCCCCTGTTGGGGGTCCTGGGGGTGCTCCTTATACCCTGTGGCTCCTCTGCAGATGATCTATATGGGGCGCAACGCCAAGGATGTGGCCGTCTCCTTCTACCACTTTGACCTGATGAACAAGTTCCAGCAGCACCCTGGGACATGGGCCCAGTACCTGGAGGAGTTCATGGCCGGCAGAGGTGGGACAGGGCACCCCTGGGGGGAGTCACCCCATATCTCTCCACCAGCCCCCCCCACTGACACCCCCTAGCCGCTCTCCCCCCACAGTGGCGTATGGCTCCTGGTACGACCACGTCAAGGACTACTGGGAGCAGAGGAAGGACCACCCCATCCTCTACCTCTTCTACGAGGACTTGAAGGAGGTGAGGGACCAGGGTGGATGGTGGTGTGGAATGTGGGGGGGATGGCGGGGGGCTGAGCATTGGCCTCTCTGTCCTGCAGGACCCCCGCCAGGAGATCGCCAAGGTGGCCCGGTTCCTGGGGCAGGAACTGCCAGAGGCGGCGCTGGATGCCATCACCCGGCACACCTCCTTCGAGGCCATGCGGGACAACCCCACCACCAACTACAGCACGCTGCCCTCCCACTTCATGGACCACGGTGTCTCCCCCTTCATGCGCAAAGGTGAGCGGCCGGGGTGCTCTGGGTGCATCGTCCTCCCCAGCCCCTGCTGATCCCCATCTTGCCCGGCCCCAGGTGTCACCGGAGACTGGAAGAACCACTTCACCGTGGCCCAGAGCGAGCGCTTCGACCAGGACTACACGCAGAAGATGGCAGGCACCGACCTGCGCTTCCGCACCCAGATTTAAGAAAGCGCCATTGCGTGCACCCCCAACCCACCCCCATCAATGCTGCTCCCCGGCAGGAGCTCCAGCACCACCCCAGCTTGCCTTTGTCTCACTAGGCTCTCCGCCCCAGGGGGACTTCAGCAAAAATAAAGGGTTTTATTTCTGTGTCTTCCCCCCACATTTGCCCCTGTGTGAAAGCTGCTGCATTGCTACAAAGCACTGTGGAGCCTCATCCCTCCTCGCATCACCCCTGTCCCCTGTTGGCCACCCTGGACATGCATAGAATGCACCTCTGAGGCGTTTTTTGGAGGAATAAAAAAGCCAGTATGTGGTACCGAGGCATTTCCAGCATGCGACGAATAAAAGTTGTTAGCAGCTCCCACATGCGCAGCTTTGCCATGGCCAGGGCTCACGTAGGGTCTCACTCTATCTCCTACCTCAGAAACCCCCCTGCTGGTGTCACACTTTGAGGGCGGACAGGACAGCACAGGGCACAGTGATGGTCGTGCCCCCAACTTGCTGCTGGGGCCATGTGGAAGAGATGAGGTGAGCGGGATGGGGACAAAACCAGCCCCAGGGTGGCCTGGAGATGTACGCAGCCTGGGGAGCTTGGGACCAATCCTTCCACCCAGGAGCAACAAAGCTGGAGGCAAAAGGAGGATTTTGCTGGTCGCTTTTGTGCTGTTCTGCTCCCAGGGACCTGGAAGCTGCTACGCTGTGCCAGTCTCCCTGCAACCGTGTCACCCACCGGGTACTGCGAGTCCCCAGGGGCTCGGAGGAGAGGGTCCCCTCGGCTGCTCCCCTTCCCACCCCAGCTACAGGGCACGCAGCAGCGCTGCGGCACACGATGCAGCCAGGGGGCTGGAACAGCATTGCTGAAAGCTGATGCTTTTAAAATAGCTCTTTTTATGTCACAGTCATTTAAGAAAAGGAAATTGCAAGTCGGACACTTGTGTGGTCCCGGTTCCTCGGATGCTGTCCTCTCCTGCCCGTGTTCATCAGCGTCTCTCCTGTTTGGTACATGTGCAAGACAAGCTTGCCTACAACCTGGAGGAAATACTGGTTGCTAGTAGGCACGGAGCATCTCTGAAGACGTGAATTCTTTCTCAGGAGTGGGTGAAATAGGCCAAGAGGTTAAATAAAATGACCGGGGACCTGGGGAACAGGCAAAGTGACAGGGATGCAGCCAAGCACAAGCCAGCACTGAAACAGGGACTATTGGATGCGAAGAAGCACTGCTGTGCTCCAGGGATGAGCCTGACAGTCAGGTGGGGCCTGTCCAGGAATACAGGCAGCAAAACTGAGTTCAGTCCCCTCATTCAGCAAAATGCTTGGAGTTTGGCCGTTAGGTACCACAAACCCAACAAAAGTGTGGGTGGTGGGTGTCACAGCAGAGATGGGTCTTACCTACCCGGGTGGGTGGGCAGAAAGCAAGGAGAAAAAGAGAAGATACAGAACTGCGATCCCTCTTTGGAAGAAATGTTATTTTAAGTCGTAATACAATAATTGAAAAGCGTTCCTGGTTCTCTCTCAGGTGCTGGGAACTTCCGTGTATTGTATGAAGCAGTCTGTGCATTGCTGGGGCATAGTGATCTGTTGCAGAACGATCCAGCAGGTTCTGACCCTCGCTGTCCCCTCTTACCTTGCAGTCTCAGTGCAAATAAAACTGAGCCAGAGATGCCGGAAGAGGAGATGGCAAAAATAATTCAGGTAATTACAGACAAGAGCAGAGGTATCTTAACTGGTGAGCGGTGGCTTCAGCCGCTGCTGTCGTACAGAGAAGATGTCGTGTAGCAAAGCAGCTCCTGAGACAGATGTGGTTCCCTGTGTCTGGTCACTGTGTAGTTTTATCTTCTATGAATACGCCTGTGAAGCCCTGACTCTCGTGACATCCACCACATCCCATAGCACATTGTACCTCTCCTGGGGATTTACTTCCCCCCCCCCAGCTTCCTTTTTTGGTTGGTTTTTTTTTTGAGGTCCCTTACTTCACGCACTGAGATACTATCAGCAATTCATCTGCATCGATCTTCCCCATCCTTTCGGGCTCTGCAGGCTTTTCTCATAACACAGCCTGCCCCAGCGGTGTATTTTTAGGCTGAAGGCATCTTAGTCTATTCAGGCACTGGATTTCCTCTGCCGGCTTATCTTGCAGCCCCTCGACATCGTGATGTCTTGCTATAGGAATTTCCTTTCATTCTTACTCCCACTGTTGCAACTCAGCCCCACCAGTGCGCATTTTGGCCCCGCTGCTCTTGGCAAGGACTGCTCCTCCGCTCATGTCAACAACTTGTTCCTCTGTAATTTGTTCCAGGTATTTTCTTCTCTCCCTAAATCTCTTGCAAGCCTGTTTGCTGCTTCTTGGGCATAAAGCCAGGCCTTCCAGTTGCCCCTGCTTTGCTCCTTAGATGTCTGCGTTTTTGTGGTAGTACACAGATGTATTTCTTGTTTCCCCAAAGCATCTCTGATCTGTTAGATTACTCTTTAATGACACTTCTTTCTTCTTCATAATTCAGATAGCAGCTTCTGTAAAGTGTATAGGGGCATAAAACATGGTTCAAGAAGTGCTTTTGTTCAGTACTCTTGATGAGAACCGGGGTTTTTTGTATTGTGTCTTTTGTCCCTGGGCTCAAAGGCAACCCTGACAGCACCTGCCCTCACTGCTGTAGAAAAGGTGCTTGTTAGCAGCCGAAGAGGTGCAACGTAACCAGCTAGGGGAGGCTGAAATGCAGTGCCCCAGAAGATTTGTGTAGACCCAAACTGCTAGGACCCCAGGAAAGAAACAAGTATTTGGTTACGAGGCCAGAGGAGAGATCGCAAAAGTAACTTTGTGCTTAGAAGCACCATCTAGCAAATCAGGGCAGGGTGAGTGCAGCTCCCTTGTAAACAGCCTTGTAAAACCAGGACTTTGAATCCCTTGATATGAACGCAGTGCCTCTCCTCCCGCTGCTTGTCGATGTCGAGGTGTACACATGGCAGGTGAGAGCCTGTCGAGGCGTGCACATGGTGGGTGAGAGCCCCGACGGGGACCGAGAAGCCTTCCTCACAGCCACGCACAGACGCCACGGACCACAGAATGGGTTTGCTGCTGGCTTAGATGCAGGAGCTCAGGTGAAGTCCTGGCTGCTCCCAGGAAGAGCGGCCAAGGGTGGTCCTGCATTGCATGCCAAGGTCCAGGCATCTGAGCTGATGACACCCAAAGCAGAGGATGTTCCTCCCTCTCACTCTTCCAGCCTCGAAACACCCCAGGTGCAGAGTACAGCAGCCCCAGTCAAAATCTGACGCATGCCTCCAGTGCAAACAGAGGAGGAAACACAAACTTCCACTGGTTAAATACCCCCAGGGATGAAATGGCATTGCTCACAGTTGCAAGGTGAAGCCCAAGCCCAAACCTCCAGGCCTGGTTTCCCGGGAGCAGAGGGCTTGCCTCTATCTGCCTCCTAGACAGACGTGCAGCAACACTCCTCCACACTCCAAGTAGCAGCAGACGAGGTGCTCCCCTCCGCAACCCGGACTGAGCCGCGATGGATCAGCTCCAGGCCTGCAACATCAGAGGAAAAGCAGTCTCTGCCTTCCCTGCGTGCTGACACACAAGAGGAGTCGCGGTTGCAGGCAGGGCTGGCTAGGAGGCTGTCTCCGAGGAGGCTTGCCGAGGCTGAGGAGCAGACTTCCCGCACGGATGTACCTCTGGGGAAGAAGTGGCCGGTGTACGGCCGGTGTACCGAGGCCCAGGGACAAACCTTGTGCCAGCAGCTTCCAGTGTCAAACAGCAAAATTTCGCTCCTACAAGACAGAGATGTGGCTTAGGACCTTGACCAGGCTGCATCTAAGTAAGGAAAGGTTATTTTTGATAAATTTCTCCTGGCCAGAGATGAGATTTTCTCTGATTCCAAATTTCTTTTTTAGACCAGAAAGCCAGCAAGAAGCTACAATACAGCAGCAGGGTTATGTACAGTTGGTGGATTCAGTCAAAACTTAGCAGGGATTTCAATTTAGTTTTTATTCCCCTGCAGATCTATGAACACACAAATGGAGGATAGCATGTGAACACGTTACTGCGTGGCTCAACGCGATGGCTGCTGGCCAACCATTCAAGGTGCCCCTGCAGCATTGCAAAAGCAGCAAAGAGAGCTCGTAAAATATTAAACAGAATCAATAAAAACAAGTTGAATGCTATAAACCTACCCCGTTGTATTGCTGTCCTGCAGCTGCAAGGTAGAGTTACAAAGATACCATTTAGCTGAGAAAGGTGGTTATGCTAAAGCTATTTCAGCTCATTAACTTTCGCTGGAGTTTCCCTATTACCCCCAGGGATTACACGGGCGTAGGCATTTTACTGAGCGCTTGCACGTGGGCCTCTGCAAAATTGCACAATCCACTCAATTCTGCCTGTACTCAGGGGCGAGCCAACCAACCTTGGTGTTTTCCCCATCCAGCCTTCCCCACTCTCCCTCCAAAAAAATCGTAGTCAAGACTTCCAAGTCTGCCTTCAGTCCAGAAGCTGCTTTGTTGCAGTAACTGAAAGGAAAACCACAGAGTCATCTGGTGCTTCTCAGGGCAAAATCTTCCCTTTTATACCCTGGCACTGAATTTTTGAGGTGTTGGCTGGCATCAAGGTTTTCCAGAGATAAAGGTGTCACGTACACTGTAACCCCTGTTCAGCAAAATGGTGAAGAGATCCGTATGTGGAAAACACTAGTTTGTATTGCCTAACTTTCACAGAAGTTCCTGTCATCTCAAAAAGCTGTTGTTATTTAACCAGGCTGAAGGTTGCATCAGTGTCTGCAGCACTTCTGCTTAGTAATGCTAGATGGGTGAAATCCAGACACTTAACACCATCTACTTTCTTCAGTCCCACTTTTCTTTTATTCGCTGCATTTTGTCCTTTAATCCTCTCAAAATGCATATCTTCTGTGCGTTAAGAGTAATCTGAGTATCATTCGCAAAACCTGGCCACGGAAACAAAACAAATTTAACCCTCTGGTTCCCCCAGTAATAGCACTCATTTGCTGTGGAGGAATGAGTTACTGAGGGGGTTAGAAACGAAACCCACGTTCCCATCTGCCCCAGCTCACATTAACATGGCCTTTCACTAGTTGCTGGAAAGGCTTTAAGTGTCTAATAGCAATTTCCCAAATAAGCTAAATTAGCCTGAACAAAAAGATACTACCCTGAATACAAAGGTCTATGGAGAGATCGTAGTGAAACTCCGGCTGTAAGGCCAAATTACTGTTGACACATGTGGCATAATTGCCCTGAATTCTGAGGGTTTAGAAAAAGTCAGGCTGAATATTATGGGCAATATTTAAAAACCATGGAGGTGCGTCTTTAGATTCCTGTATTCTCAAGTCATTAAAAACTTGCCTAGATCCTAGAATCAGGAGACACCCACCTAGCACAGGTAACACACCAGCTCTGAAAACCTCTGCAAACAAACAGCAAGATTTTCTCTTTGTTCCTGTTATAAACAAGTCTATTACTTAACAAAAAATTTTGTTTTGCCAGCTGGGACCTTAAAGGGATTGAAAAATCTTTTTAGCAGTCAGACACCATACTTCTGAGCTACAGGATGCAAAGTCCTTCTGAGAATCTGGCTCTGTAATAACATTGTAATATACCCTAGCATGGGAAGACCATCTTGACTATTAAATTTCTGGAGCATAACAAAGCAACGAATAATCCCATCCTTGTTGTGATCATCCCATATTGTATTACTTCCTCCTTTCAAAACGCCCAGTTCAGAGGGTAGCTTATTTAAGCTCCTTCGCCCCAATTCCCAACATCGCCAGAGCAGCCCAGGCAGAGAGGAGGTGAGCAGCAAGAAACAGAAGCAAGCTGGTGCAGCTAGTTGCACCTTGCAACTCAGAGCACGATGCTTACGTACCTTGGAAGACTCACAAGGTAAGAGCTTTTTGCCGTATGGCATTTGTTCCCCAAATTGCGCTGCATCGAGCGTATCATTATATGCATGGGTTTAGCTGTCATTTTGGCTCCTGTTGGTCAAGAGCTGCCTTCCAGCACATAGTGCCTTAAACTCAAGTGCTGACTTTCCAAGTGAGAGCCACCCCAGAGGATGTGGGTTTTGCTCTGACAAGCACCTTTAGGGGTGAGGAAGGCACTGAGCCCACAACATGACCAGGTTGGTGGTGATGTGCCCCAGACAGCGGGAACGAGCTCCCTGAGTTGAGAGTTGTCTGGGAGCAGTCGGAAACCGCCTGTCACTTATCAGAACAAACTACATGTTATTATTGGGACTATCATCACTCAAATAAAGGATGTGCTGCCTTCCCTCAGCACTTCTAACACCTCACCCTGAAAAAAAATGCTGCTTCCAAGTCAGCCAGTTGTACCCTGTGGCCTCTCCTTCCTTGGCCTGCCTCTGGCTTCGCTGGTTCATGGGTGCAACGCAAGTGATTTGTTTGAGTATCGGAGCTGGCAGCCGCGGGACTGGCTCACCTGCAGTTTCTTCCTCTGTAAAGATGCACCAGCTTGAATCAATGGTGAAGCCTGGAGAGGCAGCAGCTCTCCGCAGGGGCTGGGGCATGACTGCTGGTAATTTATATTATTTACCAGCAGGGACATGGCTGTAGAAGTCTTGAGGAGACTGGAGGATGCCCGTGGTACAATTTGCCACTGCTAGTCCCATCCTGGGTGTCCCTCCACCTTGTGTTGCCCAGGGCTCCTGCCTCAAGTCTAGCAACATCTTCAAGCAAGCATTCCCTGTAGCACTGCTGCCTGTCAGCTAAGTAAGCCCTCATGCTGCTTCTGGAAAGAAAGTTGGAGAAAGATGGGAAACTCTGAGAATAAGAGAAATACATCTTTAAGTATAGGTAGGATTTCTGCCATAAGTGAGAGAAACTTTACAGTAGACAGATGCCGCAGCTGTTGCAACTGAAAACAGGCATTTTAAAATCAGACGTGGTCATACATTCTCCAGCAAATCTCAGTATTTCGCCAGTGTCGGCAGCAGTGCCACTTCTTTGCTAATACTTACAGGAAATCTGCTGGCAGGTACCGATACAGTAATTACACAGCTGGAAGAGCCCCCCTGTTATTTGCTTTGATTTCACGGTAAGGATTCCTCAGAAAAACTACAAAAGCTGTAAAAAAATAAAGGATGAAATTCTTCTTGTGCAAAGGGAGTAGCTTGAAGGCAGACCTCTGACAGCAGCGCGGACTGCTGCCACCCTGCTACCCAGGGCAAGGAGCTCCCTCAGGGGGAAACTAACGGGGTAGGAGGCAGAAAGGGAGAAGTGAATCACCAAACATCCTTTTCTGTCTTTTCAGACCTGAGACCAGACGTGGGTTTTAAAGGCCCCACCTGCGCAGCAGCAAACTCCTGCTTTTGCTAAGAGTGCCAGTAAAGAGCCATCAAACGCAAAACAGAGGTGCAGCACTCCCAGCTGGAAGGGAAAACTCCCAGGCTATCTAGCCCTTCACCCTGCCATCTGCCATGGCCACAAAAGCCACCGGCTCGAAGAAATATCTCCAGCTGCTCCTTTTCCAGGTTGCTTTTCTAGGGTCTGTCTTCTGCGGGAACGTGTTGGTCTGGCCAACGGAAGGCAGCCACTGGCTGAACGTGAAGATAGTTATACAGGAGCTCATCCGCCGCGGGCACAGCGTTACCGTCCTGGTATCCAATGCTTCCCTCTTCATTAAACCCAGGGCTGAGGCCTCGGAGAAGTTTGAGGTCTATAACGTGCCCTTCAAGAATGACACTGTCGAGAACCTGATCGAGGATGTAGTGGCTCTGTGGCTGAATAACAGGCCGACCACCTTGACCTTCTGGCAGTTCTACAAGGAGCTGGGAAAACTGTCCGAAAACTGGCACCAGATGAACAGGATAATGTGCGACGCGGTGCTGACCAACCAAGAGCTGATGGCCCACCTGCAGAGGTCTAGCTATGACCTGCTGCTGTCAGACCCGGTGACCCTCTGCGGGGACCTCCTGGCTCTCAAGCTGTCTGTCCCCTTCATCTACTCGCTGCGCTTCTCCCCGGCCTCCACCGTGGAGAGGCACTGTGGCAAGATCCCAGCCCCACCATCCTACACGCCCGCAGCCCTGTCCGAGCTCACCGACTGCATGTCCTTCAGTGAGAGAATAAAAAACATCTTGTCTTACCACCTGCAAGACTACGTTTTCCAGAGCTACTGGGGAGAATGGGATATCTACTACAGCAAGGTCTTAGGTAAGCCTTCTGCTACTTCACCTCTCATCACACAGCCTCCCGCCTTACGACCTGCAGAGCTAGGAACCTGGCAGGGTGGCAAAGGCAAGGTCTGAGAGAGGTCAGCAAGAAGTTTGTCATTATGTCCCTGTATGGAAAAGGGAATAAGCCTCCGGGGTCTGTCAGTTGGACTCATTCCCCCGTCAGGGTGCTGTGCTGCTATGCCATCGCATCGAGACAGGTATCGGTGGTCATCCCAACCCATGGATCTGACTTTTGCCGTAAGCATTTTTAACATGCAGGTTGAAACGACTTCCACACCATGTAGGGCCCTCAGCAAGGGAGCTCAGCTTACACATCTGCCCCTCCAATGCCTGCTTGCACAGCAAGCAGCCAGGAACAGAGCTGTTTTCCTAATCCAGTGTATCGTAACGAGGGGGGAGCTGGTGAATCACGAGCCAACCCTGCCACCCTCAGTGGCCATACTGAAATGGATTGTGGCTTTGTAATAGGGACTTCACTGACATCACTGGTCATATAAAACCAATCCTCTCTGCACAAAACAAGTTTTCTTTAAAACACACCCTCCACCCACAAGCAAACAGTGAAAGCAACAAGTCTTCCTATGCAGGCTTTTTTTCTGGACTGTTTTGAGGGTATATGTAGAAAAATATGTTTCTTTAAGTATTAATCACATAGGAGCAACATGCCATTTTTACTAACCTCACACTGAGCTCATGAAAAAGAGCACTTGCAAATCTCTCAGGGTTCAATTGCCTGCAAACACGTGCATGCTGCAGCACCCCACAAGCACACCAAGCTGTTGGCACGTGCACAGCAGATGAGGTATCTCAGCTTGGCTTCTCACAGCCCAGCTGCTTCCATCACCCTCATTTTCACCGCGGAAAGGACGCTCTAGGCAGCACGGAAGCTGTAGCAGGAATCCTGCACATCAGCATTAGGAAAACATTGCGTAACAGAGCTGGGCAGAAGCCCGGTAGGGATGATTTTTAGCACAGCGAACGGAACTTAGATTATTTCTTAACTGCACGTCAGAAGGGTGACCACCCTTCACCCAGAAGAATCTCCCGGCGCGGCTCCAGAGGAACCACATCTTCCAGCTTCAGCGAGCTGTTTGCCGCCAGATGGTGCCAGCTGGTCCCAGTCACCCTCTTCTCACAGGAAAACTGGCCATTATCCAGGACAGGATTTCACGCCCGCTCCCTTGGCTCCCCGCCCTCCGGCGCCAGGCGTGTCATGCAGGCCCAGCCCAGCCTGGAACTGCTGGGGCTTCCGGTGAAGCAAGGCCACCGGGACATTGCCACACAGGGCAGGCCATGGCTGGGAGAGAGGTGGCCGTGCTGTGGCTGCTGGCCGTGTTGGGCTGGGGGTCTGGGGGGAAGGTGTTGGTCTGGCCGGCGGACAACAGCCACTGGCTGAACGTGGAGTACATACTTCAGGAGCTTGTGGTCCGGGGCCACGAGGTGACTGTGCTGCTGCCTTCATGCTTCCTCATCCTCGACTCCATAAAGCCCTCAGCCTTCCGGATCGAAGTGTTTGAGGTGCCGATCACCAAAAAGGAGATGGCTGCCTTACTGGAAGAAGCTTTCTATTTTTGGTTTTACGAGGAGAGCGTGCTACCTGTCTGGGAAAGTCTTTACAAGCTGGCTCAAATGCTGCGCAAGCTGGTGAACACAACCAAAATGATTTGTGATGAAGTCCTGAAGAATGAGGTACTGCTGGAGAGACTGAGGGCATCCACTTTTGATGTCCTCTTGATAGACCCGCTGGCACCCGGTGGGGAGCTGCTTGCTGAGAAGCTGGGTATCCCCTTCGTGTACACCATCCGGTTCTCCATTGGCAACACGGTGGAGCGGCTCTGTGGGGCACTCCCAGCACCTCCTTCCTACGTACCAGCCACCCTAAGCCGTCTAACAGATAGGATGTCCTTCCTGGAAAGGCTAAAAAACGTCTTCTTCTACGCTGTGCAGGATATCGTATATCATTACCTTCTCTGGGGAAGCTGGGGTCATTACTACAGTGATGTTTTAGGTAAGGCTGCTCTTACTTCCAGGAATTACATCTGCTGTACACACAAGAGTAAATACCCAGAGCTTAGAGGTTAAGGCACAAATAAGGAGCAAGACAGCCCTGAACTCACTCTCCTTCCTCAAAAAGTCCTGTCCTGTGTCAAGTCAAACAATCCCGGCAAGTACAGATGTTACCTGTTAATCCTGACCTGCTACACTAGTACAGCTAAGTCTGTACAGGTACTTCTAGGATAGGTAAAAGAGTGCTCAAGCCACTTGAAACAGAGCTCATCAGTCATATTCACAGATGAATCATGACAAACACTAAGAACAGCAAAATAATACTATATGCCCACCAAACACTACTACTGAATTAAACCTTTTAAAGTAGAAATAAAAAACAATTTTGGAAAGCTACACAACAATACTACCTTTTTTCCCCTAGCACCCTTCTTGCTTGCTAACTTATCTCGAGATGACAGATAATGGCCTCCTCCGGTCTTTTGGAAGAGTTTGGAAGAGCAGCTGAGCCCCAGTTTGCAGTGACAAAGGGCCCTCAGCAGAGACAGGGTTCTTTGCGTGTCTGAAAGTGTCTAAAAGAAATATTAGAAGATAGTTGTATATATTTATAAGGTTTTTTTCTTTTTCACATAGTAGTTGTGTAATTATTTTCACACTTCTGGTCTGACTGGTTATTGCAGTGCTTAAAAGGAAACAGGGCAAACATACATGCATTGTTGGTGGGCAGATAAAACAGATATTATTTCAATATGAGACCTTTTTTTTTATATTTCACTAGTAGGGTGTGATTCTGCTCAGAGAGCCAAGTTGTTATCATACTACTAGATTACCTAGCTGTGTTTTTACTTGTGTCGCTTGTCGTGTTTGACAGAGACTAGAAAATCTTGTGCTGGCAGAAGCCTGGTTTGATGATCTGTTGCGTAAGCCTCAGAGCTGCTTGGATCTTGTATTGTCTATTTATTGTTAAATGTGGGCTTTAGCATTTAAGGCTCCAGTGCAATATCTGTTTTGTTAGCTGTGTTAGCTTAGCTGTTCTCTGTCTTGAGTGTGATATGCGTTGATTTGGAGCGTATCCAGTCCTGAAGGAGGTGAAAGTAAGCAGGAGGCACCTCGCAGAAATGAGGCAATGTCTCAGTTCCTGCAGCGTATGCATCCACCTTCTCTATCTCCTCGGAAAATCTTCTTCAGGGTTCCTGTTATTCTGGCTGCTTTCCTAGAGCTACCTAAAGGCAAGTGATGAGGTTGAAGCATCGTGAAAGACTGCTTGCTCCACTGTGAAGTCTACTGAGGGCAGCTCATGTGGTGGTGCTGAGCTCCTGGAGGAGTGCTCAGGCCCTGTTTAGACTCTGTCTCAGCCTCATTCGCCCTCTGCTCAGGAGAGAGCCAGCTGCCTCTTCTTTTCCTTGAACACATCAGTAGCACCGAGCATCTCCACTACACCTGCAGGATACAGTCAAGATGAGAAGTCAGGTCTCTTGTCTTGACAGTACCTGTCCTGGACTATATGATACGGATACACTGATGCCAGTTTGCAGCATCTTCCCAAGAGAAGGCACAGAAGAGCAGCGTGAGAAAAACCTGTGCTCCTCATCTCCTCCTATTTCTCTGCTAGAGTGGCTTGATACTGGAGTCATCTCTGCCAGGACAGTGTCCTTCCAGCAGCAGTGTTGTGTGTCCACAGCATCTGATCATAGAGAGGACAAAACTAGAGCACCCTGTGGGCTAGTTGTGAATCACTGCAGGGCATTTTGCACCCAGTAAATGAGGAGATACAAATTATAACCAGTTTCACAGGTAGGTTGGTTCCTCTAGGGCAAAGAAGCAAATCTAGGCCATAGTCAGGTGATAAGATGGGGTTCTTCTTGTAGCTGTCAATAAAGTCCTAGGGGCTGCTCATGCGCTTTCCCTAGCTTGAGCTCCTGCTTTGTACACGCATGTGTGTCTTCGCCTTGAAGATCTGGTATGAGTGTATACTGACTTTGGCTGGAATAGAATTAGTTTTCTTCATAGTAGCTTGCAGGGGGCTATGTTTTGGATTTGTGACGAGACCAGTGTTGATAATACAGGGATGTATTATCAGTCCAGTTGTTGCTGAGCAGTGTTTACACAGCATCAAGGCTTTTTCTGCTTCTCACGCTGCTCCTCCCAGCGAGCGGGCTGGCGGTGCACGAGAAGTTGGGAGGGGACACAGCTGGGACAGCTGGCCCCAGCTTAGCAAGGGGACATCCCACACCGGGCGATGTTGTGCTCAGCAAAAACAGCTGGGAAGGGGGAAGTTTGCCAGGGCTGCTGTTGCTCAAGGGACTGGCTGGGCGTTGGTTGGCTGGTGGTGAGCAATTGTTCTTTTTGCATTACTCGTTTCACTCGTTTGTGTTTGGTTTTTGCTTATTAAGTTGTTACTATCTCAAGCCATGAGTTTTCTAACTTTTGCCCTTCCAATTCTTTTGCCCTCCAACTGTGGGGGAGTGAGAGGCTTTGTGGTGTTTAGCTGCCCATAAAGCTTAAACCACAATGCAGGGAGAGGGCTTCTGGTCCTACCACATGCTGCAAAATGCACTTTGTGGTGAGCAGAAACAGGAGTTGCTGTCATTTCGAGCTCAGCTGTGGCTCTGCAGGAGACTCCAGAACAGGTTTTGCTGCTTGCCCAGTCCTCCTCTGAGTGTTGTTTTGTGTTCTGACTTTCACTTTTGCTGAGCTTGGCACCAAGCAGACCTCACTTTTTTTGCCTGGCTGTAAAGTGTTTGCACACTGGAGCAGTGAACTGCTTCCAGCTCAGTCAGACCAGAGTTGTACAGGGACTGCTGAGGTGATGGGTCCAAGGTGCCCCTTGCTGCTTTGGGCCTATGCATGCTGCTGGAGTGCTGGCTTTTGTGGGAAGGTGGTGGTCTGGCCCACCGATGCAAGTCACTGGATCAATGTGAAAGTGCTGCTGGAAGAACTTGTTCTCCGGGGTCATGAAGTGACTGTGTTGGTGGCCTCAAGCAATCTGCTCATAGACTACCGAGACACCTCCTCTCGCTTCACCTTTGAGGTCCTTCAAGTCCCCTTTACCCAGGAGACCCTGGATGCTCTCATGGAGGACTTCCTCAATTTCTGGATGAATGAGGTCTCTAATGTCTTCCCCTGGGACATCATGTGGAGAATGAAGAAGGACATGGAGGACTTTACCGACATATCGAAACAGAGCTGTGACACCTTGGTGATGGACCCTCAGCTGATAGCAAAGCTGCGGCAGGCCAAATTCGATGTTCTGATCGCTGACCCCCTGTCTATAGGTGGTGAGCTCGTAGCAGAAATCCTAGCAATCCCTTTTGTCTACAGCTTCCGCTTCTCTGATGGGAATGTGGTGGAGCGGCTGTGCGGTGGGCTCCCATCCCCACCTTCTTACGTGCCTGCTAGCGTAACGGGGCTGACAGACCAGATGTCCTTTGTGCAAAGACTCCAGAACTTCCTGTTTTACTTTTACATGGATTTATTTTTCTCAAAGTTGTGGCGAGATGAATGGGATGAGTACTACAGTAATGTCTTAGGTAAGACGGCTGTTGAGTAGTTTCTCCTCTTGCATAGGCTGTGCTTTTTGAATGTTTAGGGAGCTCGATGCTGTTGTCTCAAAATACTCTTTCCCAATGGCCAGCAGAGATGGTAATCCTGTTCTGGTTGCATGGAGGCTGTGCTCTCCCTTGTAGGTCTGGTCTAGTCTAACAGACACCAGTGCAGTTTTGCTCTAATTCCTCTTGAGGATCCTCAGAGCACCTAGTTCTAATTTTTGTCAATGATGATACTGCTGGTGAGCTCTTGCGGTGAGCTGTATGCCCATTTTAGTGCTTTCAGAGGACAGCTGTTGCCTCTTCATCTTGATGACAGGCACTTTTACAATTAATATGGTAGCAGATAAAGGCTGGAGGGCAAAATCATTCCTTAACCAAGTGTAAGGCACTGGAGACAGCTCCATTGACAACACAGGGGTGGAGTTAACCCTGTCGTAACTAGGATCACTGGCTGTCTCTGGACAACTGCAGAGCAAAAAAGCACCCTTCATTCACATTGCATGCCTTGTCTGGAGGTATTGTCTTGCAACCCTGCATAGTACATGAAGCTAAGCATGAGTTCATATTCTCAAATAATAAATGCTAAGAACTGTAACCTTTCCCTTTCATCCACATTCAGAGTTTGAAATAGTCTCCTTAAACTAGATACACACCTGAAATTTCTGTTCCAACCTCGTACAACTCGGGCTCAATTCAGAGTCTATTAAAGAGACCTTTCAGTTCACTGGACTTTGAACCTTGTACAGAATATCTATGTTTAGGTAGATAACGAGTGAACAGCAAGCACAAAGTCATCTATTCTGTTGCCCTTTAATCTCTCCCTGTGTTTTACAGCAACGCCTCTGTGCTCTGCAAACTAGTCCCTTTTCCCTGGATTCATTTTTTTTTTAGTACCACATAAGATTTAATTAGACCTTTATATCACTCGTAATGCAGGCTTAATTTTCACTCCACTAACTTGGTAACTGCCTCATTGCATTTACTTAAAATAAAACAAAAAAAGAAATTACTGGTGTAAATTGTAATGCTGATCAAGTAGTATAAGAAGACGCAGATAATTTTACTTTGCTGTTTATGTTGCTTGGTTCCTGCTTGCATTAGGCTGGCTTTGGAAAATCATTTACAAACACTTCTAACCCTTTTACTCCCTGGTTCCACTTTGTGGGGAAAATACTGCAAAGACAACTTGCAGCATGTACCTGAGAATATACATTTTTCCGAACGGGAAGCTATAAAACAGTTTTAGCCATTAGATTTTTTGTATAGATGGATTTCTACAGACATTGGATGTTGCATAAAATGACATTCAAAGCATCTATGGATTTGGCCAAATTTTCCCAATATGTGTCAGAAGGAGTTGACCCCGTCCCCAAGAGAACTAGGGATGCCTGTACCTGTCTTTATTGTAGTCTGAGCAGCCACTGTCTGAGTCACCATTTGAAAAATGCCAGTGAATTTTGTTTAAAAACTTTCCTCCTCCCTGACTGGTGATCATCACTTTGCAACTCATTTTTTCTGTGATTGTTCTCTTCCTCAAACTGCGTTTTTATTACAAGCACAGGTGATGAAGTCTTTTGGTGGTACAAGAATTGCACTCCTGTGTCACAGAAACTAAATGCTTCCCACTTACTCTTGGACTGCTCTAAATTTATCCTGAAGGTTCAAAATTATTTCAAAGATTGTATTGCCTTGTTCATGGCAATCTGCCCAGGCCGAACACAGGACGGGGCAAGGAATAGGTCTGGATTTGTCCATGTTTTCACTTCATGCATGATTTGACAGACTACACTGACTGGGAGTGCTGAAAGATAAAGGTAAGGCTCCTATTTCGCAACCTACAGCAAACAAGACTGTCCCTGTCTGTGTTGTAAACCTCTTGTACCTTGTCTTTAGGAAGGCCCACAACCCTGTGTGAGACGATGGGGAAAGCAGAGATATGGTTAATCAGAACATACTGGGATTTTGAATTTCCACGCCCTTTCCTGCCCAACTTTGAGTTTGTCGGAGGACTTCATTGCCAGCCTGCAAAGCCATTACCAAAGGTACCCCAGCTGTGATCTGCTGCTGGCTGGTTGGTCGGCCAGCAGAACAAAAACTGTTTCTCTCCCTGACCAACCAGGCAAGCCATGCCCTGAGAAACCTCGTTCTTAAAAAGATGCTCTGCTGCTGGTGTGGAGCATGTTGCTATTTAGCAACCTGGCCATACTTGTGCACACTTAGGGCTGGGTTTGCAGCCTGTTGTCTTAAGAGAGGATAGCTGAGGTCAGCAGGAGTGAATACAGTGTGTGTGTTTTAGGAAAAATAGGTGCTACCTCAGAGTGTAAGTTTTAATTCTAAGATACAGGCTTGCAGCCCATGGTAACACTGAAATACCTGATGCAAAAAGGCACTGTGAGGGGACAAGTTCTTTAGACAAAATGGAGTCAAGACTTGCAGAAAGAGATGAGTGATGAACACTTTTTCTATTGCTGCTTAGTTTAAGACATCTTCAAGGCAGTAAAATACTCAGCATCTCCAGCCTATGCTCTGCTGTGACTGGCAATATTCAGGCGGAATCTGAAACTCCCAGACACCGATGATGGCAACACGACAAGCTCTGGTCTAGATTATCACTCCTGCAGGAACCTTAGAGGAGATAGGGTATTTTCAGTGCAAGTTGTCCACTAGAAAAAACCTTCCAATTCTTCTCCCACTGCCCTGTAACAGGGGTCGAGTTAGGGGAAATGGATAACCGTTCTCTTTTGGATGCTATTGCTCCATTTCACACGACACTAACTACAAAAAGAAACAGGAAGACCTGTTGGTCTGATTTGTGGAAAATCTGTTTAGCAACGTGTGCTGTATTGCAAGAAATAGAGAACTGGCTGACTAACAAAGTGACAGCAGCACCTCGATGCATCTCTGATCGGGATGCTGAAAAGTACTGTCAGTTTTCAGCACTGTCCTTTCCTGCAGTAAGGGAAGGGGAATGAAATGGAAAGTACTTGTTCCAGGAAAATCCAGAACCACGACTGACTGTGCTAGGGATGGTGTCGCAGGGTACGGCCCTCTCGTGCCAGTGCCACGATCCATTCCTGCTGCTTGTGCTCTGAAAGTAACGTGTCCTGAAACTGCTTGACTTGCTTTCCAAAAGACGAAGCTTCTGTCACCTGTCTCAACTTGTCCTTCTCCTTCTTGGGGAGAAACTGTTTGTTCTGCACAGGGCCAGGTCTCTCTTTGTAATGCCCTTCTGCCAATGGAGGTGCTCATACACCACGATCATCTCCATGATAAGCTGAAAAGGTTCTGCTCTCTGTTCACAGAAATCTGTGTAATCTGCAGCGCATAATTACTCTTAGTATGTTTTCTGCCTCTCCTAGGAAATGGAAGAATTTGTTCAGAGCGCAGGGGAACACGGCATCGTGGTATTCTCTCTCGGGTCGATGGTCTACAACCTAACTGATGAAAAAAGTAATGTGTTTGCCACAGCCTTCAGCCAGCTTCCACAAAAGGTGAATTTCGAGTCTAAAACAACTTGCCTTGCTTTTTGTCACTCCTGTTGCCTTCAATGAGCCTTTTGTGTTTGGACTGGCCTGTTTTTTATCTGCATCTCTGCTGGATGTGCCACAACCGGGAAGCTGGGCCCTGCAGAGAGGCAGACTGCTGAGTCACCTCCTGGGGAGTTCTGGTGTGTCCTCTTCTCTGAACCAAATGATGTGGAAGTGTGTCCATAGGCCAAAATATAAAAATGTCATTGCTCTATGCGCTTTTTGTAATAAGCACATAATAACTAATCAAAGAACTAAACTGGAATGAAGCTATTTGAATTACTGGGAAAAGATACATGGGTCTGAGACAAAGCCCTGCATTACATGTAAGAATACAGAAAGGCACATCACATGCACTATCTTTCTTATTCTTCCTTTGTTCAAGGTCCTCTGGCGGTACAAAGGAAAAACCCCAGAAACTCTGGGCTCCAACACCAGGATTTATGACTGGATACCCCAAAATGACCTGCTTGGTGAGACTGATGCTATCTGCGATGCATTGTGCCCTTGGAAATACTGTTTCCTTCGTTGCTTTTCCACTAAAATAGCTTATTCATGCAAAGGAACCATGCAGCGTTTGTGGCTGCAGTTAGTTTTTCAGCTTAAGCAGCAGAGGTTTGCTCATGGAGCCTTAATTCCCTAACCTGCTTTTGACTTTAAGGTGCGTGGCTGTACAAGAACCATGGAAGATACAGCCAGGCTGTGAAGGGAGTAGCGAGCAGTGGCTCAAGAAGGCAACAACTTGAGCTTAGCTATAAAGATAGATCTCTAAAGCAAAAGCCTCTGTCTTACAGAGCTTGGTGGCAATTGTCTGGAAGGGCTAAGAACCACTTGTTTACCAGGAGTAAATATCAAAGTAGACATGTCCTCCAGAGCTGGATTTGGCCTCTGCAATTAATCCCCAGGGCTCATTCTTCAAAATGTGTGACCTACTCAAGGCTGCAGCAGTGGGCTGTTGTGAATCTGTAAAAACTAGAACTGCACATCAGCAGAAGGACTGAAGTAACTCTGGGGTAGTCTGGAGGAACATGCTGATTCACACATTGCATTAAAGCAAATGTGAATGCTTGAAGGCTAAGTGTGCAAGCTCCGATGCTGATCCAGAGGTCAGGGCTGTTCCCATCTCTAGCAGTGCATTTGCCCAGGTAGTTCGCACTGCTCACGTCCCAATGAACGCAGTCTGCCACTGCAGCCAGAGCTGCTGTTACACGTGTCTCTCCTTCTCCTTTCCAGGCCATCCCTTGACAAAGGCCTTTATTACTCATGGTGGGACCAATGGGATCTATGAAGCCATCTACCATGGGATCCCGATGGTTGGGATTCCCATCTTTGCCGACCAGCACGACAACATTGCTCACATGAGGGCAAAGGGAGCTGCAGTTGAGCTGGATTTCAGCACACTGAAGACACAGGACCTAGTTGATGCAGTGAATACAGTCATTAACAATTCCACGTGAGTTTTGTTCTTGCCTTACAGTAGGATGAAGTTACTAAAATCTTGCGCAGCTCATGTAAGAAATTCTGCTGGCTCTTCTGGGGACCAAAAATACTGAGTAGCTAGAGTTTGGGTTTCGGTTAAAACCACCTTTCATTTCACAGAGAGTTGCGCAATTTGATTTTTCTTATGCTACCTTTTATGGTCCCTTTGAGAAAAATAGTTCCTGGTAAGCCCAGAACAGCTCCTGAGACAGTTTTCTGCTCACTCTCTTCTTTGTTCTCTGCTTGTATAAATCAAGCTTGTATAAATCAAGATGACAATTCTAGTTGTATTATGTCTACTCTGTCTGTGACCACAACAACCCTTTCTCCTACCCCTGAGTTACCAATATCCTTAAGTTACTGTACCTAGCAGTCAGGAATTAGAGCGTAAGGAAGCCCAGGAGCTAGGATGCCTTGGTAAGGACAAGACCATTGACCAAGAGACTGGAAAAAAGGCAGGAGTCCTCAGTCTTTGGCAGCGTCTCCTGTCAAGTGCGAAGGACAGGTATACCATGAAGGAAGAACCTGCAAATTCCCAAAGCAAATGGATCAACATTGATGGAGGTATCCAGTATCTGGGGGAAACAGCCATGGTGGAGGTGATCTGTAACAACCTGGATGATGACCAGGCATCCAAAGACCTGGATGACATCTGGTGCACGAGGCTGGCCCGCCAACCTCCCCCTCAGTTTTATTGCTGAGCATGCCATATGATATGGGATATCCCTTTGGTCAGTTGGGGTCAGCTGTCCTAGCTGTGTCCCCTCCCAACCTCTTGTGCACCCTCAGCCTACTCGCTGGTGGGGTGGTGTGAGAAGCAGAAAAGGCCTTGGCGCTGTGTAAGCACTGCTCAGCAGTAACGAAAACACGCCTGTATTATCATTGCTGTTTCCAGCACAAATCCAATACATAGTCCTATACTAGCTCCTGTGAAGAAAATTAACTCTATCCCAGTCAAAACCAGCACACTGTATTATATTGGAACAGAAAATGCCGCAAATTTTTCCACGTTGTTTTTTTAAAGCAGTAGCTGGAATAATTTTTAATACCTTTCCTTTGCATAAGATTGGCTTTCTTTACTACTGCTCATAACTCGATTTTATGCAGATGTGAGTAAACTGGGCCAGTTTTAAATATATTTAAATAATATTTTGATGAACGTTAAAGCAGGGCTGTCTACCTTCGTCAAGAGGACTTCCAAGTGTTGCATAGGTTGTTTCAGGAATCCGTGACAGATCTCCTTGGTATTCTTTATTCCACAGCTATAAGGAAAATGCTCTAAGGTTATCCAAGATACACCACGACCAGCCAGTTAAGCCTCTGGACAGAGCTGTCTTCTGGATTGAGTTTGTCATGCGTCACAAAGGAGCAAAGCACTTGAGACCAGCTGCTCATCATCTCACCTGGTACCAGTACCACTGCCTGGATGTCCTGGCATTCTTGTTCACCTGTGCAGCGATTGCAGTCTTCATTCTTGTCAAATGCTGCTTATTTTGCTATAGGAGATGTGGCAGGATTGCAAAGAGGAAGAAAGAATAGACATCCTATTCCCACCATCACTTTTTCTTCTCCTGGACTGACTGAGCAGTGCATTTATGCATATTCTTTAGCGAACAAAATGATCAGGGTATGCTTTAAGGTGAGCACACCATGAAGCACCTCATTGAACTGGGTCATGCTATAAAGCTGTTGTGGGGCAGAGCTGCTTGCTTCACCAGCAAACTCCTTCTGGCCTAAATTGAATTATAGTTGCTTTATCTCTTGGGAGCCTGTCAGCTGATCGCACACAGTCCCTGGAATGGTAATTGTTGCTTTAACTTTTCAAATTCATTTTGGTACATTCCATAAATTCAGCCTTCTCCCATGTGGTACTGTGAAACCCTCAATCTGCAGCTGGTCTCCTTACCGTAACTCTGTCCTCCCCTAGAATGTCACTCAGGCTTCACGATTCCCAACCAAAATACCTCTCCTGTCAGAATAGCACTCTCCAGATCGGACAGGGAAAGTGAGATCACAGGGTCCTAGAAAGCACCCATCTGAATGGACAAGGTCATGAAAGACTGGGAGCTGCAAATGACTGGTGAAGCCTGTATGCTCACATTTCTACAAGTGCACTGACTACTCAGGGGCTGAGGGGAGACCAGAGCCCTAAAGCCAGCAGAGAAACTACTTTTTTGAGAACCATTTTTCTTTTCCATTCAGTATGTGCCTGGAGTCCTGCCGCACAGGCCATCATTCTAACTGCAACACTACAGGGATGTGAAAAACACCTCTGTCAGTAACTTGCCCATCTTAATCCCCAAACGCCTCTGCAGAAGTGCAGGAAAACCTCTAGAGATGGAATTTGCAAAGAAGTAACACAACACGTGGAGAAATAATGCTGCTCAGATAAGAGCAGCAGTAAATGCAGCACTCCTGAAGCTGTTCAAGGTGCACTTCCTAATGAAAGCCTACTGAAATGATGCTAGTTCAGGCCTCCTGTTCTAGGTAAGGTTATTCCACTGCTGTGCCAGCTTAGCCAACAAAGAACCTGCCCCGACTTTAACTGACACTTGCTGTATTCTGGATGCTGCAGGATTGTTTTAAAACAGAACAGGCTGAGAAAATGTTGTATTTGTTTACATAATAAAATCTCCTACACTATGCTTACTTTTTTATTAGCATTGTCAATAGTTTCAATGTCTGCTTAAATGTCTTCATACTACAACATTTACAAAAGCTCAAGTGAATTGTTTCCAAACTAAAGAGGGGTGAGAACAAGACTAGTGCTTCTCATGGTAATTTCTGGTACACTGTTCCTATGATCATAATGGGATCATACGCAGGAATATGCATATTGAAACATGCACAGTGAACACAAAGTGGAACAGCAGGCCCCAGATCTGAAAGGTTTTGCTGTAACTGTCCATAAAGCTGAGTCCCTAGGCACAGCTCCACCAAGCTTGATCACTAACAGCCCCCATCACACAGCTTCTGCAAGCAGATTTGCCGAGATGTCAGTCTGGTTGCCGGAAGGCCAGCAAGCCTCCTAGCACACCGCACAGACACTGGTCAGGTAGAGGTAACGAAGGACATGGGAAACAGGGTAGCTGGGAAAAGTTGGACAGAGAAAGTGCTCTGCAGCCACTTTATAGAGGTGCTTCTTTTCTGTAACTTACTCAGAGAAATCTGGCTTATCGAGTATGGATTTTAAAAGGTAAAGAAGAAAACCAACCAAAACCCCCCTCTTCTTTCTAGGATCGCCATATACAGCACAGAGACATGAAAGAATGAAGGTGGTCTGTGATGCATTTCTCCAATTAGACACAGCACGTGTACTGAATCTGATACACTGATCTAATCCTACTGCTGATGGGCACACCTTTCAGCACACAGTAAACTGTTCTGAGGAACATAAACTATGTTCAGCTTCTTGCAGTGTTTAAAAAATCCCAACACACTTGCACGTTGGAGGTCAAACTTTTTGCTTAGCTCATGCAGATGTTTACTACAGCTGTGTAGACTAAAATATACAGAGCTCAGATTATTGTCAGATCTAAACATCAAGTTTCCACAACTGCCACACCGTGGCCAAACCTACACTGCAGTTTATAAAAACAGCTACGGCACTCAGCCCTGTGGAGTTGGAGATACTTAAAGCACATGCTACAATCTGGCTTTGCTACATGGGAAGACACTGAAGAAAGGTTATGGAGATGTCCAAGGACGCAGTGCTACTCATACAAGTCTTGAGAACTAGGAAATTGCTGGAGAAACTGACAACTGCCACTTCAAGTTTTACTTCCCCCCCCCGTTTTACCATTGGCATTTAAATATTTCCTGTTTAAGAAAAATAGCAAGTGATGCAGTAATCACTACAAAGATGACAGGGGGAGAGTCTGGATCTTGCAGCACTAACACACTCCTGGGAGATAGGTATGATTATGGCTGAGGACAGCCTGTCAATAGCTCTAAGATCATTTGATTAAGTTGAACTTCTAAGGCCTTAATAACACTGATGAACTGCAAGGGCCACAAGTTGAATACTTCACTGTGGAAACAGACAAGCAATTACCTTTTATTTCAGCAGTCCTTCTCCTAAATTCATGGTTTGGATCAATTTCACCTATCACAAGAACATTTAAACTATTTTTGAACACATATACTTTCCTAGAACTGCCAGAATCTATCAAAGCTGGCAAGCTTAGAAGACCAAGAAACCCGATCTGGAGTTTTAATCATTTCAATAATTAACAATTTATTTTTATAAAAAAAAAATGGCAGCAACGTAGATACAGCAATATTTTCTGGTTCCACACACGCAGGTTGTGAACATTCCAAGCAATGTGTACATTTTGGAAGGAGACTAGACAAGAGAATTGACCAAAAATGTTGCTTAACATGGGAAGATTTTTAAAAAAGGTTAAAAATTATGTATCAATAGTGTCTTCTTAATATTGCTTTAATTACTGAAGACAGAAAAAACACTTGACTTTACAGATAGGGTTAAAAAACAGGGAGGAAGGGGGGGAAAAAAAAAAAGAGGAAAAAAAGGGCTGCTACAACACTGCCATACAGTGAAAAAAAAAAATCATACTTCAATATTTGCATACTTGATAGCAGCATTCTCTCACTGAACCATGTGAAACTACAGGAAGAAAACATCAAAGCAAAAAAAAAAAAAGGCAGTTATCCATCAGTATTCCAAAACCCAGAATGAAGTCACTAAGTAGATGAACACTTACTGAGAATTAATTAGTATCTACATTCTTAGCTGTTTCCCATTCTGCTTCAATACAGACACCAAGTTGAGTGTTAGCTTTGCGCATTTTATTTTTGGCCGATTTGAGTTTTTCCAGTTCATAGTTCACTGCATGCTTGGAATAGAGAGGGTCATTATAAATCCTTCTACACAACGAACTTTAAGTAGACAGCTGAAAATAAAACGTACTACTTGTAAACACACAAAAAAATACAAGCCTTTTTTGTTTCAAGTGAGCATTGGTTCCAGATAGATTATCTTCGGTATCTACCCCTTTCACCTCTGTCTCTGTCCCGGTCACAAATCCTCTCTCTCTCTCTTTCCCGATCACGGCCTCTATCACGTTCTCTGTCTCTTCTATTATCTCTAGGACGGTCCCGTTCCCGCTCTCGGTCCCTCTCCCGAGGCCTGCTTCTCCGACCGCTGACAACTGCTTGCGTGCGGCGAAGAAAGTCGTCTACTCTCATGTCGTAGTCATGCTGTGATGAAAGGACAGCTCTGCTTATTTTCTTTCCCAGACCAAAATCCCCTCCCTTCCCTTATCCATAGGGTTGGCAATAACTCTTGGGAAAGCCCAGTATTTAAAAAAAAAAAAAAAAAGGAAAAAAATTATGTCCAGCATCCGTAAGCACAAGTTTCTTCTTTCATCTTCAGGGCAGCACCATGTCTGTGCTTCCACTGTGCAGAAGCTGGGGTTCAAACAAATGCCAGATACCAGCAAGAGATCTGAAAGCTAAGCAGCCTTCAAAGCCAGCTAACAGAAATTATTAAACAATCTGCCCTGTTTTTTTGATGTGCCTGTAAAAAGTTATAAAACACAAACTTTTCTGCTGATTATGTGATTTGTTGTGCATGAGTGCAAGGAATGTTACAGACATGTCCTTCTTCAAACTGGGCTTCAGCATGAAAAGTTCAGCTGGAAGCCATTTTAAGCACACACCTCAGCTTATGTTGTTAGAATTTTGCACTTCTACATCACCTGGGAGAAAGAGGCTTTTCAAAGATGCTGGAAGACTGCAGCAAATCTAAATAATTGATCTTTCCAAAGAAAACTAATACAGTCTTAAAAACACAGTTTTTCAAAGTCAACAAATCTCAGGTTAGGCTACATCTGTACCCCAGATTCCTCCCGTTCCTACTCTGGCCTGCAGACTTGTGTCCCACTCTGTCTCTGTGGACACTTACTACTCGTTTGTCTCTGTATCTTGCTTCATGCGGTACAGGATGATGTCCTGAGTATGGAGGGTGAGCTTGAGGTGGAGGTGCATGGTGCTGATAGTAAGGGTGGTGTGGTGGCTGCTCCATACCTGGATACGGTGGCTACAAGAAAGTTACATGAAGTTTGTTGAGTGTTTCAAAACAAAGGAATGCACACATGGCTCTTAGCTGTTCTCTTCCATTTCTTCATTCAGCAAGGTCTGTCTTTCCCATATTACCAATGCATTGGTACTTGCATTGTTGTCACAAATGAAGTAGATGGAAGTGCTGGATTTTAGCATGTCTACTTGGACAGCATGCAGAATGGGGAAGAGTGGGAGAAAACAAAAAGGGGAGTTTCTGGAGGCTTAGCTGTGTTTGAAACAAAGTATTTTCCTCCTCCCAGTCTGACAACTTTGCTCACTTCCTTCAGTTATGACAAACCAGAGCTGTATTTCAGCTGAGAAAAATGAGAGGCTACAGTAGCATCTCTACACCTGGTGCTGCCTTTTGCTCATTCACAATATACACAAGAGCCAAAAGACTCATTACGTTTATGCAAAATCTGAACCCTCGGGGCCAGAATTACTAAATATAACCAAAATAACTAGTTATAATGACTGTTCCTCCAGACACGATGGCAAAACCAGCTGTACAAGTGAACTATCAGTTATTTCCATGCATGTAGTTGTAGATACGTTTACTCATAGATACACTCATCTGACTGGCAAAAAAGCACATTTCCACAGAGGCTGCAATACAGCAAGACTTCTTTTGATTATGGTGTGTAGTACTGCTACTTTCCTGCATGCTTCACTGCCATAGCCAAAAGCAAACCACTGCGCAACGTTAGAGCATGCCAGCCCATTCCATGAGCCTCTGCAGCAAATCCACCTCTTTGATGTATTTGCTGTTTGAGAGAAAGCCAATTACTATGAACATTTAGTGGAATACAGAATTTCATGACACCCTCTTGTGTAGGCTGAAGGAGGGTTCTGCTATTTCCTCAGAGCTTTCAGTTTCTTGTAGGTTCAAACCAAGCCAGATTCCTACTGCCGTACTGCTTATTAGAATACTGGGCTATTGCTGAGAGCTAAGTAAGTACCTGATATAAATAATTTCTTCCCCCAAAAAATTTTGTTACAGCAAAGGTGTATTTTATGAAAAGGGAAGAACTGAATGCACATTGAATACACTAGGCTCCTCTAGAGGGCAATAAAAAAAAGCCATATTCGACAGAGAAAACGTGAATTCAACACGACACAAACCATTCCTTGCCATGGTGGTGGTGGTCCCATGTTGTGGAATTCCCTCACGTAATCATTGTAGGACTAAAATGAAAGACAGTGATATTAACATTTGCAATGAGTGTTCTTTGGAAGCGCTGAAAGCTGAATATAAAAAGTTCCCCAAAAGTCTGCATGCACTAACTTACCCCATTTAAAAATACATCTCGTCGAACTCCTGAAAATCGTCTGTTGGGAATAAAAATTTGTAGAACTAAATCCAATTTATCCATACACACAAGTTACCAGGGCATAAAATAACATGAACACACCTTACCTGTCTACTTCAGGATATCTGGGATCCTTTATATACCCTGTTCGAACATCAAGCAGTATTAATTCAATTTACCATCTTATGATAGCAGTCTTAAAAAATCTACTCATTAGAAATTGTCCTTTCTTTTTGTGCCAGCTATGAAGTTGTGTCTACCTGCCATTACCTCTGCTTTCAAAATAACTCTCAAAAAACTTACAACTTCTGGCAGATGGTACAGAAAAATAGTATAATGTAGTAACAAAAAAATGATAGGAACTCATTCCCATAGGAATTTGCACACAGTACAAACAAATATGTAAGGGGGTATCCGTGCAAATAAAGACCTGAATTTTAGTCAAACGAATTGGGAATGCCCACAAGTTTGCAGGGTACTGTCCCCCTTGGCAGTCAGCACATGGCTGTTACTGCTTATTAACTGTGTATTCAGTAGAATGTGCTCATCTGGGCAGCTCTCAAGGTTGATTTCCTTACGCACAGATAACGAAAAACAACTTGAACATCTGGAAAAGCGCCACAGCATAAAGAATTGTTACAGCTTCAGTAAATCCCAGGAAATAAACTTCAAAGAGCTCAGGAAAACAGTGCAAACCACCAGGCATGCTTATGCTAATAAATAATGCTTCTGAGCTTAATTATCAAAAGAAAAAAAAAAAAAAGAAAAAGTTCTGTACTCTAAATAATAGTCCTGGAAAGCTAAGCAGCAGCAACACTGTTTTTGCATCAAAGAACACAGGTTTTGCAGTCAAGCTGGACAGATAAAGGCAGGTTCTAAAGAAAGGTTTAGAAATCTGCTACTGAAACAATGGAATACGTATTCCTAATAGCAGCGAAGCAAGATCGGGTAGATTAAAAGTGACAATTCCTTAATAACTGCTTCCTGAATAAAAAAAAAATCTGCAATATTACCAGTGTTATTGCTGCATTACCACTGCAAACACTTCTTTCTGGAGAACACCAAAATTCCTTTCTCAAACTCATCATCAGACCTTCTGGTAAAATGCAGCAAAACTTCCCCCTCCCTTCCTCATGTCACGTTTGTAAAAAAATTCTCTGTGAAAACATAACTGAATGTCTACTGCCATCTCTAAGCACAGGCTGCTTACCCAGTTGGGTATTTCTGACAAACATTTTAATTTGACAACTAATGCACTGACAAGTAGGTGAAACCAACTCTTGTGCCTGCCAGGCACTTCAACTACCTGTATTAACAAAGCACTTGAGAGGATCATTCACAGCAATATACACAATTCTGAGGCTCTTAAAAGCACTCAGCCTAGATTAACTGAGCTCACTCTCTCTCAAACCAGTGAGACAGTGTCACTGACTTCTGCAAGAGGTGGGTTAAATCAGCAGGCAGCACTTGGGACAAGTCCTATTTTTATATCCCAGTCATATCAGTATTTTACTTTTGAATTAAATGAGGATATGCTAAAAGAGAAAACACTTGTGAATTGGTGCACACAAATCTTGACAGCAAGATATTAACCTGGTCTTTGGTGAAACTCAGGGGGATAGTCAATCCTTGGTTTCTTTCTGCTGTTATGAATATCATAATCTTCCGGCCGACGCCTACACAAATTAGATATCAGAGATTAAACAAGGTTGCTTGGAGCATTCGTCACAGCAGAATATCTCACAGGAATAGCCTGAGCTTCCCAGAATCTTAATTTAACCATTCTGAATTCCATCTGCTTCAAAATGTTCTACAGCTTTAAATTTGAACTCAAATAATCATGAGAAACAGTCTGATTAAATACCCTCTACTGTTACTTTCTGGCTACAGCTTTGGTACTTAAGGAAGGAACTGAACCCAACTATACCTTTGTACCAAAGGGCAACAAATTTGTCTAACACAAACTCAGACTTAAGCTTTAACATTACACTTTCCACATTACATTTTGAAACAACCTATCGGATAACAAAAGAATACACAGAACTAAATACAGTGAAAACAGACAGCAAAATATATCATTACAGTCACAAGGCATGGACATTGCTATATTTGCTAGCTATAAAGATTTCTATAAAAGGTCTATTTCAGAAACATTTATAATTAAAACTTATTAACGCTTTGTGAAATTGCTTCTTTCACTGTAGCTTTTCTAACTGGGTAGGTCAATTATATCATTTCTAACAATATCTGTTTGAAGCAATTTACTAGCAATGCATCGGTGCCTTTTACAGGAAGTTTAAGAATACTTAAGCTTCCTAATAATTAAAATAACTGTGTCTCCTTTCTCTACAAACAGCTCTTTGATGGAAGAGATGTTATCTTTAAGAACTTTCCTCTCAGGAAGGAAGTTTGATTATAAACAGTTACATCCCAGTTGCTGTTACATTTCATAAAGAACTGAAAACTGGACGTTAATCTTGTTCCATCAAGGTACATAAACATTAATGGGAGACTCCAATGCTAGCATATCAGTGTTTCTAAACACAAAGCAGCTACAAATCCATTCCCTTGCCCCCCACCCCAGCAATATAATTCCTTATGACAAGAAATTAACACCTTCTTAAATTGCTTAATTACTGTGCAACTTGCTCCCTGAGTAACAAGCTCATGTACCTTTTAGTTTTATAAAGACTCATTTCTCCACCCCCTTCCCAACTACAGTCTTTAAATCCCACCATACCCAGCTACTAAGCTTTTCAAAATGAAAGCAGATTCTTTACTGCCCCAAAACCAAAGCAGTTGTATCTACAGCAAAATCAGATCAAGGAAATAAAAGCTGGTGTAAAGAATAAACATACCGCTTTCTTGTAGTTTTGAGAGTGCATTTACGACCGGTATAAAATATGATAGAAACAGTTCATATAGTAGTCCAACTACTGACTTTAAGCTGTAAGCCACATACATAAATGGAGGCCCTGGCAAGCTTGAGAAGGTGTGGTGGTGTTATATGTATAGTTTGCAGTCCATTGCAAAACCTTCACTTGCATATACTTTATTGCACTGGAAACCTCTTGGCTTAACTTCAAAAGCCATCTTGGTGTTCAGTCCTTTAAAGCCAAAAATAGGGGGGCGCTGCCAGGTTTCCTCCTACCTACTCGTTACAGTGTCCTTTTTTTAAGCTCAAGGAAATGGGGACTCTTGTTGGGTATCTGTACCTACCACAGGACGTTTCCACAAAAAGGAAACTTAACCAAAGGTTTCAGCCCAAACCATACATCAGTCTGTATGCAAAGTGGCTACACGGGGAAAAGGTGTTTGGCAGAACGGCTAATATCAGTTCTTTGCAAAGACTTCTCCAATTCTGTAACAAGTTACACCCCCTTTTTTTCTGGAAAATGATGTTAAGTTCATATAGCAGTGCTCAATAACCATGTCGATCCTCTAAAAATACTTTAAGTCCACAGGTACTGCCAGCATCTGGAAAGGTTGTATATACAGACACAGCAACAGCCATTCTTTTTGGTTTGTTGCCGGGTCTCCAAGGGCCACGTGATCCCTTTTGGAAAGAACCTACTGTTTTCAGAAGCTCAGCAAGATGTGTGAATTCAGTGGTTACATGTTAGAGAATATTTGGCAATGGGGTTAACACATCACGGTGACACAATTTGAAACAGTCCCAATAATGCTCCTCTTGAATATCAAAATAACTTAAATATTTTATCCTCAAAATGAGGCGGCATCTTCTGCAAAATTCTAAGTGATCCTTATAAAAGTCCCATATTTGATAAGGCTTATCCAGAGACACACCTGAAAGAAAAGGCTTTTACAAGATATTAACACATTTTTGGCATATAAATATTTCCTTCTCTATCTAGCCTGCTCATAATCAAGCCAAGCTTACCTACAGCTAGCATTACACGTTGCTGTATCTCAATAAATGATCTAGTCTAAACTAGACAGCACTTTAAGAGCTTTTTTTCTGCAAAAGCAAAGATCCCCATTTTCCTCTTGAAAAATGACAGACCGGGGAACCATGTGAAATCCTCAATGAAGCCACAAACTTGTCCATGCAGCTTGATTTGAGGATTTTCTCTCTTCTTTATCGCAGGGAAAGCTTTGACGAATCATATTCCTCCATCACGTTATTCTGACACATGCGCCTATTATCAGTCCAAAGAACGTTTCTAACCTTCCCACGTCCCGAACGGGGTCTCGACGGGACGGGCGTCCTCTTGATCGGGGTTGTGAGTGCATTCTTCTCTTGTGCCTCATTTTATGAATGACTTGATACAAGTCAATACTTTCATCAGGAGGGAAGAGAAGACAAAGTTGGGTTCCACATTCCGGCTCAATTTCCTAGAATTAGTTAGAAGTTCAGTAGTGGTTTATAAACTGAAGAAATGAAACTCTCCCCAAATACACTGACAACATAAAAAAAAAAAAAAAAGACACTTTGAAGAGATTTCAGTATCACTAGAGACAGAGCAAAATTCACTTACATTACCTTTCGCTCTTTAGGCACTACTTAGAATTTTCATAAAATAGTCCAACACTTGGGGCAACCATATCTTCCCATGAGACATACTGGCCACATCACTGTTTTGCTACAAAATCAGAGGACTGTTTTTCATCACAAAGAAAATGATCACCTATTACAGAGAGAAAAGTGACACACGTAGGAAAAAAATCCATCCCAGCTTCACACATAAAGCCATGGCCTGATGAAGTTGACTACTACCACTCCAGAGGGAGCTCTTCAGTGTATGACAGACAGGTCCATGAAAATACCAGCTTAGTGCCTGACAGGAGTCAAAACAAGCAAATTGTGTGTTCAGGAGTATTAGGAAAGGAACACAGAAAGTCATTATACCACACTGGAAGTCCATGTTCCACCCACACCTTAAATACTGGGTGCAGTTCTGACCCCTTCATTTCAAAAAAATAGGGGGACAGTAGAAATGGAAAAGCTTCAAAGCAGGGCACTAAGATTTACCGAATGAGTGCAACAATTCCTACATGCAATGACTGAGCAGGTTGGGTCTCTCTAGCCTAGAATAAAAGAGGAATATGTGGGGTATGGGGGACAAGACAGATATAACTGGAGCATTCGACACCACAAATTGTTTGAAGGAGACGGGGACAGAGATCAACTTGTTGACTCCCTCTTCCAGTACAAGAACTCAGGGCCATCAAATGAAGCTAGTAGGAGCCAGGTGCAAAACCATTCAAAACAGCGCTTCTTCAACCTGGTGATTAGCAGGCCTGCGGAATGCCTTCCCAAAGGACGTGGTAAATTCAATCAGTCCAGTGTACACATCCCCAGAAGAGAGATCCATTCAGGGTTAGACAAAATGTAAAGACATAAACAACAACCACTGCAGGAAATTACCCAAGTCAAAAAGCAGGGTGAGCAAGCATCAGACAATGCTTGTCCAGTACCTAACAGTACAGCAATTCTATGAAAAAATATGAAACCCAAGTCCAGACTGCAACTCTACAGTGAAATGGACAAAACGTTAAAATATTTATTTCCTTGACCATTTAACAGAAACAAAGTTAACTGAAATAATTTTTTTTTTTAAGGTCACACTAAATGCAAAACAAGACTGAAAACACTGTTTTACTTGTGCTACCCAACGAAGTGAACATGTTTATGTGCAAAATAACACACAGAGTCTACATTTTCATACAGTATGGGATTATGCAACTCCCATCTTGCCTTAAGAAAGCAGAACCCATTATTTTAGTCAAGGCTGGGTTACTTGATGAAACGTACCTGCACTCTGGTATGCCTGACAAGACAAAGAGCCACCCCACTGAAAATTTACTGAACATGTATTTTATAATTGTAGAGTCTATGCCTTAAGCAATACAGTATATAATAAAATGCAATGCAGAACACAGCTGGAAACACCAGAACTTGTTCTTAAAAACCGATACTATATAGATTTGCACACCACACAATGCAAAGCACGTTACAATTCAAATCCAAACTATCACATAGTTTTGAAGAATCAAATACTGGTTATCACAAAGATGACAACAGAACTGGCACCATATTGTTTTCCGTTTCCTTCTTCTGCAACAACATTAGAAACAAGGAAAGTGCCCTTGTTCCAGTACTCTACTGCAAGTAACAACTGAGCTAAAAAGATTCTAAATATTCTGTAAATACAAAGCTGAAAGCAAGCACTAGAAGATGTGGTTTACTAAGAAAAAAAAAAAGTAACAAACCTGTCCATCACGTCCAATCTTTACTGGCTTATGTTCGTTCCAAGGATTGGTCAGGTGTGCAGACTTTGTGAACGGCAACTCACGCCTAAATATGCAAGTGGCATCATTTACAGTTTTGCCTCCATTTTTCATAAAAAATTAAAAATTCATACAGCAGGACATTACATACAAAATAATCCTGTTATCCTTTGCACTGTCAGGTCTCTGAATGAACGTACTGGCATGTATTAAGTATTAGCAACTAAAGATTTCACTATGACTTATTCCAATATTAATTAGCATAGTCCACACTATGGACAGCCTATCTTACTAAAGATTTTTTTTTTTCTTTTTGTACAATATCAAGATCACGCTTGCTTATTATCTCACCATCCGAATACGTGGACAAGTCTCTACATGAGGTGGTAGCTCATGGTACCTACTGAAATAAATCCCTGAGCATCCAACCTAACTACGAAGCTGGAGGTGGAAATCAGCAACTTCCAGAGGACCTTTCCAACCTAGATTTTTCTGTAACTCGAAGTCTCATCTTCCCTGTACTTAGTGTTTCTGGTAACCTGAAGTGCATGTACAACCATGCAATGTACCTCACAGGACTGACATAGCTCTTAATTTAAGAGAGATTTAAAACCATTTCTGTAAGACATGTCCAGTCAAATCAATGAACATACTGCTCACAACCTACAGATTATGCAAAATCTCTGCACTATTTCATATGTTATTTTAAAGCAGCAGCATTTTCTTGGTTCAGATACCAAGACATCAGATGAAGATAGATCTGTCCCTAGAGGATTTTTCTCCATTTTATCCACAGCTGTCTATTCAAGTGAGCAGCTGTTTTTACTCAAACACTTCAGAATACAGTTTTCTGGTTTCAGCACAAGAGATCAGTGACAGAACACAATCAAGTGTTAAAAATCTCTGAATTAATTAATTGTCTACATTATAAAAAAAAAGAAATCTATTTTCTACAGTGCATGTCAGGTACAGACCTGAGTCCCAAGCCCACTAACGTGGAGGCATCGATGTGGGGTGAGTGGAAGACATATCTCCGGTTGAATCAAGTTTTCAAGAGGATGCTGTTGGCAGTCAAGTGAGTAACACCCAGAAAAGATAGTATAATGCCTTGTTACTAAACAGCAACATAAATTAAAAAATGTTTACCTGCAAATCCAGTCAATTTTAAAGACACCTCCCAACATTTTTGCATTCATTCCTGCAGGCAGTACCCAGTGTATAGGTGATCCTCCATGATGGGACTCTGAAGACAGCCTTGCAAATCCTGAAGGATTTCACATGAATTGTAACAAAGACACAACAGAAAAGCGGTTGCACATAAAAGTCACTTTTGCTTACCTTTGTGATAGCTCACTTTCCCTTACCTTGGAATTTGCCACTCTCTCTTACAGAAAATATCAAAATAACACTCCTCGCTGATCTAAATGCAGCATTCAGCTTCTTTTCATTCACTGGAAGTGTTGACCATACTCCCTAAAACAAAATAACCCCCACCACATCACCAAAATAGGAAAGTTCATCTCAAGTGATTTAGCCAACAGAAGTATATAGTGCAGATAAGGAAAATAAGACCAAACTAGTGTTCTGGGATAGAACACAATGGGAAGATAAAGGTATTCTAAATTCAGCTCCTTCAGAAAATATTTTCAACCTGCCCCATGATAAGACTTTGAAAACACTGGATTTTTAATCTTTTTTTGAACACTGCAGATGCATTTAGACCATCTATAAGGTTTCATTTGTAATTATAATGATGGACAGGTATGTGAAAACCTTTGCCTTTAGTATTTTTAATGTACGTTTTAAGTGACTTTGGGAGTTCATATATTATATAATACACACAGATTATGGAAACCCAGCAGCACATATTCTGAAGGGTGGGCAGGCAGACTTCAGTAACCTTCTCAGTATGAGAGATTTGTTAAGGACTTCTTGCACACTTTAAAACTCTTTTAGCGAAAGGGCAGAAACATGAAAGACACCAGGCCAACATTTTAAATTGGGAACACAACTCAAAACAGTTTGGTTAGCCTCCCATATACCCACCTACTAATTGCTAACTTTTCCTTTTCATCAGCCCCTGTGTAGCCATGCACAATAAAACCCAATCTGTTTTAGGGTACCAACTGAGCTGAGCTATAGAATACCAGTTTGCTCTATTACTTTTCAGCAAGATCAGCTCCCAAAACCATTCACTGGGCAGACAGAGGAGAGGCTTATGCTGGTTTAATATCTTCAAATTTCAGACTATTCTCTAGTATCTACCAAAGAAAACGCTCTTCCCCTTCCTTTTTTATTGAAGGTATGTTCTCATGTCCTACTCTGTGCCCAGATTAGTTGCTTGCCTGACTGACAATTCATTAAGAGTCACCAGAGATGTATTTGTGGTTTTGTTTTTTTTTTTTACTTTCAGTCAGCTGTATACTGCTTTTGCTGTTTGTGAAGCCCTGCTGTGAACTAGAAAAACTTGCTGCATTGGCACCACAAAAGCCAGTTTCACAAAAATGCAGTGGCAAAGCACTGATGCCTATACACTGAGAGGCAAAGCATCTACTCCAAGAGCTTTAGGAACAAGCACACTGTTGCAGCCCCACGTGCACATGAAGCACAGAAAGGATACAATCCTGCAACGAGCTAAAGCAAACACCAGTCAGAATGTCATTCACTGCACAGATCCAAAGCTGGGGGAGGGGAGCCAAACCTGCCCAGGAATTTTAAGATTCATTTAACCATTTTAATGCTATCCTATTTTAGAAAATCTTCATTAATAGAATCACCTACTCTGTGTATATTGTGCAACAGAAAATCAGCTATTTTCTCTACAAGCTGTTTCAAATAACACGTGCAAATACAAAGCCACCAGAGTGGCCTAGTGCCACTCCTCAGCAGCTGAAGTCCAGCGGACTGGGATCCCTCCCAATGAACTCCCTTACACCAGCATTGCCAGGCATACATTTCTGCAGTAAGGCTTCAGATCTCTGAATCAACTGAAAAAAAAAATAAATTACTTTTACAGCATTAGATGAAAGCCAAAACAACCTCCTGAACCTCCTTACCGTACAACAATATGAACGCAGGTGCTGATGAAAGGGAGAAAATACCATTGCAGTATTCCCAATAGAGGTTGGCTTAGGATGCTATCAAACAGACCTCGAGGCTCCTTTTTAACTCTACTCTTATCAAGATAAATGACTGATGGTCTAGAAACTTTTCTAGGTTTAGTGGAAGCACAATAGCTACCCTTGGAAGAATCAAGGAGCAGGAACTTTTATCCTTGCCTCTATCAAGATCAGAGTGAGGGAGAAAAGAATGCATCTATCTATGTGCTTTTCTATAGTAAGGTGGGTGCATTTGGAAATAGATCATTTTGAAGAAAATTCAACATACCTTTGCTTTAGCAAGTGATACATTTTCATGATTATTACTCTTGATGAGAAAGAATCTTGCATCTTGAAGAATGTATTTAAGTTTACTTGTTTGGTCTGAAAAAACAAAGCGTCAAATAAGCTAAACTGTTGTTGTCAAAAAAGTTTCTTTGAGTGTAGACAGTTGTTCACTTCCTTCAAAACACACTGGATCCCACCCAGTTCCTACCTATGTATTATTACAGTCAACCACCCAATTTGAAACTTCAAGTCTAAGCTGTAGAGCACAAAATGCCAGGGGAAACCAAATCAAAACTAAAACTTACATATTCAGGTAAAGAAAAAATAAAATCAGCATGATTCAGTGATGTTCCGATATACAGGACTTTTTTCCTTGCTTAAGAATCTTTGGATAAATACTGGGTAACATTTGTATCAGCACGACTCATCCAATAGAGAATGCTGAAATGTTCCCCTTTTCAGATGTAAGCACTTTATTTTTTGCTTTGTCACCTCTGTAAGGAGCAAAGCGACCGAAGTTTTTGCATACCACTCTGAACACATGCAAAAGTAGCTCAGGATTCACTTGTTATGCTCAGAACAATCACGCACTTAAACTGATTTATATCGGAACATTACTACTTACAGGTAAATTAATGAACGGAGACAATGGCTTGCTATGGGGCATGCATTAAAAATTCAAATTTAAATGATACCTTTTTGGACAGCACGAACGGAAGATGATAATTTCTCATGCTTCTTTTCTGAACCTGTGTTTAGCCAAAGTACATTTGTTCAGATTGAGCCTTAATAGAGATAATATACAATTTCTACAGCCTTGTCACATACAATTTTCATTCATGACAAATTACGCTTTCGGGCGCGCACCCACACACACAAAAAATACTATTCAATGTGCACGAGTGTTTTGTTTTGGTTTTTTTGGTTTTGTTTTTGGGTTGTTTGGTTTGGTTTTTTAAAACAGTATTTGAACAATTTCCTACTCAGAAAACTAGTCACTGAATCATCATCTTCCAAGTTTAAAAAAAGAAAAAAAAAGTGAAAATTCCACTTAAGCAACAGAATAGCATTAAGGTAACAAGAAAGCCTACTTCCCCTCAAAGGTATCCACACATAACATGCCAGAAGTCAATACCAAATTATACAAAGCTACATACCCCATAAATCTCTATACAGCCAGTTATATTTATTTTAGATTACACATTAAGATTTTATGCAAGTCAGGATGACAAGCAATAAAAGGAAAGAATACCTGCATATGATTCTGATGCAGAACTTCCACTTCTGTCAAAAACAATTGGAGAGATACCTCTAGCTCTCTTCCTTTCCTTCTTTTTCTCATCTAAAAAAAATCCCATAAAAGCAGTATTTTAAAAATCAAGTGGCAGGCAAAATTGAGATGAAAAGTATTGAGACAGTAAAATTACATCTGTAACAGTGAAGTTAGCATTTGGCTTGCACGTGAAAATTGTGGCTGTTGCTCCCAAACTATCACGCACAAAAGAAGCAAATGCTAGTTACTTAAGCTTTTCATCCACAGAAGGAAGACAAATGCCACAAATCTACTAATTCTGTGCAAAGTTTAGAAACAGAATTTATCTCCTAGGTGTTTTAGTAAGGGTGGTTTAGCTCTTCTCTCCAAGCCTTCAGCCAAATTTGCAACACCGAGCACAAACTGTGCTGCGATAGTGATATCGGCTCATTCGCTCAGAGCTCAGCAAAATGGCAAGAGGTATGAAAACAAAACACTGTGGCACACAGGCAATTATTTCCACTCTTAAGTGTTACGTTATACTATATAGCTTTTTAGAACAGTTATTACAGCTTCACTTGTCTTTAGGTTACACCTTTCTGTTCTTTAATTCCAAACAGCAGAGCTGAGCCAAAAAAGGCATTATGTTAAGCAGGATGACCACCTATGGCGACTTCAGACAAGGAAGATACACAAGAGGAATCTTAACAGGATTGCAAACCACTTTCTTAAAAAAAAAAACCAACACACCAAAAAAACCTAAAAAAAACAAAAAAACCCAACCAAAACCAAAAGTATTTACATCATTAACACTTCACATCTGTAAGTTAAAACCAGTTATAATATACAACTGTGAAGCATTTGTTCCTATTTTCTGCTTAAAACATTCCTCTAAGTTTGCCCTAACTGCTACTCCTGTCAACTTCGGTTTAGATTTCCTTTGCTGAAGCCAGACACTATTTAAGATGCATCTACCCTTCGCTGGGGAGATGGTACTTTTACTACACCAGTGTACATGGTCACTTACCTGTATGAATACAGAACAGCTCAACACCAAATTAAAATGAATTTTATAGGAAACTAAGACATTAGATCCTTAAGAAAACATCAATTCCAATGTTTCAAAGCATTGAACAGTAAGGCCAAAGCAATCAAGAACACTACGAATCCTCAGCATGGTAATCCTGATATATACAACATTTGTTGTAGGAATTACCACTTTCCAGTACATTTTTCCCTTGCCTGCGTTATTTCATACTTAACATCTTACTGACTTGTGCTACTAAGGCTTATTCTTGACATAGTCAGGAAGTGGTTATTTTTAAAAGCAGCCAAACTTTCAATGGCAAGATTAGCATACCAGATGTTACCTACCTGATGCATCTGAACCAGACGCAGATCTGACTGATCCATCTGTGAAAGAAGCGGATTCAGAATCAGAATCGCTGGCTTCACTTCGTGTGTCATAGTCATTTCCTTCCTTCTGATCTCTCTCATCATGTTCATATTCTTCTTCATCCTCCTCCCCATCTTCTTCTACCTCTTCGTCCTCCTCCACTTCATCATCTTCCTCTTCTTCCATTCCTTCCTCCTCATTCTCCGTATTGCCTTGTTCAGAAGAACCACTACTGCCAGTCTCATGATCTGAACAATACTCCTCAGAGTTCACCTCTTCTTTAGAAGAATGGCTGGACCTGCTTGGTCTTCTATCCACATCATGCCTGATTCTCTGATGTTTAAAGAAAAAGTGAATCAGCAGTCAAGTAACACTGTCAAGATGCACACACAGTCCTAAGAGAATGTGCCTTATAGAAGTCTCCTATAATTGCTTTATTTATAAGGCAGCAAGAATATTTAATACCTCTGAACCATCTGGTGTAGAAGACTTCGCCCTTCTGTCAATATCCCTCCTCCTCATGCAAGTTTTTTCTGGTTGTCCTTTATAAGGTTCCCTGGAACTGCCCGATATGCGTGTCTTTCGATCACCATCTGGGCGCTTGCTTCTATCGGACCTCTGATACTCCTCATTCTTGTATTCTGATACTGGCTTTCCTTTTGTACTCACTATTCTCTTGTTATTGCTAACTGAAGAAGTAGGAGGCTTTGGCATCATCTGCCTTGATGAATGCACAGAAGGTTTTTGTCTCTTACTTTCAGCATTTTCCATCCTGTCAGCTTTCCTTTTCGATCCTTAAAGAGAAAGAGATACGAAGTTCAATGCCATTTTGTATATCAAAAAACTGTGCAGAGGCACCTACTTTCTCCACTTTGGGTAATTCCCGTTGCAGTCATAGCGAGCATCTTCTAATTGTAGGCTTTGCAACAACACTCAAAACTGCTTGTTAGGAACAGCTCATGTTCTAAACCACGTATTTTACTCTAAAAGAGCAATCCTTTAGGCTTTGATACGTGTTTTCTAAATTTTACATATGGGAATGCTAAATTAAATGCTTATGGGATTGGCCTAAAGCCAAATCAAGAAAGAACTGAGCTGGAACCAGACTTTGGGACCCCCTTGCACCACTTCCATATCACTTCACCAGAAAGGACAGTCATTTTCTAACAGAAAATGAACTCATAACAAGCCAGAATCAGCAACGGCTTTTGAGACAACAGGACATCTAGTTAACCGTTTGCTTGGAAAGTCAGGTGAAAAAGCAGATGTCCATGAAATAAAGACTTTTAGACTCTTTCACTCTGTGAATCAGGTTATAAGAGCCACTACTTCAAAGACATTAGACCTAATAAGAAAGACGGTTTTTATCATTTACGTTCCTGCAGTATATCCACTACTAAAGTCACCTACCCTTTTTCTCACTTTTATCTTGCTCACTGTCGGGGTTATACAACTCATCATCTTGGTCAGGAGCATCAGTCAAAATGTCATCTAGAACGTTCAGTTCACCATCTGGGGAAAAAAAAAATGTTAAAAAAAACCCTATTAAAAGTCTGGATACATAAACTACAATAGAACTAGTATTTACAATCCAAAAAATTTCCTTTAACATTACAGGTCGGCCACAAGGCAAAAATTAAAGCCTTCTTCATTTATTTCCACAGTTTTAGTTGGATGGATCAAGTTAAGCCAATAAAAGAATTAAAATACGTCACAGGATGCATTCAGGCCTCTGAATAAGGTCCAAGTTGGCTCCCCATGTCACACAAGCTTTGTAGGAAAGCTGACCTACAAATGAAAGCTTAACAAAAAAGTCTCCACAAAAAAAAAAAAACGAGACTGGAAAATAGTCTGAGTGCCATAAGCAAAGATGGGGGACCTCTCTCCTTAAAATCCTGAAGAACGTGCACCCTAAATTACCTCCCCTCCTGCCCCACTATTTTTGTTGTTGTTGTTGTGTTAGGAGGGTGAATTTTGTGGTTCACCTACAAGTACAAAAAAACAAAACAGGGCAAGTTAACAACAAGCTAGGTCACCCCACTGAAGCAGAGGAAAGCAGTACTTATTTGTTGCATAATTAGTTCTGAGCTGCTCTAGAAAAAAAAAAAAAGCTACAACTAATTCACCCGGATCAAAAGGGCAAAAGTTTAAGAAAATTCATGCTAGAAGAGGTATAAATGACCACATTTGGTCACAGAACTTTTAAAATTTGTCCATGTTTCTGACTCAGCTTCACTTTGCCTGAAACCAAAAGGGATATGCTGATTTTGGTAGATGAAGGATTCACCAGCTTTAGGACAGCAGAACTATGTTCCAAGCACTTTAAATATAACAGTGAACTAAGCGGAAGCATGGAAAGGGAAAAATAACAGAAAAGGTATTAATTTTGGAATCTCATATTTGTTCTCCTAAACTCCAAAATTCTTAGCTCTTTCCACTTTATATTACTATGACTGATTCTATTTTCTCTATTCTGGAAAAGGAGAGTAAAGCAAACTCCAAGGATACAGCTAGTTGACAGTATCTATAGAAGATGCATTGTACAATGTTACAAGGCAGCAGGTAAGGACTCCTGTACTGGATGAAACTGGAGTAAGACAGCAAATGAAGTCCTCCAGAGTTTGGCAACTTGTCTATCTCAAAATCTTAAGCTGTGCCACAAGTGAAGTTTTACAGCTTGACATTAAAAAAAGACACAATCCACACCAGAAAAAAAGTTAGCATTGTAATTGCAGCTCTACTATATACTACTGAATCTGAAGCCAGCATGTGTGCTAGCTTTCCTGCTGGCATTTCTCCACATTTTCTGTGGTAGGGGAATGCAGAAGTGGTCCCTGAACTGCACAATTGCTGTAGCTGATGCAAAAGAAGCGGTGCTGAGAGAGGTGGATGAAGTCTTTCCCTGGAAGTTTACAGTTAGAAGGCATTCAAATTAACATGAAGCTGCATCAGAATTCTTGTGGGAACAGCTCTTTATGTTTGTAGATATCTATACATCCACAGCAAGTATTCTTGCTGTTACTGATGAGATATATGAGAGTCAGATTCATCGCTGTGCAATTGCTAAACACGGGCTGCAATTTCCTGGCTTGCATTCTGCTTTCCCACTGAAGAGTGGCAAGTTCAGAGCACAATATTTTTTTACTGGAGACTAATGAAAAAGAGGTGCATTCATCTCAGATCACAGATATTGAACCTTAGCTTTTTTTCCCTTTTGGTCAGGCAACAGCATGCTTAACCTAGCTACTGGAGTAGCATTCAGACATGTTAAAAGACTCACATATCAGCTGGTTCAGAAATAAAAGAGAAGACAGGGAAAATTTAACGGAATAAGCTAGTCTGATACATACTTTCCAGTAAATCCCTTCTGGGCTAGGTGGGCCTGATTTATATTTGGAACCTTAAACAACTATGCAAAAGACAGGAGCAGGATGAGTTCCCCCCACCCTCTTCTATACATACATCTATCCAATTTATTTAAAAACACATTTCAAGATATATTTAGCAGCCTAGTGACACAAAAAGGGCAATATGAACACACAGTTCCTGTCTCTCCCTTGCATGGGGTATACTGCTCAACTGAATCCCACAAGATGATTCCCCTGACTGAACTGTCACTGTTAGTGTTCAACCTGATGAGTTAAATTATCTCAGACAGATCAATACAAGCATCAGGAAAAGCACAAAAAAAGAAACAGAAAAATGGTAGAGGACAGATTTCTTACAGTTCATCAATGCTGAAGGGGGAAGGTCCAAATGAGTCCTTTTCATTACAGACACTCCCAACTGGGCTCTCCTGCAACTCATCTTTTGCTGACTCTGAGGTGTGTTGGATCCTTCTATGAACAAATTTAACACACCTGAAACAGCAGGAAAGTAACCTGAGGAGGCCATTTTTCCTCTGCTGGCCACAAGCGTTAGATCTATTCAAGGAAGGGTCCAAGCAAAAATCTGATTTGGCAAACAGAGGAGATAAGAGCAGACAATTTCAAACTAAAAGAGTATGCAAGATTTATATTCACTTCTTTTAAGCAGCGAAACAGCATTTCTCTTCCAAAAGCAGCATAAAAATAACATTGTATTTACAGTACAAATAAGTTCAGTTACAAACAAATGTGCATTAACAGCTGCTATTCAGTCAGAAACATCCCTTTCATAGGGCAGAAAATTAAAAGCAAATTAAAATACGAAACACAGAAATACTCTTTGTCTGCTAATTATGACTTGACCACTGTCAGTGATTAAAAAAAAAGAACAAAAACTCCAAAGAATAAAAAAACTCAAGCCTATCTGGATAAACGATTGTATAAGCAGAAATTTACAGATGACAAAGTAAATATTTCGATTTCATCGCTCATCCACGGTGGCAGCTCACATCTGTTTAAACACAACCTGACTGTATCCTATCCCATCAGTCTTAAGAGTAACACCATTAAGAATCAAGCACCAGAAATAATTTTAATTATCAGTTCTAACAAAATCTAATGGGAACTTCCTATACAATCTAATTACACAATAAATATGAGACAGCAAACTTTCACCACTCTGACAAAAAAAAAAAAATTTTATGGACATCTACCCTACAAAAAAACTTTACATGAAGCGTATTCCATAGAAATCTAAAACAATGTAAACCAAACCACAACATCACAGTGATTCCTTACTTTTTTCCAACGCTGCTATTATCTGCACTAACCACCAAACAGCAACCTTCTACACTTAAACTTTGTTTTTACTTCTTAAATGGACTATTTTGTCCGGACTGACTCATATGACCTCACAGACAACATGCGGATCACTTCAGCTTCCACATACAGTGGCAGACAGTTAGGAGGGTTAAGAACATACACTACCCTGGAAACATTCAATTCCTTTAAGTCAAATTTATTCACCGACAGTGCCCGGAAAGCACAACTGACTGCAAAAAGCCGAGCAAAAAACCCACCAAATTAATACCCCAACGTCAACGTCTGCTTGCTAAAGCGACTACGTCCCTCGGCAGAAAATCCTGCAAAAACTAGGGCTAGGCACCCAAGCAGAAATAAAGAAAAATAAATGCTTTCTACGAGAAGATAACGAGCAGTAACCCGTTGCCAATAATGGTAAACTTATGGCCCTCGAACTTCTTCCCCTACCCGCTGCTCCAGTCACCTTGCCCCAAGCCCACTGCCGCCGCAGCACCGCATTACGGCACGATGGCCCAGGCCCCTCCAGCACCCCAGCGCACAACCGGGAGCGCTTCCCCACACACCACGTCTAAAGACTGCGGAAACGGTCCTCGATCAGTGCCTCCCGGCCGCGTCGCCCCTCCGCTCTCCTCACGGACGTCTCCTAGAGTGAAGGCCCCGCACCAGCAACCAAGCCGGCCCCAGGGAGGAGGGGTGGCTCGTCCGGGGGAGCCCCCCCGCCCGAGCCATCCTCCCTCCCAGGCGCCTAGCCATCGCCCCCACCCTTACCGCCGGGTACCTTTTTCCTCCCGGCTATCAGCCGCCATCCCGCCGCCGCCGCAACGCGTCGAGCGCCTAAGATGGAGGCTACCTCTTCCGGCACGTAACGATTCCCTCTTCCCAGAATGCACCGCCCTGTGTACGCTCCACGCGTCACAGGGAGCCGAGGGCGGAAGGGCGCCGAGAGCAGGGGCAGCGCATGCGCGGCGGCGTGGGGGGCGTGGCAAGGGTGCGCGCGGAAAATCGTCCCCCGCGTCGTGCTCGTGCGCATGCGTGCTCCTGGGCGAGCCCGCCCGTCTGCCATTTTTGTCGGTGTGGGCGGTTGCCGTTTGGTGTTACTGCGTGGTGGGGTGGTGTGAGGGTGCGGCCCTGAGCTGTTTTCCCTGCTGCAGGAAGAACTGTAGGGAAGGAAGGAGTTTTCTGCCCTCACAGTGAGGGAGTGGGAGGGGAAGCCCTCATCCCTCGCGGGTCCTGCGTGGGTGTGACAGCTGTGTGTGGTGGTGTAGCGTTTGCTGTGGGTGTTGAGTGGGGCAAAGGAAACATGGCCTTCCCCAGTGTTAGGTCTTGCTGTTGCCTGGCTTTCCTTTGCATGCTATGTTTGGGGGTTTTTTTCCTCAAGCAAAATTTTTCTTTCTTGCTGCTGGTGCTCTTCAGCTTGTTATGTAATGTACCAGTTGAAATGTGTGCTTTACCAATCTGAATTACTTTTTTTAAGAAATTTGGGGTTAGGGTATCACAGAATCACAGAATGGTAGGGGTTGGAAGGGACCTCTGTGGGTCATCTAGTCCAACCCTCCTGCTGAAGCAGCGTCACCTACAGCAGGCTGCACAGGACCTTGTCCAGGCAGGTCTTGAATATCTCCAGAGAAGGAGACTCCACAACCTCCCTGGGCAGCCTGTTCCAGTGCTCCATCACCCTCAGAGTGAAGAAGTTCTTCCTCCTTTTCAGACGGAACTTCCTGTGCTTCAGTTTGTGGCCATTGCCCCTTGTCCTGTCGCTGGGCACTACTGAAAAGAGTTTGGCCCCATCCTCCTGACACCCACTATGCTTTCTTTGCTATCATAAACTGGGTGAAAACTTTCCACTTCATCTTAGTTACCCTTTCAGGCGGGTGGTGAAGAGGGCTTGGCCCCCTGAGTGGCCTTCAGTAGTTTATAAGGACTGTGTAATTTGCAATTATCAGGTGAGAGCTTGTTTTGTCCACTATTGTAGTTTAAATCCTGGCACATTACTGTTACAGAAGCTCTGTTTTTTGGGTTTTTGGTTTGTTTGAGGTTTTTTTGTTTGTTTGTTTGTTTGTTTTAACCGGAGTAGATGCATAGCAAGGTGATTATTGTTGTAAACTAAACGATAATTGTTGTTTTAAGGCTGCAGATACTGGCTAGAGTAGCCTGATGGGTGCAGCCACTCAACTCAATGCTTCAAATTCCTCCTTTCAGAACAATGCAGTTCCAGGATGCTTCACTCACCATACTCAGTGTGTTTGCCTGTGCTGGAGAGTGGGCAGGTTAGAAAAAACAGTCATGTCAGTCTGGTCAGCACAACAGCTTTTGGTTAGCTTGAGGAAGCACCTTTCCTGTGATGAAGGCTGGAGTGTAAAAGGCACTATTGTCCATCTCGCATCAAAATTATGAAAGCAAAGCCTGAAGACAGGATAAAAGCACCCCCTGAATAACTGAAATATTTCTGCAGAGAGATGATAGAAGTTGGAATTATGTGAAGAAGCAAAAATGATTAGGTGATTGTGAAGCTTACAGAAAGAGATAAAGATACCTGTTTTCAGCTTTGTATTGGCTTCTTGATCTGATTAAAGGTTATTTCGGTAGTGCTACAACTGTTTGTGGAGTCACCTTTCAGTGACTGGCATGCACACAAGTTTATTTAGTATGCATTGTTTATAAGCAATATTTGCATTCTGTAATTTTACTAGAAATTACTCTGGTGTTACTTTACTGCGTTTTATTACTGATTAAAAAAAATTGTCTATCTGTGTGTAATCCACTAGATGGTGTCATTAACATGAGTTAAATGGAAGAGAGCTGCGGTTTATATACTGCTCGTTGAATCTGCAGGTGCACAAAGACAGCTTTGGAGGAGACTGTGCTTTAAAGCCAGGCATAGCCCTTTTCGTGGGTTTCATGCTTTTCATGTGGAACAAAGTTGAAATATTGGTAGCATTAATCTAGCACCTTTAGTATATTGTGAGATCAGAGTGGGGAAGTCTGCAAGTGAGAATAGCTGCTAATGCTTTTCACAAGGGCATGGTGGCTCTAGATAGGCTAAACTATCTCAAGAGAGCCATTGCAACCTTAACTGTTCTTCTGTTTTGTTTGATGGGCTCTTGTTCGATAATTATAAGGCCAGAGAGACTCCTTAGTGCAGCAAAGCAGGTGGTAGCTGTGGCTTCCCACATAGATTACAATAAAGCAAATCCCAATGGGAAGGAGGGGGGGGGAGGGATGCTGAGCTTGGTAGTGGGTTTACTTTTAGTTCTTGCTGTGCCAGAGATTTGATATACTTTTGTTTCAAGACTTTTGTTTCAAGGGACAGATAATTGCTTTGCCCAAACTAGTTTTAAAAGGAATGTTGAAGAATTCCCTTGGTGTCTGCAGAATGCCTTTCAGAACCTGGTTATGACAGCTCCTTGAAAATTTTCCCTTTAAAATGCTCTTCATAAGATCTTAGCACTAGCCCACTTGTCCATGTTTTTCGTGCAAGTGACTGCTGATGGGCATTCTCTGAAGACTGCGTATTAGAGGTGGGCCACTCTTGAGGAATCACTAGGGTGACTGAGAGTAGTCATGTCCTGGGTTAGAGACAAGATTTGAGCCTGCTTTTATGTCCAGGCCTTCTGCTGTCTGTCAGGGGACTGTGTGGGGATGATTGCTGACTGAAGAGGTGTATTTTCAGAAATTGTTTCTTCGTAGGTCTTTTGCAGCCTGTGTAACTTGGAACTGTGAGAACCAAGATGAGGTGGGGATATCACTTTTGTAAAGTAGGTTAGCTTATTGAAGTTGAAGTGCAAAATCCACTGATTCAGAATGTGCCTTCCAGATCTGAGGGTAAGACTTGTTACTGCTCCCGCTCTTCTCAAGAGGCAGACTTTCGTGATGCAAGTCAGCGGGGAGCCATTCATGTAGCTGCATCCTGGTATATAAGTCTCTATGATACACCCATGCGTTTGGCTGGTGTAACTGTGTGTGTTTACCATAAAGTCTGATACCTTTCAGAGTGTAGGCACACTAACCCGTGTCATCTGCTTACAACCCTGCAACAGTAAGGTATAGGTTATAACAATTTCCTCTGCCTGGCTTAAAAAGCCTTTCTCAAGCAAAAATGTGATGCTTGAAAGTATTTTGGTTATGTCAGCCATGGAAGATGCTTACAATTAAAATAAAAAATGATTTTTAAAGAAAGCTGTGGAGTGTGGTGGCAAACACTTGCTGGCATAGATAGCCATAAAGTATTATTTGATTTAATTTCTGATTTGCACTTTAAGCTGCAGGAGGCGCTAGTGCGGGAGTATAACTCCTGTGTGCCTTTCGTTGCTGTGCCTCGGTGCAGTGGCAGTAGCATGCTTCCTGTTTGCAAGGTAATTGCTGTATTCTGGCCAGAGTGTGTGTCAGGGCCAGGTACTTCAGGACACTGAGTTTATTGGCTCACAGAGTTACTGCTGTGTAAATAGGAAACTCCCTATAGGTATTACTCCAAAATATATTTTTAATTAGTAAGTTAATAATAGGGAGGAGGGGGAAAAAAGGGAAACTTAAGATCTTGGAAGCCAACAAATATTTCTCCTGTCTCCCAAAAGATATGGGTTTTTCTGCTTCTTCCCCCTCGTTGTTCCTGTTTGTGTTCATTGGCTGTTTTCTTTCCCTTGGGCTTCTTTCTCCTACCTCTTCTCCCCTTAGGTAATGTGATTCTCATGCTGATAGTGTTAAGGGAGATATCTATTTGTTCATGCTGGATTTCAAGGAAGGTGAGATTTTTTTCTGAATAAATAAATAAGACTTGAGAAATGCTTTAGGAAGTACTGCTTGTGAAACAGACTGACCCTGGAGAGCTTAATAGTTACTTCAGTGACAAGTGGACAAGGGTAGAGATATGGATGTCACCTATCTGGAGTTCTGTAAGGCCTTTGACACAGTCCCCCACAACATCCTTCTCTCTACATTGGAGAGATATGGATTTGATGGGTGGACTGTTCGGTGGATAAGGAATCATTTGGATGGTCGCATCCAGAGGATAGTGGTCAACAGTGCAATGTCCAGATGGAGATCGGTGATGAGTGGTGTCCCTCAGGGGTCCGTATTGGGACCAGTGCTGTTTAATATCTTCATCAGTGATGCAGTGGGATTGAGTGCACCCTCAGCAAGTTTGCAGATGATACCAAGCTGAGTGGTGCATTTGACATGCCTGAGGGACAGGATACCATGCAGAGGGACCTGGAGAAGTGGGCCTCTGTGAGCCTTATGAGGGTCCTGCAGCTGGGTTGGGGCAATCTCTGCTATCAATACAGGCCGGTGGATGAAAGGATTGAGAGCAGCCCTGCCGAGAAGGACTTGGGGGCACTGGTTGATGAGAAGCTGGACATGAGCTGATAATGTGCACTCGCACTCGCAGCCAACCATATCCTCGGCTCCATCAAGAGACACGTGGCCAGCAGGTCGAGGGAGGTGGTTCTGCCCCTCTACTTTGCTCTGAGGAGACCCCACCTGGAGTCCTTTGTCCAGCTTTGGAGCCCCCAGCACAGGAAAGACATGGACCTTTTAGAGCATGTCCAGAGCAGAGCCTCAAAGATGATTAGAGGTCTGGAACCACCCCTCCAGTGAGGAAAGGCTGAGGGAGTTGGAGTTGCTCAGCCTGGAGAAGAGAAGGTTCCAGGGAGAACTTATTGTGGCCTTTCAGTGCTTAAAAGGGGCTTGTAAGAAAGATGGGGACAGACTTTTTAGCACAGCCTGTTGTGATAGGACAAGGGGTAATGGTTTTAAACAGAAAGAGGGTAGATTTAGATTAGATATAAGGAAGAAACTCTTTACAGTGAGGGTGGTGACACACTGGAACAGGTTGCCCAGAGAGGTGGTAGATGCCCCATGCCTGGAAACCTTCACGGTCAGGTGGGATGGCGCTCAGAGCAACCTGATCTAGGGGTAGATGTCCCTGCTCATTGTAGGGGGGTTGGAATAGACAGCGTTTAAAGGTACCTTCCAACCCAAACCATTCTATGATTCTAAGTTAGGACAAAGCTGATGTGGTTGGATGGTCGCATTGATTCTGGTTTTGTGGAGAGACCTGAAGAATCTGTATTTTGTAATCACTGCTGCAGTTGTCCCTTGTTTGAGCACTTCCGCTTTAAAGAGTAGGCTATTTTTCCATCACTTGCCTTTTCAAATCCCCCAGAATCACAGAATCACAGAATAGTAGGGGTTAGAAGGGACCTCTGTGGGTCATCTAGTCCAACCCTCCTGCCGAAGCAGGGTCACCTACAGCAGGCTGCACAGGACCTTGTCCAGGCAGGTCTCGAATATCTCCAGAGAAGGAGAGTCCACAGCCTCCCTGGGCAGCCTGTGCCACTGCTCCGTCACCCTCAGAGGGAAGAAGTTCTTCCTCATGTTCAGACGGAAAGTAGGGTTGGATGATACATTTTAGTGCATTTCTGCTGCACGATGCGGTGACCCTCTCTTCTTTCTCTCCTGTCCCTTGCTTTCAGTTGTGCTGCCCCCAGTTCTCATAGTCATCACTGACCTGATTTAAATTGCTGATCTGAAAGAAAACAGTTTCATTTTACTTTCCTGGATAACCTTCCACCACGTGAGTTGAAACGGCTTCTCCAGAGGCAGGATGAACATAGAGAAAAGGTGACTGTCCCCTTTTGACAGCAGTGGGTAGTGTTTACATGCACTCAGTCCAGCTGCAACCCGGTACAGCTTTGTGGGTTTTCTAGGTCAGTCCACTACTGAATCAGGAGGTGGCAGCATCTTCCTTTTGGTGCATATTTTGATCCCAGACCGATGTGAACTGTTTTATTTTCTTTGCTGCAGGAAAGGGGTTTACAGTAGTTAGGGCTAGAGGAAAGGAAATACAGGGTCTGCTCTAGAGACCGGCATGAAAGTGCTGCTTGGCCTAGCTAGACCTTGCCTGGAGAAGCCAGAATTGTTCTGGGTGATATTTTAAGTGGTAAACTTTTGCTTCTTGTACTATGTCTGTTTTCCTGGGAAACAGGAGAGGGTGTAAGGCTGCAATTAAGGTCATCGCTGAGATGTATTTCTCAGATCTGTTTTTGACATTTGCATTGGCTTGGCCTGAGTTCAGCTGGGCATTTACAGAACTATGAGAGCTCATGGCTGAGCCTTACAGAAGCCACGAGGTCCTAACCAGATACTTGAAGTTAAGCATGGCCTTATGCTTGTTGCTGAGTCGTGTTACAGTTAGCTCTTTGTTGCCAGTGAGCCCTTTAATAGGCTTTTCTTTCAGTTTATATGCTATGCTGCACTGAAGAGATAAGGAATGTATTTGGTATTCACTGCTCACTCCCGTGTCTGCCATGATTCATAGTTGCTGAAAAGTACAGCTCTCTTCTCAGTTGTCATCTCACTGGAAGTGTTTGAACAATTACTGTGTGGTACAAACTGTCTAGCCCCACTAGACAGGGTTTTAAGGAACAGGCTTGACAAGACTAGGTGTCTACATGGTACTATGTTAGACCCTATCATTAGCGAGATAGCCCTACCTTGACTTATCCTGAAATAGATGAATAGTACCCTGATGCGAACCAAGGAATTTTTTGGTCACCAAAATAGTATCCAGTGCTTTGTGCACAATATGTATTCACACCCATTGGCAGCAGCATAGTTTAAAGTTGCACATGATGGACAGATATCTTTCAGTAACGTAATGGAGAGAACACACGTGAAGTTTCCCTGTCTTGTGCCAGCGTATTTTTCCTCCATGATCTCCTGTCTGAGGAAGAAGTGCGTGCAGAGGGTTTTCCTTTGTGATAGTACAGACTTTCAAACAAGAATTTCAAGAGAGGCAGCACCATGTGCTGCTTAGGTACCAGACTGTAAAAGTCACCTTTTCCAGCTCTTGCTGTTGGAGCCAAGTACAGTGAGACCTTCAGCATGCTGATAATTCTGAACATCTCCTGCTTAGTTTCTGGCTGCAGAGAGCCATTCAGGTTGGAGGTCTGATTAAAGGCTGAATATAATCCTTGGGATAATGTTGCTGGGAAGTCATTGTTCGAGAAAGAAGGAAGCTTGTGTTTAGTGAGTTTGTAGGGTGCTTTGTGTTAAGAAGTAGTTCTTCAGAAAGCTAACCAAAGCAAAACCCAGTTACCCATCTGTCTTTAGTGAAGTTTCTGGTGTCTAACAAGCTGTGAGCGTGCCTTTCTCTGGATAGGGGCAGCAGCCTCTTCCTATGCTATCCCCCCCTACCCTCACTCTTAAAATTTCAGAGCCTGTTGAGTTTGTTGGCAGATACTGTCTGCATTAATGGTCTTTCTTTAAGAAACCAAGTTCAAAGAAGCAGCTGCTCAGAGGGTTTAGACTATTAGAAGCAATATCTGAGGGGAATTGAAGGGCAGGAAGCAGCTAAGAAAACATGCAACCCATCTCATAATCCTGGAAATGTTTGTTTAGCATGCAGGTCTGGGTAGAGGTTATGTATGTGTCCATCTCTTGACCCCAAAAACATGAACCCCAGCAGAATGGGACCAAATGTTACGCTGTTCATAAAAAAGGGGCAGTATGCAAATAGACATTAGCAATCACATAAGGAGTTACTGTCTCATTCTACACATATAAGCATGTGGATAGTGGTCAAGTTGAGACATATCATAGAATCATAGAATGGTAAGGGTTGGAAGAGACCTTAAAGATCATCTGGTTCCAACCCCTCTGCCATGAGCAGGGACATCTTCCACTAGACCAGGCTGCTCAGAGCTCCATCCAACCTGGCCTTGAATACTTCCAGGGAGGGGACATCCACAGCTTCTCTGGGCAACCTGTGCAAGTGTTTCACCACCCTCCTGGTGAAGAATTTCTTCCTAATATCTAAATTAATCTAAATAAAGTATGTGCATGTTCTACTGTGGCAGGAAATTCCTTTGCTCCCGATACTGTTCCCTCTGTGCCTCTGGAGTCTTTATGGTCAGAGTCTTCATTGTGAATAAATGTCTTGGTTCTAATTACAAAAGCTGCACTGATTTCATAAGTGGCTTACTGTATTTGATTGTGGATGGCTGCAGTGTGCATCACTATCAATAGATGAGCTAGTAATAGGCATTTGTGTTGGCTTTTGCTTCTGTGATGGATATAGTTTTTCCTATGATTTGTTCTCATGAAAGCCAGGTTGCCCTGTACTTAACCTCTCATTCCAGCACCAAAGGAGCTGTTAAGGCTGTGACTATGTGTGTTGTCATCACACTGCAGGTTTTGGCTTGTCTCTTGCTTTTGTACTCTCCTTGTCTTCCAGGTGAATCACTGCTGCTATCTGGTATCCCACCCTACTTTTAAACCACAATGCTTTTCTGTTTCTAAGGTCCCTGGAATACTTGTGCTTTGTAGGACTGGAGTTTAAACTTGCCCATTCAGTGTCCTGTTTCAATTAAGTTTTGTTTTGTTTTTTCTACGTGAGTTTACTTGTTTATCAAATGATTATCTACTACCCTCACTGGATGCTTAGAATCATGAGTCAGATAGCAAAACTATGAGGTTTCATAGATAAACAGTAGAGCTATAATAGAAGCTGGGGCTGAAAGGATATTGGTGGGTCTTCAGATTCCTCTTCCACTACAGGCATGATCAGCTACAGCTTAAGTGCTCATGATTGTTTATTTACAGAAGCTTTAGAATATCTGTAACTGAAGTTTGGAAGAACAAGTTGGACAATTAAACGCTCAGATACTATAAGGGTGCGTATAATATTGCCTTTGAGTTTCAGAAATAGGATTCATACTTTAGTGCTTTGACTCACCATAAATGTTAAAGGAATGAAACTAAATTACCAGAAAGTATCTTGTCTGCAGTAGACAAGTGGGAAGAGGTGGAATGGTGGAAGGAAAACATTAGACTGAATCAGTGATCAGAATCAGTGTTGATAGGACTGCATGTGTTTGAAGCCTGGGTCTCATACAGTAGGCTTCAATAGAGCCCTGAAGAAGTTGAAGCTCAAAGTCGTTATTTATCCTTCTCAGAAAATTGTCCGTGAATTGGATTCAAGAAACGTCTCTTATTTGAGACTGCACTTCTCAGCCCGTGCATATGTCCCTCTAGTATCATTCAAACTAATATTATTTTAAATTATGTCCTGAAGGGCTTCTGCACACTTAGAGCCTTTAAGTTCCCCCGCATATGCCTCCCCCACCTGTCCCCCAAAAACCGCACCGTTGCAAAGCAGAATACAATGTGGGTGACCCCTTCTTGTACAGTGTGTGTTTGTGGTACAGTGCTTTGGCTGCATAATGTATGTGAGCTAACTCTTAACGACTGAGTCCTGCTGCTAGAAACCATGGTGCCAGCTGCATGGCAGGGCTTCCTGAGGGGCTTGATAAGCCTTGCTGAAAAGCAGTGATTTTCAGGGAGACAGCGTATGTGCCAGAGGTAGGAGGAGGGGCCTTAGGCTACTCCTGTGGCTTCATACGGTTTGTCCCAGAGAGGAGTTATTGTGGGAGCAGGTAGTGAAATGGAATAGAAGAGATTTGAGATGCAGGCAATGGTGGTTCACTCCAGAAAAGCTTAAGAATTTGACTTGGCCTCTCAGATGTTCTCCAGGGGGATCTATTCATCAAATGTCTTCATACAGCTCTGTGTTGGTGCATATGAAATATTGCTTATACTTCTATTCTCAACCTTGGTTCTCTGTCCATTGGTTGTTGGACTAATCTGCTTCTGCAGCTCCTTACAGCTGTACTGTCAACTGTCATTTGTTCTGTCTCCTTTCTGTTCTTCCTCTGCCACCTAGCTTTCTCTGCAAGGCACTGACAGGTTCTGCAAGGCAAGGCAACTGAGTACAGCTCACCTTTTCTGACCCAGGCATAGAAATTCTTGCATGCTGAGAAGTTCTTTTCAGGCACAGCTTGTTGGGCAATTATTCCCATGACTCATAATACGTGGGTCTAATTTAATCTACAGAGTTTTTTTCAGTTTGTCAGCACTGTTGGGTCAGGTCACAAACTCCACTTGTTTGCTTGTTTCTGATGTAGGATTTAATGTTTCATTTTTAGGGCTCTCTTTTTGCAGGTCTTGGACTCCTCAGGCATGGATTGTGGGACCCAAATGAGCATATTTGTGGGTTTTGCTACTTTGAGTTTTTGGCTTTGTTTTTTTCAGAATTACCTTGAGTTTTCCCAAAAACAGTTAACACAAGCCTGAGGATCTTCTGGTTTGCATCTCCTAAAGTGAAAGCAGATGCAGAAGTACCTAGTGTCACTGCACTGACTTTATCAGCTTTATCCTTGTCCTGGTAGTTTAGAAACCATCCAGCTAGCTGACTTCTGATGTAATGGAAGAAGTACATGCTCTTTTTGTTCTCTGCTCTTGAAATCCCTAGCTATAACAATAAATTTTCAGTTCACCTGTAGCTTTTCTTTCTGGTGCCCTAAATTGTCTTAAACTTTCTTTAATTTGACCTGCATGACTCCCAGTTCCTTGGTTTGTCAGGGGTAACTGTCTTGTGTGAGACTGAGAGCTGACCCTGGCCAGCAACTAATCACCCACAAGCTGGCAGCTTGGGCCCATCCAGCAGGAAGAGGGAGAGAATCAGAAGAGCAAATGCAAGAAAAACTCATGAGTCAAGATCAAGACAGTTTAAACAAAGGATGGGGTGTGGGGGGAGGACAACAAGCGATACAAAGGCAATAACCCTCCACCTTCCACAGGCAGTGGGATGCCCAGCCAGTCTCTAACCAATGACTGCTTCGGAAAATACTACCCCTTGTTTTTTTTACTAAGCGTGATGTTATGTGGTGTGGAATATCCCTTTAATCAATTTGGGTCAGCTGTCCTGTCTGTGACCCTCCCACTCTTTTGCTTACCCTTTGTCTGCTTGCTGGCAGGGAAGGGAAGAGTAGAGTGAGAAACAGAGATGGCCTTGTTGCTGTGAAAGCACTGTTCAGCAATAACTAAAATATTAGTGTTATCAACACTGTTTTGGTCATACATCCAAAACACAGCACCATATAGACTGCTGTGAAGAAAATTAACTCCATCCCAACCAGACCAAGTATACTCTTCTGTGATAGTAGTCTCTGCAGCAAGTTAAACTGTTTTAATTGCCTCCTATTTTATTTTATAGCCTACTAACTGCTACTTTTGAAGTTGTCTTGAAATTTGTGTCATGTAACAACATGTTAGTTCTTCCTCAGAGTATTGAAGTAGAAATATTAATTATGTGTATGTGATAGGTTAATTATCTTATTTATGGCTTCCTTGGGTATTACTGTTGCTTCAAATGTGGATATATTAGATAAAAAACTGACAGTCCGAAGAACAGCAAAAAATGTTTCTTTGGGAACAAAAGAAGTTTGGGGGTTTTTTTGCTCAAGATCATTCTGACAATGCTAGATTACTTCAATTTTAAAGCTTCTGTACTTTTTCTTAAAAACAAAACAAACAGTTTTATTTTTTCAAGCTGTTCTGTAGGGCAAAAGCATTTAAAAAAATGTTTATATCAGAGCTGTTCAGGTCAGCTCAACCCATTCCACCTACTCTGCTTGCAGTGCCTATAATTTTGAGATGTGGCTGCAGGATATTTTGCTCAACTTAAGTAACTATCTCCTAGCCTTAAACATGACAAGGAGGCTGTGACACTGAGGAAGCCAGGAACCTACAGACTTTGTTCCTGATCAGTTTTGTTGACTCATCTTGGAAGGCTGGGTGACAGCTGTCCATTCTTGGAATAGACATTCCTAGTTTTTGGGGACCACTTGGTTCTCGACTGCCCTTTTTTGGTGGGAGAGTGTGTGGGCCCTGTTTTGTGGCTCAGCCATCTTACAGTGTTTATGGGATTATTTATGAGAGGTAGTGGTTTCAGTTCTTGTGTTACCAAGCAGATCACATCACACCCAGGTAGTTTAATTTGGGCAGTGAATTAAAAACTCTTAAATGAATGGAGTTGGATTGTGTACACAAATACAGGCAGTCTCAAAGCAACCTAGACAATATGAAGTTTAGTTTTCCCAAAAGAAAGAGGGGAACAGTACAAGATCACGAAGCCTAATGCTTAGGACATAATCTCTGCTTGACTGAAAAGTGGCAAAAGTGATGCCAGAGCCCTGGGAGCCTGCCACTGGTGGGGCAATGCTATAGAGTTGGGGAGCAGGTGGCCAGACCTCTTGTGATGGAAAGAGCAGCTTCCTTGGGGGAGGGATTGTACAGGATTTGCCGCAATCCAGAAACCCACTAGAGTGACCTGAATCAAACGTGCAAAAGGGGAGAAGTCTCTTAGGAGAGACCTGTCTATAAATCCGTTTTATTTCTGTTGCATTTTGCATAGGTACTTCACTTCTCCTACTTAAAAAGTTAATTTGGGTTCTAGTGAAACTTGCCTTTTTTTTGAAAAGTCTATCTTGAAAAGTTGAAAAGTCTCTCGTAAATTTCCACAGAGCTTGTACTCAAGAGATGTCTGGACAGATGCAGCTAGGGAGGCCATCTCACCAGGTGAGACCTGTTGCAGATGGCAGCAGACAGTGAGCGGGCAGGCTGCTCAGCAGCCCCAGCTAGTCTGGGGTGCGTAGATGCTGGCTTCCTGAAAACCTGTTGGCAAGGAATGGTGCACTGTGGTGGCTTTCCGTTCTGCTATTGTAAGGGAGAGTAGGGCTTGGCTTTCTTTCGAATTAAAAGATAGGCACTATTAGTGGATTAACAGACTAGGGCCTTTTGCTTAATTCTTGGATCTGAGGCTTTGGCTGGTAAGCAGTACCTTCACGGCTGTTGCACAGGAGGTTATGTCCTTGGGAGATCCTTGTTTTTATGACCCATTTGCTGATTGCATTGCAACATGCTAAGTGAGGACTTATACAGTGTTACCACAGCTGGAGACAAATTCCCTCCAATTGCAAGTAAGAGTGATGTCAGTCCAGAACTGGCCTGCTACTTAAAGCTGGATAGTCAACTGCTTTATATTTTTCATAAATATTACAAAGCTGTTTGTCACATTCATATCCTGCAGCAAGGTAGTAATTGTATAATGGGTAAAATCCCACTGTAAACTCATTACATTTAATTTCACTAAGTGCCTGTAGTATTTGCATTGTCCGATAATTTTCCAAGTAGTGGAACTTAAACCGGGTCTGTAGATGGTTAAGTCATGTCTCTTGCTAGTATGTGTAGATGAAGCAGAGTGTTTAGTCTTTTAGATAAAAGCACTTTACGATTTCATGTTGTAAATGCCTATATTCAGTTGCTTGTTTTCCAGTTTTGGATGTGATTTGTTTCCATGTCTGCTCTTAATACTAGTAATATGCTTGAGGTAAACCCAGTCTAAACAGTTCAGCCACTTAAATCCAGAGAGTGATTCTGTCACACTGCAGCTCTGTAATCACTCTCTAGAAAGATTAAATGACATGAAAGAGCAGGCAAGCTGTTTTCCCCTTTTCCATGCAGCTAGTGTTACAGTGAGAATTCATATTGATGCTGTCCATTTTTGGGGCATGAGAGTTAAAAATGAGAATAATAGTAATAATCCTTTGGTCATTACTAGCTCTTCTGAATGATGCTAGGAGTAAAATTGTTAGGCTGCATATGTAGTTGACAGTGTTTCCATGCTGACCTTGTTCTGAGACTGACATCCAGGTGGGAATCTCAGCCCTATCCAGGACAAAGCAAGTCTGTGGCTGCAGGTATTGCAGCAGGTTGAAGCAGCCCCTTCAGTGGTCTGGGCAAGGGTCAGATGCAGTACAGTCTTGTTTAGATTAGTGCTGTTTCTGACCTAGTGGGGTTAGCATGGATTTCCCCCAACTCCTCTACATTGTGATATGTACCTCTGTGTCATGCTATCTTAAGGAGAAAAATCAGAGGAGGCACTTTCTTTTTTTCTTGAGAAAGGGTGAGGCTTGTTCTGACTACAAGTGCTTAGAAATGTTGGCAGAGATATCAGAAAATAAAAACTGATTATCACACTGCGTGGTCCCCTGCTGTTTTGGAGGCATGTTTGCTTACTTGTCACCTGCTAGGAGGACTGCTGAGGTTTTCAGGCCTCTGGTTTTTCATCGCATTCCCTCTTGAGGTCTAGCTAAGAACCTAACAGAAATTTTGATGCCTGTCCCACTTCTGCTTTTGTCTTTATTGCCATGTGCTGGTGGTCTCCGTTTGATTTGCCAGCTACCTTATATGCATCTTGAGAACAAACTCAAGTTTTCATACAGCAACTCTCCCTCCTAGCTGCCCTCACAAGTCTCAGTCTTCAGAAGGGGAGCTTCTGTTCTCCCCTTCCTCCTGCTCCCCTTTGAAGGAGTTCTCTTTACATGTTTGGGTGAATATTACCTGACCTTAGCAAGTGGTAATGGAAGAATGAATAAAATCAAATTCTGTTGTTCTGACACTTACTTTTGGGAGAACATAGGAGATAATTTCTAAAGAGAGAAAGAGAGGTTCCAGAGTACAAACTTCCCTAGGCTGGCACGAAGAACTTCCTCAACTTTTTGTTTTGAATGCATCTTCTGTCAATACTCCTTTAATAGTCTGATAGTCTGTTGATCCTATGGACCTCCTGCTCTGACATGCTGGAAGAGGTTTAAATAGTCAGTTTGTCTTGATGACACTGTTCTTTGAATCTTACCTGAACCTTTATTACCTTGTGTTGGTATTTTATGAACCAGAGTTTGTTATTTTTGTCATCTGCATTTGGACATATCTCCAGCTTCTTGAAGGGCATATTCTTAATAGAATCCCTTCCTCTGCTCTGTGTTGTCTGTTTCTTCCCTTGTTTCTTAAGCTGTTTTTGTCACCAGAGAATGAACTTGGTCCAGGCTTCCAGCATGGTGACATTAAACAACCTTCATACTTCTCACAAATGTTTAACCCATTTAATTGTCGAGACCTGATGAGGGAGACTAAGAATAGGTCCAACACGCCCACGCTGCTGTCAGTCACAGGACCAGATGTGTGGCAGACATCCTACAGGTAGCATTCATTTGGTTAAATTGCTTTCTGGAAGAGGTCTGACCAGCTAAACTCAGTAGAGGCTGCCAGAGCTGCTTAATAGGCTAAGGGAATAAATTGAGCAGTTAACCTGCAACGGTGCTACATATTTGCTTCTCCTCTTGTTTGGGTTGAGCCACTGTGGTGTGTTTTAAAATGGTTTGGTTTAGGTACCAATAGCTACCTAGAGAAAGTTCTGCATGCACATGAGTATGTGTTCCATCTGTACAGTTGCTGTCTCATGTCTGGAAGAGTCTTCATAGGAGTGTAGGCATTTGCCTCCTGCACTGTCTTTTTGATGTTTCTTTCCTGTTTCCTGCTTTGTCAGGAAGAATCAAAGGTTGATTTAGCCTTTCAGCCAGTTTTGCAGCATCCTTGCTGTGGAAAACTACTGCAAAAGATGGCCATGGACAACCTTGGTTGCTTCATAAGGGTGTGGAAGGAATGACTCGTAGTAGCCCATGTGCAAGGGGCAGGGGTGACTTGGAGGAAACAAGAAGAGTGTGGTTGGTGTGGCTATAGAGAATTCGAGCAAGGAAACTGCCTTATGTCTATTATGTTGGGAAGGAAAAAATTAATATATTCATTTAGGTGCAGATGAGACTGACAATATGCCTAAACTGCTTTTTTGCTCAGGTGAAAGCATCTCTCCCTTATGGATAAGATGCTTAGACCAAGCAGGAATAACAGTTCTTCCTACTATAAGCTGTGGCTGGGCAACATGAAGTGTGAGCTGTGTCAGTAGCAAATCTGGCCTTTCTTAGTCCTTTGCAGAGCTGTTGTGTGGGTTCAGGGTTTAAATACCCAGCTAGAGTGGCTGAGGACAGGTAAGCACAGGTGGAAGCTGTAAAGAATAAGCAAATCTTGCCTGTATTCCCATGCTAGACCTCACCATTTCTGGTTTCTGTTGTGCACTGGGGAGAGTGCACAACATTTATGTGGTGGAAACAGGACTGCAAGGGTGAAGAAGGGAGTGCAGGTATTGCACGTACTCTTGCTGGGTTTCCCTGTCCTTGCTCCCCTCCTGCAGAGCTGGGAAATGGTTGGCTAATGCTTGGCACATGCTCAGCAGTGACAGACCTGGGTAAAGTTTGTAAGCTGTCACAAGAAGGGGCTCAGAGTTGAAACTGTCCCTGTTAAATTGTGGGTATTGTGGACATCAATACTGGAGCACAGTAGTGGAGCCCTACATAGATTTATCCCAGGAAGTAGCAAATGCAAATGAGAGGGAAAACCAACAGCTTTAAAAACCTTGCTAGGGTGTAACAAATGGATATGAATTGCCTAGCTATCTGCAGTATACATCTGTAAACTCTAGACAGATCATCTCCGTGTTCCAAGTGTTCAATACCAGTACACAGGGGTCCTGGGAGAAGACTAGCAGTCAGAGCCATTTCCAGTCGGAGACCAGTTCAGGTGTTGGGGTAATATGCTCTACCAAGAGTAAGGCCTGGTGTGTTTTCCCAGCTGGAGCTAAGTGACTTCTTGTTTGACAGTTCTGCATTTTTTGGCTTGGCTTTCTTGGAAGAGAATGAAGAACTGAAAAGAACTAAAATACCCTATGTTATTAAATATGTATACATATATATCATGCCCTAGTAACATGCCATCACAAGAAGCAAACTGATTCTGGTTTTCCTTTCCATATAGAAGTTGATTAAGGTTTTAGGCGGTCAGAATCTAGGTCCTAGAGAAGCACATTTCAACCAAAGTATATTTTGATCTTCCATTTCATCTTGACACCTGCCTTAGACGTATGTTCTGGCAATAGCAGTTAGTCCTCTCCATCATGGAGGTGCAACTGAATGTAGCTGGTAATCAAGCTGTTATTCTAAAACCTGCAATCTACAGAGGAAAGAAGAGTGGTTGTCACCAGAAGTTGGGGTACGAGGAAGGTCAAGGAAGACTGGTCTTGAAGACAGAAAGGTGGAGACCTTTATCTGGAATATAAAACAGTGTAACATATGCAATTCCAGCCATGGGTTATGGTTAGAACAAAGCAGCTGCTTTACTTAACGGTTAGCAATGTCTAATAAAGACCTAGTACCTTAAATTATACAAATGAGTCTTCACTCCTCACACAATTAGGTTTTCCATGTTATTGGCAAACATTACACTTGGAGCAGAGTAACACGAGCTTACATTTCCTCGAACTGATTATATTTAGATTTTTGTCAGGCCTTGGTAGAGTGTGTGGGAGAATTATGCCTGTTTGGTTTTTATCTTGAATCTTGTGGCTAGTGACAGACTGCCTTTTCCGGTTACAACAGCAGCTCCACCTCTTTGCAACATTAATTAGGAGATGTTACGTACAATTTAAGTAAACTAGTCCTGGGGCTATTTGTGAGGATGACCACAAAGATACAGGATGTGGAGGAGAGGGAGCGAAGAAAAGGTTCGTGGTTAATAGGTTTCTTAGCTTCTCTTCTGTTTTTTGTTACGTATTTTCCTTCCAGATAGGGGAAGGGGTTAATAGTGAACTACTGGTAGTGCTGCGAAGGTGCCACACCCCCGTGTTACAGGAAGGATCGAAGGGGACGCTGGAAGAAGGGTGACCTTTGGATTGCTTTTGTTCAATACAGTACCGCTCAGATGAGTCATGTTGACTGCATGCTTTTTTCTATCCCATCACAGCACAAAGTAAGATTATATTAGCTTAACATGTTGTTAAAAATCAGCTGGTTCAGGTTATCCTGCAATTGGCAGCTGACTAGTTAATACAGTTTAGCAGATAATCAGTAGCTAGCTAACGTGGCGATTTGACTGTTAGCAGTCATTTCTCTTTAGCCTCAGCTCCTTACAGGACCACCTCACAACATACGGGCTTGAAGATGGGTAGCTTTGAAAGGCAAGCTTCTGTATTCAAACGTAGGACTCTCAAAGGTGCTAGGCATAGAGCTAGCTGTTTCAAAAATCCTTGGAGCTGTTGGTGTAGATAAATAGAAATGCATACCTAAATGCCTACCAGGAGAAAGCTTTTGGTTTTGGTGGAAATTTAAGCCTGAAAGACTTTAGCAGTGTCCCCCACAGGTTGCTGTCAATGTAAAGATCCTGGATTATTTAAGGTATAAACAGCACTTTACTACCTGATCATGTCTGGGAATTAGTTTTTCTCCAGCAGTGCTGAACTTTGAGCGAGAATACTTGGAGTGCGTTATACCACTAGTGTAATGAAGATCCCTGTCCCTGCACTGGAAAAAGAAGTGTCCCCTTGGGTTTGATTCAGTTGCCATCGTATTAGGTTCTAACACAATCTGAGACACCTTGGGATATCTGAGCTGTCCTCTTGGGTCTGGCGCGTAGGACTTGGGCAGATCCTGACCCTTCCTGAGCAGAAATTGGAGCCTGTGCATGATACAGATGTCAGCACAGGCGTAGAGCTGCCTGCTGTTGGCTGCTTTGTCTTGAAGGAAGAGGCAGAGGAGCCAGTCCAGCAGCAGTCCAGCAGCAGCCAGTCCTGACTGCTAGGCTAAGGGGGCGGGTGGGGGGAGTTGATACTTGTGAGTGTCAGCTATCAGCAGTTTTACCATGAATGTGTCAGTGTTTGGAGTATGCTAATAGAGAGTTTCTCACTCCGTGGCCAGAGATGTTGGAAATTTCAATTTTCCTTTTCAAACGGATTAGCACTCATTCAGGACTTGCTGGTGGTAGAGACAACTTGAGTCAAGATATTTTTTTATTGAAGACTTTTAGTTGAAGACTTTTCTTTCTCCAAAACCCATGTCTTGCTGACTCGTGTGGGAATGTTGTGTATGGCTGAACATCCTGAATACATGTTCCTCATCTCCAGCGTAAGATTTCGGGTTGCCAAGCGCTTCCCAAGGGTTTGGCCTGGGGAGGTTCTTGAGTATTTGAACTAAACCACTGTTTACAGTGGATGAGCTCTAGTCTGTGCAAAGTCAACTGTCAAACCCTTGTAGAGTCACCATCATTGCAAAGTGTTTTTGTGGGCTGTGTCAGTGTGAGTGAGTCTTAATGACGTGAATTAAAAATCACACAAACTTTTAGACTTTTGCATTCTGCTAGTGCTAACACCCGTGTTAGATAAGCTTTGGATCAAGCACAGAGGGCATTTGCATGACTTCAAGTTGTAACTATTGGCTATCTTTACTAAGCATCATTCAGTGTGGGGGGGAAAGAGATTTCCTATTTGTATTAGCAACTAAGTCATACAGTCATGAATGCTCTTGGCTAGAACATGTCTTGCAACACTTGTTCTTACAAAGCATTTCTTCTAGAATGACTGCAAGACCAAATTTTAATGAATATTCTGCACTGACCCTTACAAATCCTTTATGTTCACCTTGAGACTCTAACTCAGTGTATAAAAGCTTTCGAGAGAGGGCTTCACAGACGTTCCTGTTAATCAGCTGACTGTGAGGCTGGGTGATGGCCTGAGCTCACCTTACAGCAAAATTGACTTGTTTTGTGTGCCATCCTACAGGGAAGCCAGCCTTTTGGAGAGGCACCCTACAGATGAAGGGTGAAAAGCCACTCTTTGTGCTTGTTTCTCTCTCCTGAAAAGCACTGTGGTTAGTCTGGTAAAGCTCAAAGCACTTCTGTCTGTGGCCCAGCAATGAAGACTGCTGGATGGGCTGAGACAGGTTTATATGGAATGATTTCTTTCTGCCCTGTGGCTTCAAGATATGAGCTGTGTGCTGAAAGATAGTTCACATACTTAGAAACCGTACAGTCAGTTTTCGTAAACATGATGTATCCATTTCTGTTCCCTTCCAAATCACAGAATCACAGAATATTAGGGGTTAGAAGGGACCTCTGTGGGTCATCTAGTCCAACCCCCCTGCCGAAGCGGGGTCACCTACAGCAGGCTGCACAGGACCTTGTCCAGGCAGGTTTTGAATATCTCCAGAGAAGGAGACTCCACAACCTCCCTGGGCAACCTGTTCCAGTGCTCCGTCACCCTCAGAGGGAAGAAGTTCTTCTTCATGTTCAGACAGAACTTCCTAAGGTTCAGTTTGTAAATGTAGTTCTTTTCCTCTGCTTCCTGTGCTTCCTCCACTCAAGTCCAGAGAGTTTGGGGGAAAAAAGGACTAGTGAAGATGGAGCTGACTACTGAAGCATGAGCTACCACCCAGGAGGACCACTAAGATAGTCTCCTTCCTCTAACCCTCCTGAAACCAGTCAAGGAGTGTTTTTCCCCCTGCCACTGAAGACGTTTGTCTTTCAGAATGTGAGTAATGCCATGCAAAAGAGCACTTAAAGTGTCATAATCAAAATTATTGCATCAGGTGCAATGTCAAAGTATGGCTGTTTCCAGGAAAAATGCATGGCTTGCCATATAGTTCATGGCTGTTATTCCGCTGAGTGGCTTGGTGTTTACAACTCTGCAGCTGTTTCTAATTCCAGCCAAGTCTCATAGTGGAATAACAGTCCAAGCAGATTTTGGTTGTCTAGCTCTTGTCCTCTGTGTCCTTTTAAATAGCCTTTGAGCTCTCTCTTGTCTAATTCTTACCCTCCTCTTGTAAGAACAGCTTTCCATTGCTTTCATTCTTTTGACAACCCTCTTCGTGTCTACTCTAAGTGTAGTTAATCTGTGGCAGTAGAATGGTATTTGATGCTCCAGAGGGAGTCTGTATTGCTGTGCATGGCATACTACTTCTGTCTCAGAGTAGCTTATCTGCAATACTGACTAGATCTGTGTTTTCCTTTTCGGTGGCTGAATGACAATTTTGGCTCCAAGCCATTTCTGGATTCCCTACAGTGTGGTCAAGTAGTTCCCCTTTTTCAGTGGATGATCTTTCAGAATTTAAGAGTTGTTTAGTTTACAAGCGTTTGATCTTGCACTTCACCCTATTGCATACTGTTGTGATTGTTACTTGATTTACTTCTGAACTAACTCCTGATTTGTTTTCAGATATCTAGGACCCACTTCAATCTCTGTGTACTCTCACATTATTCTATGACAGCTTTCAGAGATTACTTTTTTCCTCCTCTGTCCTTACTTGTAGTAACTATTTTGATGAGGCCATAGTTAGGTGTATCACTCCTTTAAGATCTTTAGGATGCTAGCTTACAAGCAGATGGCTGAGGGCTGTGCCTCCAGAAGGGAGGGTGTGTTCCCGGTCTCTCTCACTGTGCCTACTGTCTTTGCTGACTGTCAGTGGAGGACATGGGTTAATGACCACAGCAGTGATAGGCCCTTCAGCAGGCGCTTGACTATCCACTCAGTCCAGCTCTGCTCCTCTGTCGACCTGGAGCAGAGAAGCAAGGGATGACTGATGCCCACTTGGCTCGGAGCTGTTGTCCCTGCACCCCTTGCAAGTGTCAGAGTACTATTTCACCAAGGTCTCCAGCCTTACCTAGATGGTCTTGGAAATTATCTTGCTGACTTGTCCCTGCACAGGTGCAACACAGGAACTGGCTTATCACTGCCAAACTTCTTCCCTTCTAGTTGCTGTGCACTGGAGTGCACTGGCCTAGATCCCTGAGTGCGTGCTGCCTGGCAGTGTCTGTGCATAGCAGAGATGATTTGGGACAGACAGAGGCTCCTTCCACTTAAGCCTAAGAGCCTCATTTCCCCACAAGTGAGGGAGGTACCCAGAGTGTTTGTAATATGCAGACACAGCCTGAGAAACTCAGCTGTCACCAGCACTGTTTGATTCAGTCTCCCCACCCAAATGCTTTATAAGCCTGGCTCCCTGCACCAGCCTTCTCTTTTTTTAGCAACCCACATCAGGGTCTGGCCTACCCAGTCTCAGCAAGCAGGAAGGGTGGAACATCTCAAGAACCCTGCCTGTCTGCAGGAAGATCACCGATATGCTCAGCACAAAGGTGTTGCTGTGTGGTTATTGCAGCCCTGTTATAGCTAAGCATTCCATATATATGTGTCCTTCTGTTTTGGTGTAAATATGTGAAAGTACTGGCACCAGGGTGAGAGCTGGTCCTCTTATATTTAAAAGAAAGGAAAAAAACCCAAATCTTTAAAATGCTGTGTTCCACCTAGTAAAAATCTTGAAGCACTGTGACCCCGTGTCTGCAGTGAAAGGTTGCTGGTTATAGAAGGATTGTCTCCCACCACTGTGTGCACTATCTGTCTATAGTATTGAGTGTTACAGGGTACCCTAAGCATGATCTGTATCTTGCTCTGTTTCCTGTAGGGGATGAAGCGCCAGACTTGCTAGAGAGGTCATCTGTGCTGCTGCTAATCTTCGCTGCTGGGGTGCTCTGGGTGCAGGAGGGCATTTCACAGAATCACAGAATGGTAGGGGTTGGAAGGGATCTCTGTGGGTCATCTAGTCCAACCCCCCTGCCCAGGCAGGGTCACCTAGGGCAGGTTGCACAGGACCTTGTCCAGGCAGTTTTTGAATATCTCCAGAGAAGGGGAGTCCACAACCTCTGTGGGCAACCTGTTCCAGTGCTCCATCACCCTCAGAGTGAAGAAGTTCTTCCTCATGTTCAGATGGAACTTCCTATGCTTCAGTTTGTGCCTGTTGCCCCTTGTCTTGTCGCTGGGGACTACTGAAAAGAGTTTGGCCCCCATCCTCCTGACACCCACCTTGCAGATATTTATAGGCATTTGTAAGGTCCCCTCTCAGCCTTCTCTTCTTCAGGCTGAACAAGCCCAGCTCCCTCAGCCTTTCCTCATACGAGAGATGCTCCAGTCCCCTCATTATCTTCATAGCCCTCCGCTGGACTCTCTCCAGTAGCTCCTCATCTTTCTTGAACTGGGGAGTCCAGAACTGGACACAGTACTCCAGATGGGGCCTCACTAGGGCAGGTTCGAGGGGGAAGATAACCTCCCTCGACCTGCTGGCCACACTCTTCTTGATGTACCCCAGGATGCCATTGGCCTTCTTGGCAGCCAGGGCACACTGCTGGCTCATGGTCAGCTTGTCATCCGCCAGGACACCCAGGTCCCTCTCCACAGAACTGCTTTCCAACTGGTCTGCCCCAAGCCTGTACTGGTGCATGGGGTTGTTCCTCCCCAGGTGCAGGATCCTGCACTTGCCCTTGTTGAACTTCATCAGGTTCCTCTCTGCCCATCTCTCCAGCCTATGCATTTGGATCAGTCTGCAAGAATAAGCCCTGAGTACTGGAGCTGGGAGGTAAGGCAGTTGTGTACGTCCCAGGGCACTGTTCTTGCTGGTGATGGTCTAGTGCACCTCTGCACAGCATGGACAGGAGTGATGAAATGCAACAGGTCATGGGTGGTGTCCCTCACATGCGGGTAGCTACTTGCATGATGTCTTTGCTCTAGCCCCTGAGTTTGGTATCTCTGTAGTGCAACTGTGACGTGCCCCTCAGTGTGGCAGGAAAATTTCTGGATCCATGAGACTGCAGGGTCTACTGGACTAGTATTGAAGAGCTGTTCCTTTTTGTTGTCTGGCAGTTCAGACACTGATGTTCCTTTATTTGTGGCTGTAGCCTCAAATTTTCCTGACTCCTCTCTAGAGGCTAAAAGTGGTCATGAGAATGACACAAATTTCTTAATGAGTGGGGTGTTTTTCCTCTGCTTAGCTGAGTTTAGATCCTTGTCATTCATGGCAGCCTCAGCCTTCATGGGCAAATGCTCAAATGTCTAATTTGCAGTATTTTTGATTCTCATCTTAGTGTTCCTCACCAGCACCTTCCCTTTCCTGATTTAGAAATGAGAGCTGTGTTCAAGATCATGTCCACTTCCCTTTCCTTGGGTCTCTGTCTTCATACAGACTAATGATAACCTGGAAATATTTTGTCCTGTGTTGGAAATGTTAATTTCATCTTTCACAATAGCAATAAGGTAATTAAACTTCTCTTCATCTTAATACTAGCTTTGTAGAACAATTGTGATAAACAGAAGACACAAATATAAAATTGCTTTACTCTTTGGAGTTGTCTTTCATCCCCTGGAGATGAACTTAAATCCAAAAACAAATTATAAAGAGAGATATTTCTTCTTAATCTCTGTGTTCCTTCTCCTCTTTTCTACTTTGCCTTTAACAAGACTTGTAGCTTAGTCTCCAAGCACATGCATCGTTGCCTGTACCAAAATAACCATCCCTGAAGCAATGGGAAGAAATCTTCGGCTAGTGGGTATTAGCACAGCTCAGTGTCTGGTAACCCAGTGAAGATGATTTGAGCCAGCTGTAGACCTGTGCCTGCATATCAAGTTTTTATTTTTGCACAAACTTCTACATGGCCAATTCATTACAACAGCAGATGGTTGTTCTTGCTCCTCTTTGTTTCAAGAACTGTCCAAGGAGAGGTTAAATACTATGGCAATAGCATGTACTGTAGGTATGTATATGTCTCAGTATATTTAAGGAAGAAAAAAAGAGCTGTCAATGGCAAACATGATGGGGAGGAGTCAGAAGGGTTGAAGCAATTCCGATGACACATTAGTATAGCAATATCTTGTTCATGGCTTAGTGTTTAAGACAATTCTACAGCGTTCTGCAAGTCAGGGCAGTTCTGGATAATATACATTTCTCAATTAGGGAAGAGATTGACAAGGCAGCAGGAGGCTCCAACCAGAAAATTACTTTGCAGTAGTTTAATAAGGAGGAGTTTTTTTAGGATTATCTTAACCAAGGGACTGAGTAAATGCAGCTTGACTCAGAGCCCTAGGTGAAACAATACAGTTTGGTCTTACGGGCACAGGAAGCAAAACAAGATGGAAAAAAGAAAAGTGAAGGGTCACAGGCATAAAAAAAAATTTACTTCTGTATCCATTGACTTTGGATCTCTCCCCCATCTGCTTGCAATATGCATGAGTTCAATTAAGTTGTTAGTACAGCAATAAAAAAGGACCGCTGAAGAATTAAGTTTGCTTGTGCAGTAAGCTCTGCTTTAAGTAATTTCCATCTTGTACACAAGCTATTTAGTCTGGTTGCTGCTGAACAGAATCCTGGATATTGCTTGTGCTGATACCGTTCTAGCAGAGCAACCTAATCCTGTTAGTGTTTTGTTACTGACAAATCAAAACAGTGTGCTAAAAAGAGGTAGTTGGCAAATGCCTTTCCAAAGGCTGAAATAGCACTTACCTTTGTTTGCTTGTGGCTTTCTTACTGTATCCTTTACACAAGGAATGAGACTGAAGTCATAGGATGTTGGGATTATTTGTGTGAGACTAAAGGTATCAGAGCGTTTGTGGACCAGATGAGGATTTTGAGCTAGGTCTTCAGAGAAGCACAGGCAGGTCTGTACTGGGATAGCTCTGCACCTGACATGCAAAGGCATTGTGCTCCCATGGCCTAACAGCTAGTGCAGGCAGAGGAACCTGGGTGCTGCTCAGCCTGCGAGGCTGCAGGCACACTGTGTTTTTGGCTGCCATTTTGTGTTTAATGGAGTTTGTCTGACTAGAATCATAGAATCATTAAGGTTGGAAAAGACCTCTAAGATCATCAGGTTCATCTGTCAACCCAAGACCACCATGCCTGCTAAACCATATCCTGAAGTGCCACATCTACACGCTTTTTGAACACCCCCAGGGATGGTGACTCTACCACTTCCCTGGGCAGCCTGTTCCAGTGCCTGACCACTCTCTCAGTAAAGAAATTTTTCCTGATATCCAGTCTAAACCTCCCCTGATGCAAGTTGAGGCCATTGCCTCTCATCCTATCACTAGTTACTTGGGAGAAGAGACCAACACCTGCCTCACTACAACCTCCTTTCAGGTAGTTATAGAGGGCAATAAGGTCTCCTCTCAGCCTCCTCTTCTCCAGACTAAAGAGCCCCAGTTCCTTCAGTTGCTCATCATAAGACTTGTTCTCTAGATCCTTCACCAGCTCCATTGCCCTTCTCTGGACATGCTCCAGCACCTCAATGTCCTCCTTGTACTGAGGGGCCCAAAGCTGAACACAGTACTCGAGGTGCGGCCTCACCAGTGCCGAGTACAGGGGCACGATCACCTCCCTGCTCCTGCTGGCCACGCTATTCCTGATATAAGCCAGGATGCCATTGGCCTTCTTGGCCACCTGGGCACACTACTGGCTCATGTTCAGCTGGCTGTCGACCAGCACCCCAAGGTCCTTCTCCGCTGGGCAGCTTTCCAGCCACTCCTCCCCAAGCCTGTAGCGTTGCATGGGGTGGTTGTGACCAAAGTGCAGGACCCGGCATTTGGCCTTGTTGAAACTCATACAATTGGCCGCAGCCCATCGATCCAGCCTGTCCAGATCCCTCTGCAGAGCCTTCCTACCCTCGAGCAGATTGACACTCCCACCCAACATGGTGTCATCTGCAAACTTACTGAGGGAGCACTCAATCCCCTCATCCAGATAATTGATAAAGGTATTAAACAAGACTGGCCCAAAAACTGAGCCCTGGGAAACACCACTCGTGACCAGCCGCCAGCTGGATTTGACTCCCATTCACCACCACTCTCTGGGCTCAGACGTTCAGCCAGTTCTTCCTCCCGTGAAGAGTACCCCCATCCAAAGCATGGGCAGCTAGTTTCTCCAGGACAATGCTGTGGGGAACAGTGTCAAAGGACTAGAGTTTATCCTGGGAAATTCCACATCTTTAAAAGTTTCCTGCTTCTAAATATCTGGTTTAAAGGATCATGGTCCAGAACCCTGATTTTGAGTCTTTTGTTAGGAAATTTTGGGTTTATTTGAATATGCAGATTTTCTCTTTGGAAACCCACTTGTACAGAGATGAGCCAGGATCAGCTTTGTGTGCCAGTTTGTGCAGTCTAATAATTGATTTTTATAAAGGCAAACAAATGTGACTGAAATCCAGTGGCAGATACACTGGAGCCACATGCATCTTGTTGGAAAGGATGCTCAAACGTGGGGACAAGCCAAGTTGTGTGTTGGATGTATACCGTGCTTTTTCCTCATACAAAAGTTTGAATATGCCTTTCTTGAATACTTTGCAAGCACTATTTTAAAATGTATTTGTGCTGAATATTTAAAACATTGCTAATATATTGGAAGATACTTGTGTGTAACCAGGAGGAAAAGCATAAGCTATGAAATTTGAACTTGCATTTGTAATGAGTAGCAACAGAGCTGTACTGCAAACTTTTTTGTGACTTAAATTATACAGGCCTAGGCTTTTCCATTCCAACTTCCGCAGCCCATAGGCAGCCTTCCTTTCTTCCCCAAATTCGCCTGCAGATCACAACTGTGAAAGAGTTGTAGTGTCCTGCACTGGGGATCGCACTCTCTGAAACTTGTGGCTACAAAGGTGTAGCCTGAGTTTCCCACAGCTTTGGTATTCAGGAGGGCTGCCATGGTAGCTGCCTGCCTCAAGAGCTGTGTTTGGGGTGGCAGCACCAGATCAGTATTTACTTTTTCTTGAAGGAATAACTATTGTCCCAAAAAAATAGCGAAGCAAATTGTCTGGTAAGGACCTTTGTAAATGCAAATATCCTCTCAGGAGTTTTCTATCCTAACGTTAATTTAGGATTGTTATGAATAAAGTGGTTGTTTCCTTGGCAGGTGCCTTGGTAACTAGACGCCTTTGGAGGAGAAGAGATGAAAAACAACCTTGGCTCATCAATCACTGATGAACTGATGTCATCACAGTGTCCGCATGTGAAAGGAAAAGTAATTTTCTGCCTTGACTTCAGCTAAGTGCCTGTTGCAATACCGTACCTCACTTGCCAAGCTTTGGAAGAATCTAGGAAAATGACAGTGCGTGTCTAAAATTGTTTTCCAAAAAGACAGTGACAAATTTGGTCATGTGCAAGACATGAGGTGCTACTGGTTTTGTGACACCCCTGTAGGTGCTCTCAGGCCAGAGGAACACCATTCACCTTACCTGGGGATCCACAGGCCCTTTCTGCAGTCTAATGTGTCATCAGATATGGATACCATACAGACAGGAATGCATGCTGCTGCAAAGCACAGTCTTCCTCTGTAGCCTGAGCTGAATGCATTGTTGAGCCCCGAGAAACATAGCACCCGTAGTTTCTTGGCAGTTGGACTAGATGATCAGCGTAGGACCCTTCTGACTGATGAGAGGGCTGCCATGTGACTTGTGGAGTAGTCAATGGAGGACGCCCGGAGAAGATGAGAACACAGAGGTCAGATTATGGTGCTTCCTGAGAGTGTTTTTTAAACTTCTAGTGATTTAAGTCGGGAAATTCTTGGATCACAAAGGTAAAATCTGTGTGGAATTTTCTTCCAGAAAAGTGATTATTCCCTTTAAATGTACAAAATACTTGACATTTTACATACCTTGCAGCAAGAAGTCACGTACCTTTCCTGTATATTATATGACAGGATCTTCTTGCTTGTTTTAAATCTGCTGCTCTTGTCTGAAGTCCCATAGTTGTTTTATGAGAAAAAACAGTGAATAGTGTTTTGCTGTTCACTTTCACTACTCCACTCGTTACTCTTGAGATTCCTATCCCTTTTTCCATACCTTTTTCAGGTTGCAGAATCCTGGTCTATTCAGGCATCCCATGCATAGAAGGTGCATTGTTCCTTTGGTCAGCTGTGCTGCTTCTTTCGGGACCTTTCATGGTTCCTCTGTATTGGCTTTGAGATGGGCAAATGGACCAGAATTTAATGCAGTATTCAGGATATAGGTGTAATGTGGGTTAATGTTAAGATATACATTTTTTCCCTTTTTGCTCTTCTGTTCTCTTTACAAGTAGTTTCTAAAGTTCCTCTTGTTCTTTGGCTGCTCCTGAGTTGATATCCTCAAAGGAGAGACTGCCTCAATCTTATTCCTGAAAAGAATAATCAACACCTGACACTTAATAGGTATGGTTAGGGCTGTTTTTTCTGTGTGTGTCACTTTATATTTTCTCGTTCCAAAGTTCATCTGTATCTCAATATTATGAGGTGTTTCAGGAGCGTGTTGTATTTTTTCTCTTTACTGTGATGAGTAGACAGTTATCATTTGAGGACTGTCATCTCAGTATTTCTTTTTTCCTGACCACCTATGAATATAGCAGATTCCTGTGAGATAATGCTTTTTGTGAAGCCAGGTCAGTATCATTTATTTCCTGTGTTTCTTCTCTTAAATGGTTTTTCATCTCAAGCCTTCATATCCCATGACAGCGCAGATCTTTTAAGAGGCTTTTGTGAGATATCTTATTTAATTTCTTTTGGAAATCCAAGTAGACATTATCAATGACATCTGCCTCAGATGGCTGGCTCAGGAATTGAGGTAGGTTTTCCAGGCATCGTGTTGCTTTACAAAAGCTCTGATGATTCTACCCCATACAGCATATTTATAGAAATACCTGCTATTCTTATTATTTAGTTGGTTGTGCTAATATGGCTGTTTCGTATATCATACTACACTGTCAGAGATTCCCCATGCTTGGTTTAGAATGCTTTTTTGGAAATATTTCCCTCAGTCTTCTGGCAATAAAGTAGTGTTTGGTGAGAGGCTGCATGCTGTCATCAATAAAGCAGTTTTTCCATCCTTTACCTGGTTGAGTGCTACCTGGTCTTGGTCACTTACTTTGCTCCAGAGAAATATTAGCTAAATGGTTCTGATATGCTTCTGCCTAACTTTTGGTGTTGTGTTGGGTTTTTTTTTGCAGTTTGTGCCTGAGTTTATAATCCTTTCATTTTTTTCAGCTTTTCTGAAGTATGCTTTCTTGCTCTCAGTGGGGTTTATGGTTTGTTTGTTTTTCTGTTTTTTGTTTGTTTTTTTTTTTTTTTTAAATACCATTATGTTTAGCCTTAGGCTTCCTCGAGGTGTTTTGTTTTTTTTTTTTTGACAGGCAGGATGCATTTTCTCTGAGACTACCATGATGTCTTGAAATAGTCTCTCTGTTTTCAGAAAACTTGCAGTTCTTTAAGGTTCCTTTTCTAGGTTCATTGATTTTTCTACTTTTGTGTGGTTCCTGTCCTTGAAATTGAGCATGGCCGTAGTTGATCTTCTGGCTTTGAGGGTCTGTAGAAATACTGAATCTGATGCTGATATAGTTCAGGTACATGGCAGAAATACGATAAACCAATTGTGTGAACTGGTCAGGACTGAGTCAAGAGTTGCTTCCCATTTTGTGGATTTCCTAGCTGCCTGTTCCTGAAACAGTTATTCACAGCATCTAGAAATCTAGTATTATCTGAGTGGTCAAGGTAAAGATGTCACATTTTACATCAGAGTAATTAACATGATTGGAAATAATAGTTCCCTGGGATTTCGACATTCCATTGTCTTCCTGTCACCATGTTTCTTTTATACCTGCTGTGTCCGTGTCCTTGTTTAAGGAAAGCATTCTGGGTCCGTGCATTCTTTATCATCTTAGAGAATGCTATGAAACATGGAAAGCATTGGTTTGGCTTTCTGTCGCAGTATCCTGTTCATATCAGACTTTTTTTTTTTTTTTTTTTACCACTTTTGTTAACTATTTGACTGTCCTCTTCTTTACTTGAGGCTGCAATGGCTACCATAGCATTTAGAACAGTGCATCCTGTGTGCACCAGTCTGCTTTCTCCTACTTGTCAGTTTGAAATTTCTGTATGATCTTCCTTGTATGAAGTTCAGATCCTGTTCCCCTCTCGGTTCAGTCCCCTCATCACCCTTTGCTAGGCGTAATCTACTCTAGAAGCTTCACCAGTCCCTGATGAACCTGAGCCTCTCTTGCTTACTCCATTGCTGTAGTCGTGCATTGAGACTTTGCCTCGTCTCCAGCTGTGTTATGATGAGGGTGTCATGTTCTCTGGCATCCTACATCCTGCCTCTAGAATCTCTCTTCTTTCTTTTATGTGGTACCCATGTAGACCACTGCCTCCTTCCCAGCGCTTCCCAACTTGTCCAGAATTTTTTTGAAGTTTGTCAGTGCCCAGTGGGCACATCAGTACATGGTTTCTGGAATCAGGAGCCAAACCTGTTAGGTACCTGGTAACTGAACTACTGATGGCTATTGCCTGTCTCTTTTTCTCTGCTGGGGTTTCTGCCCCAGGGGTATAAGAAGATACACAGACGCTTTGTGCAGAGAGGGGACCATTGACCGGGATTATTACATCCTTAATCAGTTTGGTGCCCTAAAAAGACTCCTCAGTTCCACCTCTTCCCTTAAGCAGCAAGAGGTTTTTTGCCTGCAGGTGAGACTGTTCAGAGATTGTCATGAAGCCTCTGTGTCCTGCATTCTTCCACCTATGCCACGATTGAGTCACGAGAAAGGGCTCTGTCTGAGGGTCATGGACTGCCTGGAATTAATATGTCTTTGCACCACCTACATGCAGGCCAGGTAATCATATGACACTTGATACTTTACCTCTGGAAATTGTCACCCTCTAGCTAGGCTTCTGACTGCATTTCTCTTGCACATCTGGACTGACTCAGTAGAAGTGTTCCTATTGGGATGGCAATGCAACTTCCAGTTAAACTATTGAGAAGCAATTATGTTACGTTATGTGCCTTATTAGCAACTGTATTCATTGTGTTTCATAACAAACTATGCTGAGACATTGACTGAATGCAAATTATGAGAAGCTGAGACTTATCTTTAGTGTATGTTTCATACAAAAGAAGCTGGCCTTTTCAGAAAGGCAGTCTTCCTGTTACTTGGCTATGGATTTAATACAAGGTGGAAGGAAGAGCTTCAGCCATATAATACGTATTTACATCAGTGAGTTACTAAGCTGGTGAGTCCTGAGCTGTAGAGGGGTCAAGTGAAGGTCATTAAAGTGGAGGAAAAGAGTTCCTAGATGTTGGAAACTTTATTGCAGCAAAGCAAAGAAAATATGTGCCACACATGTATCTTATTGTGATGTTTTGTCATCTTTGCCTTCTGAAACAAATCTGTGTGTAAGGCTGTGTGAGCATATTTGTCTTCTAGTAAGTTTGGTGGAACTAAGAAAACTTAAAATTGAAAAAAATGCTCCCAAGAAAAGCTTGAGAAATGCTACTTTAGAGTTTGTGCTTGTGTTAATTGACTTGCCAGTGAATTTGGTGTGATCAGCACAAGTAGAAATGCTTATCTAGACAGCCTGCAAATGTTTATATCACATATGTTTATGACCTAGAAGAATTTTTCCAGGACAGAAATGTGGTCACCTAGCCACACACACAATTAAAATTAATGTCTAATGAATTAAAGAAGAATGAGAAACTTGAATGTAGCTGTTGTTATGGGGGCAAGTTCTTTTCTGGCCAAACAACTAATTTCAAGGAAGTTCAAGGGAGTTGAGGTACATGCCACTGAATCTACATCAATTTATGTCAGCTCCATCCATGTCTGGCCTGGGTCTGAACATTGTCTCTTTAGAACACGCAAATTTTCTGCGTTTGTCCTGCCCATAATTTCTGGTTTATGCTTAATTATACTAAAGAAGGAAATAAACTCTGTGTACTTGCAAAATTTTCATGGCTCTTCTGATTTGGGGTGTTGCAGGGTGTAGTTAATACGCTGAAAAGGCTTTGGGATTCCTGGATGAAAGGTGTGATGAAAGAAGTGTATTGTTATTGTTTTAGGGGAGGAATCATGCTACTGGGTAAGCCTCTGTCACTGAGACTTGCTGGACTTGTTTGTTCTGACTTGCCTATGACTCCTTTCTTTCCTAATTTGGGAGATAAAGCCTCAAGTCTATGCTGAGATGCTGCACAGTGCGTTGTGGCGTTTGGGACAGTGCGTCTCCCCAGAGAGAAGAGCTTCTTGCTGACCTCTCAGTGGTACCCAGAGGTGAGTGCCGCAGCCTTCTGACTTGCTCCTTGATAGTTCAGGCAGCATGGCTATATCATGCGTAGATTTATAGGCCGTTGAGCTTTAACTGAGGGTGTGGGGCGAATGGCACTAGCTCTGAGCTTACTTCTGATTTGAGTTGCCTTCCATCCATCAGTAATCCTTCTGATATTTCACCCTTTCTCCTCACCCAAAATGCATTTGTTTTCCAATAATTCCCCAGCTCTGCTACAGCATGGTACGGTGACAAATCAAGGTGGCCTATGACCACTGAAAGTTGCGGCGGGGGAGCAGATGAGAGTCATCTCACTGCACCCCAGCTCTGATCTGCCATTTGTGCTAGTGCGGTTAGAGTGTGTTGCAGTCACAGCCGCTGAACTAATAGTGTGGTACAAGAGAGTGAGCAGAGTAAACTAGGTAGAAGTAGCTTCTTGTGCTCTGGTTTATTTTCATGGGCTTTGTATGCAGCCAGTGAAGTGTTAATCTGTGCAGAATCAACTTGGAAACGCACGAAATCTGGCACCAGACCATTTCACCCACCCTGCCTTGGAATGAAAATCAAACTGAAAACCCGCAAAGACTATAACTGCTTGTTTGGTGTCTCGCTTCTGGAGTAGATTTCAACCAGTCAAAGCAGGACAAAGGGAGGCAGGCAGAGCCATTTTCAAAGGCTAAAAAGCAGAGATCTACTGCTGTATTCTGGGACTGCTGAACTAACAGAATAAGATATTTGCCTGTGACAAATGCAGCTGGAAGTGGATATCTGAGAGGTAAAGATGATGACAAAGTTGCAGAACCTTACCCTAAACTGGTTGCAATCAGTGGCCACGTACTTAATATTTCGTTTATGCTGGGGTGGCCTCTCACATGTGCATGCAGGTTGTGAAGTCCTTATGTAGTGAGTTAGCCGTCCTAGTTCTACTAAAGCTTATTGCAGAACATTAGTCTCTCTCTCAAGACGTCAGCTGTGGCTGTCAACTGTAGAAAGACACGTTATTGATCAAGGATATTTCAGTTGTCAGCATTACAGTTATGTCCCACAGACTGCTGTAGTAGTATGGGAGGCTAGCTCTATCCCTACACTTAAAGAGCTCATAACCTCCAAAAAGTTGTATGCAAAGTGGATGAGGGAGTAAGGAACAACAAACCTTTTGTGCTGATTGCAAAGGTGATCAAATAATCAGGGAAGCCTATATGAGCAGCATTTTGGCATGATGGATACAGTTACTGTTAAGCTCTGATTAACGCATCCCAAAGACTGAATGTTGCCCTTGAATCTTGATGTGAATGACAAGAACTGTATTTGGAGCTGCTGTCTTTGCTCAGCTGAAGTGTGCTCCTGGGAAGCAGCAAGACCTTGGTAGAATTGGGTGGTTGAGGGGAGGAGCTCAATTATTAAGTGGCAAATGCATTAGTGATGCTTTATCTGAATGCAGAGGGGTGGCATGCAGCACCTACTATATTTGTGGGATGTTTGAGGGTGTGGGGAGATCAAGCTGATTCAGTGTGACGCATAGAAGAACACACATATTTTGTTTCCCTCAGCAGATCCCTTCAAAGTTTGAAAGTCTTGCATTGTATCAGAATTGCTCTGGGAGGTATCAAACACTGAATGATGACTGAGGCTGGTAGGGTAACTGACCTCATTCAAACAAGGGTCTTGCGGTATTATGCAGGCACTTGCTGCTTCTGTTTCACTGCCCAAAGTAGCAGAAGTTGTTGTCCCATTCTCACATACGTGAGAAGTGTGTGTCCTGAGTATGCCACAAGAGTGGAGGAAGAAGTGCTAGGTTGGTGTGATTGCTTGTGGTAAAGGTGAGAGTGGAATTAGCATGTCTTGCTTTGTGGCCCTGGGCTTTTGCTACAGGACTCCTGGGCAAAGCCAGACGTATTTCAGTTGCTGCCATTCCCAACCACCCTGCCAGGGTAGCTAGCTTCAGGGACCTAGTCTGGATTTTCAGATTGCACTCACCAGGCTAGCAGATTAGTCTGTTCAGTTGTCTCGTGAAAGGCCCTATTTCTAAGAAAAGTGATTGTAGGGACGTGCCCGATTCCATCTTCAAATGGAAAAACCGGTCGGGGCAATAAATGTGGAGAGACCCTCATCAGCGGATGTGCCACTCAAGCTCTGCCACTTGCTCTTCTGAGAGTATTGGCGTATTAGTGAGCAGGAGTATAATAATAAAAAATACAATAAATGTATTGTAGGAAGACAGCAGCAGATCAGATAGAAGAAGTTGCGTGTTTTCTTCTATGCAAAGCTTGGCAAAACACCTTCAGTAAACAGGTGGTGCCAGAAAACATGGTTTAGGTTCTTTTAAAAGCAAATGTAGGTCGGGGTGCTATGAGGGCTTAGCTTAAGTCAAAAAATGTCAAGGGCAGATCTGTAAAACAGAACAGGGTAGCTGTTCCCTGCTTATCCAGCAGCTCAGCAACTAGGGCCTTTAAGGACACAGATGATAGTTACACTTCCTTTTCTTGTCTGAAGAGACATTTTGTGATCAGTTTTCTGGTACTATTCTGACTGAGGCTTTTGATAACGCACAGTGGCTCAACTTGAAGAGATGGATAAGCTCAATATAGTGAATCAAATCCTGTCAAACAGAGGTGGGAGCTGAAATTTCACCTCTTGCATTGTGAATGAACATAGTAGCCTTTTAGGGGGTTTGGGAGAGGAAAAACAGCTTGTCACCTGTGTATTGTGCTTGTCTTTTGCTTTTGGTAAATGTTGGAAGGTAAAGAATTAATTTGGGGTTGATCAGAAATCCAACCTGAAATTCTATCTGCTTTCTCCTTGGTTTCACAAGGAAGACCAGACAATTTTAGCTCCATAAAATTTCAGTACAACTCTTCTTCCTAATGTGCCAATAACTATTAATGTAGCTTCATTTCTTGCTGTATTTCACTTATTAAAATATCCTGTATTGCGGCTTGATTTAATATATCTCTCTCTAAACGCAGCTTTACTGTGTTTAAAGTAACTTAATTGTAGGCAAACATAGCTATTTCCTTAATAGTTCATTCAGATGATTTTTTTTCAATATGGAATAACATTTTAGTGATCAAAACACATTCTTTGGCTCAGAGCCAGGGTGCATAAACTAGGAGACTGAATAGTCTGCGTTTCCAGACCCGAATGAACCGTGATATGAAATTGTCAAATGCTGCTGTCTCCATGGATTGTCTTGGGCTCCTTGGGAATGAGGCATGTTTTAGATGAGAACAGGGATTGCTGGGGGAGGTCTAATGTTCATCCATAGTGTTGCTGAGATAAGCAGTCTTGTACTGAATGAAAAGATCTTGAGTTTGAAACTTCTTGCTAATTCGCTGCAGACGGAAACCTGCCAGACACAGAGCATGAGGAGGTGCTTTTCAGAGCAGAGAGGACTAGGCCTTCGAGGTCGCCTGGTGCAGTCTGGCTTCTGATCTCTTCTTGAGGTTTGCTCTTGAGGAATGAAAGCTATTGTCATCCATGCTGGAAGATGAGTGCATTGGTGTTACCTGAATTCCCCTGTCTTCCCCACCCCTGCCCCGAGAGTTAATTTGCAGCTTACTGGAGTTCGGGCAGCTAAAAAATCAAAGTGGGTGGTATAAGGAAGCAAGAAATCTGAGGCTGTACAAAACACCTGACTCTGGAAGGCATCTACACAGACAGCTGTGATATTGGGGGTCTTCTAAGGAGAATGCCTAACTTTTAAGCGGTGCCTCTTTGCCACAAGAAGAAAGAAAGGACGCATCTATGGTTGAAGGCAGTGAGACCACCTGTGCCTCTGCATTCATCAGCACTGCAGAATGTTTCTCTGGCCAGTGAGAGTTGCTGGGCAGAGCAGAGTTTTCTTGGTTACTAGTGTGCAGAGAAAACCATGCAGAAGTCTGATCGCTGAACAGGGGGATCCACCTGCCACTGAACTATTTAACTACAGAGATGGATGTCCCAGGCGCAGGAAGCCCTGTCAGGTGGTTATCCTGGTAGAGCATGACGATTCTGCCCTCCATGGTATAACAGCAAAAAGGCTGGGGGGGGCGAAGGAGCTCATTGGAGGTGTGAGTGTGTGATTAATGACGGAATGGATTGAGTGGACATAACCTGAACAAGAACTGTCTTTCACTAAAGATCCTAGTAGGTCTCAGCAGAGGCAGGCTCAAAACTAGACCTAGTTGTGAGTGTGTTTTGTTTTGTGAATACAGACCCTAGCATGACAGTGTGAAAGGCTAGAACTCCTGGGCACTACTGGAAATATATGCTGTTCTAATACAAGCAATACACATTTGGTGTTGCCTGCACTCCAGCTCTTCTTCAAAGGGTAAAGGATAGCTGGTTCCTGAAACAGGTTGCAAAAGATTAGGTATTTCCTAAAAAGCCAAAACCAGGAGATTTTTTCTTTCACAGCCCTTCTGCACAACAGGTGATTAGCATGTCAGCTGGTAAAATAGACCAAAAAAAAAAGAGGCTGCTGAGTTGGGTCCTGGACTTGGGCATTGCAGTTGAAGGATATATGCTGGCAGTTGTACATTGTGGGAGATGATAAGACTTGGTTCTTCCATTGCACAAGAGATTTTTTCCTGTTCTGGTACTTATCTTAGCAAGATGGAAGTCGAGAGCATCCTGCTAAAAGGAGGAAACTAGTTTGGGTGTGAAGAAGTATTTCCACTTTAATTTGTATCTTTTATACACAAACTGATTACCTTTATGAATGTAGAAATATATGGAAGTGCTTCCTTTCAACTGTTTCCTTAAAAAATTTTAAAATGAAATCAGTATCAGAAGTGGAAGAGGTTTTTATTCCTCATCTCCCGTGTTTCCATTTACCCCAGCACTGCAGCAGTTCCTAAGGTATCTGTTTCCGCTTGCAAGTCTGTGATCTGTGGAGAGCAAGCAGTTCTGAAATGTTGGAGGAGAAGGGGCATCTGTGCTATCAGTGTTTGTCAATGTAGCTGGTGTTTGCATGAAAAGGAAACAGATTGAAATGGAGGACAGTGCTGCCTGTCAGAGCACAAGTCCCACAGGCAGCGAGACGCTCATTTCTCAAGTGTGAGTCTTTTTTGTAGCTTAGGCGTAAGGCCGTGTCTTGAGGAAATCTGTCTGTATAGAGTTCAAGAAAGCCGGCGGTTATGAAATAAGAGTACCGTTGCCTCAATATCTGCAGAGTCAGCCATATGCTGTCAGGGCTGTGCTGTGTGTTCTCTCTATCAAGAGCAATGGAGAGATGTTGCTTTGATTGCCATTCAGGTGGAAACACACTGGGGTGGGGACAGCTGAAGCACAGGGAAGCAGTCTGATCAAGACTGATGGGAAGGTGCTCAGGCTGGAGAGCAAATTCAGATGCTAAAGCGGAATCTTTAAAGCATGAGAGGTGGCTAGCTAAGGAGAGGCAGAGGCGTATTGCCATAGTGGGCTGTTCTTGGGTTAATCAAGGAGCTTGCCCTCAAAGCCAGTACTTGGCTGCCCGTGAGGCATGCTGCAATTCCATGAGCTGTGACTGAAAGACCACAAGCTGTGAGATGAGGATGGGAATGCTCCATGGGAGACTGCAGCATGTTAAAGAGACTGAGGCAGGACAGTCCTACTCATCTTGGATTTTTATCCAAATCTCTGCATCTGTTAAACCCTCAAAAGTAATGGATAGTGTATACAGTGAAGGTCTAGATGGCAAGCAGTCAAGGCCTCTGTGGAACCAGATGAGCTCTAGTGCGTGTATATTATGTGCTTACTGTAACTTGCAGTTTCCAGAGAAAGTAATCTTGGCCAGCCTGGGCTTTCAGACTCCTGTCAACTGCCCTACACTCTGTTTTGCAGAGCCTTGCCATCAGGGAACTGAGCCAGTCTAGCGGGAAGACAGCTAGATTTGGGGAAAACTTGGACTGTGCAATGCCAGAACATAACTTTGCCCCAGTAAAGCAGGCACAACAGAAGAAGAAGTACTAGGCTGCTCTGTAGCATGTGACTGAAGCAGAAGGCTTGATCCTGGTCATCTGTCTTGTGTATTTTGGTAGCACTAACCTGATGCTTGTGACCACCCGCGGTTGTGGTACTGGCTGAAGCTCCCCTGTTTAACTTTTTCTTTCCAGTATGCCACCTGTTTGAGTGGGTAAAAACTTGTCTGCTTCCCTTCTTAAGCAATGGACTGGGATACCTGCCAGAACTCTCCCTAGCCAAAACCAGGTTTTTATGTGAGGAGATTAAACTCTGAGTTGCTTCTAACTTCCCTGTCACTTGCTGAGCACACCCTCACTGTGTGCAGACCTCTCAGCTGCTTCCTCTGTGGCTCTATCCTTTTTTTTTTAATTATTCTGGTTTGCCTTGCTTACCATCTCTTACTTGTACCTTTGCTCAGCTTTCTTGCCCACAAGGCAGAATGTATAACCCCATTCTGCTCTCCTACCACTTCAGTGGCTTTTGCTGTCTTGGATTTGTGCATCATGCCCTTGCCTTCTCTTCTCCCCCCCTCAGCTAATTTCCTAAGAAGGAGCATCTGCTGGTATCCTGCTCTGCTTTCACTGTGATTTCTTCTTTGCCACCTTGTAGTCAGAAGACCTGCAAAGACTTACTCTCTTTGCCTGCCTTTCTGTCCCTTCCTGCCCCTATTTTCTCAGATGTTGCTCGGAAATGGCTGTGCCATAGGCCTGAAAAGGGGTAAGCAGCATTTAGTATGTCTCGTCCATGGTAATATGAACATGGCTCAGTGGGCATAAAACAGCATGGTGACTGCTCAGCTGAGTCCCTCCTCCCCAGAGCTGGCTGCTGCCACTTGTCACTCCAGGCACCTTTGAGAGATTATGCCATGTGTTTTACTGATACCCTGTCCTATGCTACCATGATGTAGAGACTCAGTGCGTGGCATGACAACAGTTACTACATAGTGTGCTGTGGAATTACTGGGAATCTGAAATAATTGTGCTTAAGGCTTTGCATCGTCCTACAACAAAGCTACCGAGGACATGCGCAAAATCGCAGTTTTCCTAATGTTCTCTTGCTTAATGCTGCACAGGATGACATCAGTGGAGGAGAAAGGCTTATGCGCCTTTGTCCATATGAGTCAAGTTGCCAACCCTTTTACAGGTCTGCTGTTGGCTTTCAGCGAGTCACTAAGTCTGAGTCTTGTTGCCATGTCACATTTACACATGAGTAGCTATTTCCCTCACCTCTGGCAGACTGTCTGGCAAGAGACAGGATGCGGTCTCTTACAGTGTATGTATGGTTTTGGTGCAATAAAACCCAAACCCTGTAGGGGATCAAAAAATGTTACTACTCATACCAACTAAAAATAACTCAAAGCTGTATGTTATACAGCATCGTGGTTTTTGATGACACAAAACTGGGAGGACTGATGGATACACCAGAAGGCTGTCTTGCCAATCAGAGAGACCTGGACAGGCTGGAGAGTTGGGTGCAGAGGCACCTGATGAAATTCAATAAGGGCAAGTGTTGGGTCCAAATTCAACAAGGGCAAGTGTAGGGTCCTGCACCTGGGGAGGAACAACCCCATGCACCAGTACAGGCTCGGGGCTGACCTGCTGGAGAGCAGCTCTGTGGAGAGGGACTTGGGAGTGCTGGTGGACAACAAGTTGACCATGAGCCAGCAGTGTGCCCTGGCTGCCAAGAAGGCCAATGGCATCCTGGGGTGCATTAGGAGGAGTGTGGCCAGCAGGTCGAGAGAGGTTCTCCTCCCTCCCTACTTTGCCCTAGTGAGGCCTCATCTGGAGTACTCTGTCCAGTTCTGGACTCCCAGTTCAAGAAAGATGAGGAGCTACTGGAGAGAGTCCAGCAGAGGGCCATGAAGATAATGAGGGACTGGAGCATCTCTGCTACGAGGAAAGGCTGAGGGAGCTGGGCTTGTTCAGCCTGAAGAAGAGAAGGCTGAGCGGGGACCTTACAAATGCTTATAAATATCTGCAGGGTGGGTGTCAGGAGGATGGGGCCAGACTCCTTTCAGTGGTGCCCAGCGACAAGACAAGGGGCAATGGGAACAAACTGAAGCATAAGAAGTTCTGTCTGAACATGAGGAAGAACTTCTTCACTCTGAGGGTGATGGAGCACTGGAACAGGTTGCCCACAGAGGTTGTGGATTCTCCTTCTCTGGAGATATTCAAAAACTGCCTGGACAAGATCCTGTGCAGCCTGCCCTAGGTGACCCTGCCTGGGCAGGGGGGTTGGACTAGATGATCCCCAGAGGTCCCTTCCAACCCCTACCATTCTGTGATTCTGTGATCTCTGGTAGCCTAGAGTATCCTTGGTGCAGAAGTTATTTCATCAGTCATGAATTACTACATTTATGTTCAGTTTAAGCACCTGTGTGGGCAGTCATCTGCGCTTGAAATCTGTAAAGTTTCTTGGTGGGAAATTGTCTCTACTAGCAATAACTGCACAACTCTAGGCTGTTCTCAGTGGTGCATGTGCGGTGATGGAGGCAAGTTAGAACACAGGAAATTGACTAAATGTAAAGAAAAAACTTATGTCATGAGGGTGGTCAGAGACTGGACCAGGACTCCTGAGAGACTGGGAGATATCTGTCCTTGGAGTTACTAAAAACTTGAGTGGACAAAGCCTGGAGCAACCTGCTGTAGTTAGACCTGGTTTGAGCAGGTCAGTCCTACAGGGTCTAGAGAGTCCTTCCCAACTTACTTCATTCTGTGAGGTTTGTCAGCTGAGCTAAGCTCTGCCAGATCTTATTTGCTCAGGATGCACTATGTCGTTGTAATAGAGTTCAATTTCTCCATGTTTTCTTCAGTGCAGATAGTGAATCCAGATGGACAGAGCATCGAATCGTATAGAGCCGTGGAAGATAGCAGTCATTGTTGTGTCGGTGGTAGTAGGCTTAGCCCTCATCATTGGATTGATTGCATATTTTTTGTGCTATGGTAAGTGCACCACTTTTTTTGTTGTCAGAAGTCTTTGGGAATCTGTTGTGTTTCACTTGCTACTGTGGTCTTGCCTGATGATTTAGGTACACAATTCACCCCTGGTATAGACTCTGCATGCAAAATCTTACTAGACCCTATTCAGGTTCTGCAAGAATACTTAAATCTCTGCTTTAAGTAAATGATATTTTAAGTTTTTTCCCCTCTTTTTGTTGCTTGTTTTGCCCTGGTGCCTCCACTGGTGTCCATGGTTAACCAAAGGCTAGCAGTCTTCTGTGTAAGCCGGGGGTGTGTCTAGTACTCAGGCTATGTATAGTAAGCTTGGTCTTGGACAGGGTTTTTGCTGAAACTGAACCTGGTGCCTCTAGCTGGGGGTGTTCCGGAAAGAGAGAGGACAGAGATTTCAGCGTTTTGGAGCCCAGGAGTCAGTCATGGTTGCCAAGGGCCAAGTTTCGGTAGCAGATGAATGAAACCAAGCCATTCCACTCCCAGTCTCCAAGATACCAGTGTAAGGGATTCTGAAAAGCCTTCCTGCTGGGATGGAACTAATCGTGGTGTTGTCTCAGCTCACCAAGAGTTGATGAGGCTGTGTCTTGCATTAGGACACTAGACAGAGCAGTGGCAGAGCTACAGCTTAGCTTTGCTTTTTGCTGACTCTGCATTATTGGGCCCCTCTCTGCCATTCACTGAAGAGCCAGTTTTTAAACCTAACCTGACTGCTGAATGGGTGCAAACAGCTCTGGGTCACCTGCCTCTCAGAGAGGCAGGGACATGCAAGAGCGCACCTAGGGAGGAGTGAGTGTGTCTACTGAGTCAGAAGGTATATATGTGGGCTAGTGTGTCTTGTGCTGTGCTCACCTCAGGCTGATGACAAGGTGATCCTCAGAGAAATGTTGTAGTGGGTGTAATTTAAAGATACTTAGGATGGTCCTCAAAGTAGAAATGAGCCCCTAGCTGGTCCATGGAGCAACAAGATGGTCCAGAGCCCGCTTTTCACAAAGTGCTGATAAAGCTGGAATTCTACAGCTGACAGGGTCTCAGTCAGAGTCTGGGATCCTTACCTGTGCCATGCTCTGTGAGTGCTGTGCATGTCTGAATTGTACTGAAGGAGATCAACCACCTTTCATTTTCTCCTCTGTAGATCAGGAGCGATTTTACAATACATCTTTCCTAATCACCAACGTCCAGTATGACCGCAAGTTCGAAAGGCAAACCACAGTAGAGTTTGGGAACGTAAGCCACTATATTGAAACCATGGTAAGCTAAGATGTTTCTCTGTTTCTGCCTGACCTATGGCGAAGAGTCCTGCAACAGTATGATTGAAAATAGTCAGAGGTGATTGTGCCTCATCCTTATGCGGCTGGCCTTACCTTTTGAACTTTGCTGTAGTGGGTTAAAGATGCTTTGCTGACTGCACAAGCAGATGGTAAGCACGGGTTCTGTCTGTTCCAGCAGCCCTGTGGTGGAACAGGCACCCACAGAGCAGAAGGGACAGCAAAATCGGACATCTCAGCTGTTTATTTTGGCTCTGGAGCCTCTGATAGAAATTTAGCGGTAGCTTTGGTGTAGACGTGGAGATCTGAAGGCACCTTCTTGTGCTTCGGAGCCTCACAAGACACTTACACCTTGAAAGCATGGACATACTACAGATGTATTTTAATGCACTCTTTTCCTTTAACAGATATCTGAAGTATTCAGGGGCTCCTTTCTAAGTAAAAGGTACATCAGGTCCCATGTTGTCAGTCTAAGGTAAGTAATGTGAATAAGCAGGGGTGTGGTAAATATCCTTTTTTCCTACCTCTTGACCATATGGAGTGTGCCTGGTTGTTTATGCTTGGATTATACCAGCAGGATGACTAAGTCTTGTCTGGCTGTTGCTTTCCTTTGGTACTCATAATGCTGAGGGCTCAGTTACCTTCAGAGGTCAGCAAGAGAAATTTGGCCTTATACTTCTGCAGATTGATTACCTGAAGACCAGTTCTTTGTGGCTGTGATGCAGTAACTGAATTACTAGGTGATCCCAGTCTTCACTACTAGTTAAGGGCTTGAGAGATGCAGAGTCAGCTCTTTATTCCACTTAATGCTTCCTGTGGAAGCTCAGGCTGATGTTTACACCTCTGCACGATATACAGCAGGAGGTGACTATTCTCCTCCCTCTCTGAAAAAGTCGGAAGGAATAAATGATTCCAATGGAACCTGGATACAGAGTTTAGGGAAGGAGGCAAGTGGGACATACAGGTATAAAGATCCTGTGTGAGAGCTTTTAAGTCTTTCCTCTCTCTGCAGTAATTATGCATCACTCAGTGATAAGACCCATCGCTTCCCTCTCCTTCACATTCCTTTGGTTTGGAGCTGTATTTCTATAAGGCTCAATTCTGCTGTAGACTATTTTTCCCTAGCTAGTAAAGAATGTCAGACTTCCCAGAAATGTCCTTCTTGACAGCACTTTTGGACTTTCTTGCCTTTACTTGTTGTCATTGTTGGAAGGAGTCATTTCCTTTAACTGTTCTACAATGTTTTCTGCTGCTGGTTTCTTCTGCAAGCCTCCCATACTGCATATCAACTGAAATTGCAGAAGTTAGGAGCTACACTTCAAGCAACCTCTTTATACTTTTTAGATTGACCAAACAGCATATCTCTTCCAAGCTTGTTTTCACTACAGATACCTTGTTGTGCCATTAGGCACTGAAACAGCTTAGCTGCATCTCTGCTGTCTTTCCCTCTAGGCTTCAGCTGGTTTTCCTTTAGGCTGTTACTCTAAAATATGGGGCTCAGCACTCTATACTGACAGTAAGTGATCATGCCTTGCTCTGGTAAACTATTGAGATTTTTGTCTCTAGATGCAATCGAGCTAACTGGTCAATAAATGGACAAGTGACTTAAATGCAACGAAATGCCAGAAGACCTCTGTAACTTCTATAGCTCTAAACTGGGTCTTCTGAATGGCTGTTAGGAATGGCATGTTGAGTATCTGTTGAAGGGTTTTAACTTGCTGTGTTATTCCTACTGCCATCTTCGTCCTACTGACTATGAGCTGCGTGGGTGCCAAAGGGAGTGATCCCTCTGCTCCTTCTCAGCTGTACTGCCTGTAATAGTTCCCAGAAAATTTCCTCTGATCATTATTATAGTGACAACCAAGCCTTTTGCTGCTTGCTGACGTGTCATCACCTTCCTTGTGCACAGCTATTCTTTTTGTTCTATACGTCTGTGCAGACCAGATCTGTTCTTGTATAAAGGTGAACGGTGCAAAGCAGAACAAAGCAGATTAGTGAGCAAAGAGAGAATGACACCACTTTGTTTTTGTTGGTTTGCAGCCCAGATCCTGGTGGAGTGCTTGCATCTGTTGTTCTGGTATTTAAATTTGCCGCTGGTGACAGTAAGGACACGAGCTGGGGTCTTGTTGACAAGGTGTTACGCGAGAGGCTGCAAACAGTCTCCACGTTCTTGAATATTGACCAATCTACTCTTACACTTACAGGCAAGTGCCTTAGGTTTGTTTTTAGCTTGGAATTTGTTCTTCATATTTTATTGTTCTTAGTGTAATGAATTCCACTTTAGTATGCAAATATGGGCTGTTCCTGTTTTCTTTTTTTGCCTTCTCAAAATTTTGTGTTACAGCTGACAGCCTGGGAACTCGGAAGAAGTAGGATGAAAAGAATTAAAGCATACTGGCACTGATTTATGAGTGTGGGCTCTCCTCTGTGCATCAGAGGCTCTCTCTGTGACCTAGCTCTGTTGAATGAGATAGTCATCCCCCCTAGTTCATTAAAAAAAGGCCCAAATTTGTGATCACCGGTTCACAGATTATTTTAAGGCACATAGTGAATTGAACAAGAACCTGTATCACCAGGTACTGAAATACAGAGTCCTCTATTAAAAAGCTGCTAAAAAACTGCAAGGCTGAGATGGTTCCCTTCTCCACCCCCCTGCCATTTCCTGTGCTTATTTGACAGATTTGACAGATTGCTGTAGCAAATGTCCATAACAAAACCCTGAGGCTTCCTGGGCAGTAATCCTCTCCCATGAATCTGTCGCTGGTTACTATCAGAATCTGGCAGAGGGCTTTTTGTAGTGAAGAAGTCAGTAACGTTACAGCTTAGCTTCACTCAGTCCCAGCGCTGAGGGTTTGTGAAGACTGTTTTGACCACCTTGCCTGAACCTGAACAAATGCATGTAGGTGTTTATATCGTGCACAGTTGCCAGCACATGTAGATGTTACTTGGACCTATTTGCAGTTATCTACTGCTTTTGTTAGCTTTGAGCTGAAGCGAGAAAGATGTATCCTTTGGCCTTACACGTTCAGTGAGGAACAGAGGCTTAACTGAACTTCTCCAACAGAGCAAATTATGCCTCTTACTGTACTGTCACTCCATGCAGCAGTGTGAGCCACTTAATTTGTGTTTGCTGGTACAGGGACAGAGTCTGTGCTAGATCATGTAACAGTATGAGATTACTCACTGTGCTGTTTGCTTTTCATTTCAGAGTTGAATAAGGAAAATGGAGATAACCTTTTAAACAACTGTAAGTACAAATGCTTTACAGAAAAGGTCCAGGGACTTGATGCTATAAGTTCTGTGTTTACAAGATTCTTATGCTTTTGAGATGCAAGTTGAAAAAATAACTTATGAAAAATACTAGAGCAGTAGACAGTGCCTGAGCCAGGGAATACTTCAGCTCATTTTCTTGCAGTCAGGCTGGCTCTGTACTGTTTGTGGAATCAGGCATTCTGACTTGGTGATGGGAAGTACTTGCTTTAATGTCGGTTATGGGAAGTAGGGGCACGTAGATGAGCTGCTGTTGGTGAGCTTTCCACAAGGACTGCAGTAGCTGTGAGCCCAGATTCTTGCTGGAATCCTTCCAAAAACATTTTCTTCCTGCCCCCTCCTCCCTGCAGAATGGTTTGACAATAGACGTCTGTCAGATGCGAGCTAAACCTTGCAATATACAGGGAAGGGGAGAAGAGCTGTCCACAGTGACAGCAAGGCAGTGGCACAGCCCTGGAGAGGGGCAGGTGCTTAGTCCCTCTCCTGTTCTGTGCTCCCCCTTGAGGTCTTGCACTGTCTCCCTGTTTCTAAAGGAGCTTTAAGTACCCCCTCAGGGGACTACATCAGTCGCCTGCGTGGTGTTGGAGCCTTTGCAAGTTAGCTTTTCACCTTTAAATGGACTATGAGAATTAACTGGTTTGGGTCTAACTTTTTCAGCCGAATAATACATGACTGTGCTGTTGGCACAGTGGCTATAAGTAAACTGCTGGAGGAAGAGGATACTTTTTTGTTGCTGTTGTCAAGGCTGACCTGGAGGTGACCTCACAAAAGCCCTTCTTTGCTTAGTTTGTGGGTGGGATTTTTGTTTCGTTCTTGTGTGTTTTTGCAATCTAGTCTTCAGCAATTCTGTGACACTTAAAGCTAGAACGACTATGTTGGTCTTGCCTTTGCTATACCGGTGGGATGTTACAAATAATGGGAAGATTACCTCTGCTGAGTTCACAAGTGATGTGCAGTGTCTGTCATGTGCATATTTTGGTGATGATTTGTGTATTAAAGCTTAGAGCTGCCCTGGTGTGGTGGTTGTTTACGTGGGGATTCCTCAGTTATTTTTGTACTCAATTTTTAAGAAGTCTTTTTAAAAGAATGAAACCAAACTAAGGATGTTCTTTTTTTTGTACAGTACAAAGAAAGGTTTAGTCTTTGGATGGAACTTACATGCCGTTATTATGAAAGCTATATGAATGTATATGCTTAGGTTAATTATCAGTGCATGTCTTTGTGCCTAATAATCTGTGTGTGTACCTGTATGCAAAGCCACACTAATGGCTATGTATGTTACTTCTCCCTCTGTACAGCTCTGGTTAAATATCAAACAAAACAAGGTTTGTAGGGGCTATATATTTTTTTAACTAGATAAACAGTTACAACTGGGGAAAATAAACAGTGTCTCAGATATACAGCCTTCAGTTCCCATGGGAGTACGTATAGGCTTGTGTGTATGAAAACTGGTCTAATGACAAAGTAATGACTCTTCTACCAAACTTCTTTGTTTACCCCACATCTATCCTGAGATGTTTGTGACCATGACACTTGGTTTCCCTGCTATTGGAGGCACGGCTTTAGGTGAAGGCTGTCTCTTGACACCTCTGACCTGTTACGCCTCTGCCTGCAGCCATGTGGACCTTTCTTAAAGCAACACCCTGGTTTCCTTTAATCAGCTAAAGCAGAGCTGCCTTTTCTTTGACAGGCTGTGGAATACGAAGACAGACATTCTCCTTCACAGGATTGGAGAGAATAATTGGTGGGCAGCAGGCACAGACTGGGGAGTGGCCGTGGCAGGCTAGTATTCAGCTAGAGGGGACCCATCGCTGTGGTGCATCAGTGATCAGTAATACATGGCTAGTCACTGCAGCCCACTGTTTTAGAGGGTAAGTCATCATCACCCTTCTGATCCTACAGGCCTTAGGACTCTTGGGTGTTCTGACCTTTTGTTGCCCACTGAAGTCAGTATCTGCTGAAAGATAATGAAGTTTGGCTCTGCTCTGTCCCTTAGGCAAACCTGGCCACATTGCATTTTGATGCTTAAGTGGAGAGCTAAGCTCCTCTGAGGATCTTGTTTTGTATGGCTGTGACATAACCTCAAATATCTTGCAGGGAAAGTGATCCTCGGAAGTGGACCGCCAGCTTTGGAATTCGGCTCAGACCTCCAGAACAGAGAAGACTCGTCCGAAGAATTATCGTTCATGAAAGTTACAACAACCCTGTCTCTGGTCATGAATATGATGTGGCTGTTGTGGAACTTGCCTCTGCTATTGAGTTCACGAGTGATGTGCACAGTGTCTGTCTTCCTGAAGCATCTCACATTTTTGCAGCAAACACTTCCTGTTTTGTCACCGGTTGGGGAGCTTTGGAGAATGATGGTGAGTGTCTCTTGCCTTCCTGTGCCATCACACATGTATCTGAAAAGGCTTCTGTCAGTTTTATAGGTTTTTTTTGTTGATTTTGGGTTCCTTAGACTTGGCGTTTAATAGGTGCATGTGCTAATGATACACTTGTGGGCTTAGTTTGCATCTTTTTTCTGGCTTGGTCAGTGGATTGGAATATGGGGGAAAGACGCTACAGGTTAGCCTTACAGGAGTAAGAGCAGCTTTTTTTTGTTGCTGCATCCATTGTGCTGGTTGAATACATTCTGTTCACACTGGCCCAGTCCCTCTGGGTTTAGCCCTGACATGAGTTCTTTCACCATTCAGCTTTGTCATAGATGCATCATGACAATTTTCATCAGTTATTCTCTCTCCAGTCATAAATCAGGCTTCAGTTCATCCCATGACTTGAGTGAGCTTCATTCAAATTAGTCCACGTCAATGAAGTTAGAGATGATGGACTTACAGGGCTATAAATCTGCTTATGAGAGCCACTGAACTGTATAGGTTGTGTTTCATGGTAGACTCTTGAGGTGTGTAGTGATTGTCCAGAGCTACGCTGCAGCTAACCACATAGGTCTTTCCAATGATATCAAGGACGTATCTTGTAGCCTACAGTTGAATTCAACATTGAAACATGTACAAAAATCCTTTTGCCCTCTATGCTAAAGAGCATCTGGTGAGGATGAAAGATGAAAAAGGGTTATGTCTGGGAACAAGTGAAAGACTTTAGTGGGGAAAAAAAACTTTCTTCTTCCTGAGACATTGTCTGGGTAGCTGCCTTCATTGCATGTAATGTCAGAAAAGCTGCAGGAAAATATGGCTACTCCTAATCCTTGAGTGGTTTAGGTATCATACACTGTCTGCAAATTCTAATGTCACTTCTCATGCCTGACCAATCTGATAGCTTTCTGTGATGACATGACTGGCTGGGTAGACGAAGGGAGAGCCGTGGATGTTGTCTACCTAGACTTCAGCAAGGCTTTCGACACAGTCTCCCATAACATCCTCCTAGGGAAGCTGAGGAAATGTGGGCTGGATGAGTGGTCGGTGAAGTGGATTGAGAACTGGCTGAATGGCAGAACTCAGAGGGCTGTCATCAGCGGCGCTGAGTCTAGTTGGAGGCTGGTACCTGGTGGTGTCCTTCAGGGGTCAGTACTGGGCCCAGTCTTGTTTGGCTTCTTCATCGACGACCTGGATGAAGAGTTGGAGTGTACCCTCAGCAAGTTTGCTGATGACACCAAACTGGGAGGAGTGGTAGACACACCGGAAGGCTGTGCTGCCATTCAGCGTGACCTGGATAGGCTGGAAAGTTGGGCAGAGAGGAACCTGATGAGGTTCAACAAAGGCAAATGCAGGGTCCTGCTCCTGGGGAGGAACAACCCCATGCACCAGTACAGGCTTGGGGTGGACCTGCTGGAGAGCAGCTCTGTGGAGAGGGACCTGGGTGTCCTGGTGGACGACAGGTTAACCATGAGCCAGCAGTGTGCCCTGGCTGCCAAGAAGGCCAGTGGCATTCTGGGGTGCATCAAGAGGAGTGTGGCCAGCAGGACGAGGGAGGTTCTTCTTCCCCTCTACACTGCCCTGGTGAGGCCTCATCTGGAGTACTCTGTCCAGTTCTGGGCTCCCCAGTTCAAGAAAGATGAGGAGCTACTGGAGAGAGTCCAGCGGAGGGCTATGAGGATGGTGAGGGGACTGGAACATCTCTCCTACGAGGAGAGGCTGAGGGAGCTGGGCTTGTTCAGCCTGAAGAAGAGAAGGCTGCGAGGGGACCTAATAAATGCTTATAAATATCTGAAGGGTGGGTGTCAGGAGGATGGGGCCAAGCTCTTTTCAGTAGTGCCCAGCGACAGGACAAGGGGCAATGGGCACAAACTGAGGCACAGGAAGTTCCGTCTGAACATGAGGAAGAACTTCTTCCCTCTGAGGGTGACGGAGCAGTGGCACAGGCTGCCCAGGGAGGTTGTGGAGTCTCCTTCTCTGGAGATATTCAAGACCTGCCTGGACAAGGTCCTGTGCAGCCTGCTGTAGGTGACCCTGCTTCGGCAGGGGGGTTGGACTAGATGACCCACAGAGGTCCCTTCCAACCCCTACCGTTCTGTGATTCTGTGATTCTGTGATTCTCCTTTTAGGCTCTAGTGTTAATGAGCTTCGACAAGCAGAAGTGAAAATTATAAGCACTCAGATTTGTAATAGAAGAGAAGTGTATAGTGGAGCAATAACAGCTGGAATGTTGTGTGCTGGATACTTGGAGGGGCAGGTGGATGCCTGCCAGGTAAGTCTTTTCACAGGTAATAGTAAAAAAAAATAGGTGGGATGGGAGGTTATGTTTCCTAGAAATAACATATCCTTTGGGGAATCTCAGTTAAGTTTATGGGGTTCAATATCTTGACAGATGTAAATGAAGAGCTTCATGGCTCATGGGCTGAAGTCTGCACTTAGGTGCTTGGGGTTTATATATAGTGTACATGTGAGAGAAAACAGATGTGAGGGTGTGGAGTGGGAGAGACTGAATTAGACATAGGTTGTCAGCCACTGTCTGGTCAGTAGACCATGGGGAGGTTGAATTATAGGTGTAGTCTAGAGACAAATATCTGTCAGTTGTAACAGAGCAATTTGAGGCTTGCTGCATTAGCGAGGTGAACACTGTTTGCTTTGTTCTTGCCTGTTGATGTTTTTCTCCTTAGGGTGACTCTGGTGGGCCATTGGTGCAGGCGAACTCCAGAGGAATCTGGTATCTTGTGGGAATAGTGAGCTGGGGAGATGAATGTGGAAAGCGAAATAAACCAGGAGTGTACACGCGAGTGACTTACTATCGAAACTGGATCAACTCCAAAACGGGCATCTGAAACTTGCAGCGGGTTAAGTTTTGTGGGCTGTGTACGGCTATTCCTCTGACACGTTCTGCTCTGTGGTTACCCTCTAAACAGCTGCTGGCTTAGCTTGTGGTCGTGTATCAAGTGCCGGCAAGCTTGGAGTAGTCTAGGACTTGAAACTGGTTTGGCCTACAGCCAGACAGGAACAGACTTGATCCACGTGACAGCTGTGTGTTCAGGAAGTACTCTGTCAAAGGGACAACTGCCTTCATCTATATGCAATATACTGACCTTTTCTCCGTGGCCAAATGTTTTGGCCCCTACTTTTATACTGAGGCAAAGTGTTTGAGCCCAAACAATCACTTACTATCATCCAAGACAAGTTATAACTAAAACATGGCCTGCCTATTTGCTGTGTGCTCCCAAGGCCCTGTCTGTCTGTAGACCAGCTGCAGTCCAGCCCCTGACTCCAAGGCTGCTGTGCTGCTGAATTCTCGAGCTTTTTCCTACACCATTCCAGGGACTGTACTCTAATGAAGAACAAAAGATGGCTTAGAGAAGTCCTGGTTCCTAATATCATGTTGGACTGTTACTTAGGTGAATAGAGAATTTTTTCTTGTTGTGTTGTCCTGAAAAACTAATCAGTGGAAAATACTAGCTTCTTTGAACAAGTGTATGTGTGCCCACTCATTGTTTCATACAAACAGCCCCTACCACAGTGTTTGCTGTGAGAATGATTGCTGGACTTAAAACCGAAAACCATGTTACATTCGTACCAGTCTGTTGTTATATCAGAGTGTTTGGCTGAATTAATTTCCTTTTTTAACTTTCCAGATTGTATTGTTCAGAATAAAAGTTCTTGGCTTTTTGTGCAGGATGGAAGATTGTAACAATCTCAGTATGACCACTGCCAAAAGAAACCCCCTCTCAAATTGCTTGTTCGTGTGAATGCTGTTCTCAGATCTTTATAATTTAATATGTGCATCTTCAGCTGCATCCTAAAAAAAAAAAAAGCTTTTGTGTTATCGTGAAAACACCTGTCTCCTTCAGAGCAGGTCAGAACCTCTGACTGACCCTTCTGACTAAGTAATCTTATGTAAAGATCTTCCTCTCCTGTCAGGAAGTACGAATTGCCGGTGTCTCATTGCTAGACCAGAGCTAACTCATTTGAGCTGAGCCACACGAACTTCATACTGTCTCTGACTTCATGTTTTCAGGAACCCATGTTTCTGCCTACCACAGAGATCTCAAACACTTTCTACAACCTAGCAGTGGAACATGCCTATTCCTAGTGAGCACGTTTTCCTTGGTGTGTCTGCAGACTCTTTCCAACACTTTGTGTGGATGCTGATTCTGACAACAGCAAGAGCTGTGGTCTTAGTTGCTAGATAAGCAGCCCCTCAGTTGCTCTCTTTTTGCTCTGTGGTCAGACGAGAAAAGAGCTCAGCAATGGAGATACCAGCCACGCTGCCAAGACTCGGAGCTGTTCCAGTGTGGCAAGCAAGCAAGAGTCTTATGCCATGCTAGAAAAGGCAAGCAGCTGGCTTTCGGCATGCTCATAGTTGGAAGATCAGGGGGAAACAGGCCCTCAGTGATTATGGTCTTAAGATCAAAGTGTTGTCCAAATCGAGTACAAGTCAGTTGACATAGTCAATGGCAGTTCAGGGGATTCCCTCTGGGCTGTGCAGCTTGCTGCGAATGCTGCCACACAGAGCAGCAATCCATTGAGTTAACAGAGGTGTTTTGATTATGCGTCCTGTGATCTGGCTGCTTGCCAGTACAGAGAACCGTTCTTTTCTAGAGCATCACTGGAGGTACTGGAATATTTGGATGCCAAAAGAAGGTCTGCATGGAAGACAAGGGTCTGCAGCTGTTGTGTGTTCTATATTTGTGTATATCAGGAAATCTGGCACTTCAAAAAATTTTACTCATGGAACTTTTCTTGTGGAATGTTGTAAGCTTCAGAAACATAACTTTGTGGCTTTACTTCTACATAGGGAGTAAAAAGCGTCAGACCGGTTCTGTAGGTCTGTTGAGCCCAACAAATCTCATTTTAGTTCCTTGAGCAGAACATGACTTTGAAGTATGTTGCTTATAGACGAAGTTCAGAAATTACGTATGACAAGTATAGATAATTTTTTTCTTGCTAGTAGCAATTGTCTTACCAGGACAGTGAATAAAATTTGATCTTCATGAAGAAAAGCGTTATTACAAGATGCCATGGATTTCCAGTTCCCAAAGCACTTTAAGCTTGGGTTTTCAAAGGGCATAATGCTGGATTTCATTGTAACTTGGAAACAATATTTTTAGGCTTGCAAATCCTGGTTACGTCAGTGGTTCACCTAAACAGGTAAGTAGGTGTCCAAAAAATTTATTTTGCATCTGTGAACTTTCCACTTGCGTTTATTTTGGGTATAAAATCAGAAAGCCTTAAGTGTTCTGCTCTGTATCAAGGGCTGCAGTAAATGTCATTTTCCAGAGTGGTGTACACAAGGCTGAAAAAGTAAACCCATCATTTGTTGGAGGAGCTACCAGTTCCGAGCATCTACTTGGAGAGCTACAGCGGCTGATCCACCACCTTAATGCCAAGTGCCAGCACAGAGCAGCTGGGAGGAGGAGGGCTGAAGAGGACCTGACATCTACGTGCCGTATGTTTTCGGAGCCTTTATTTTTGACTGCCTTGTGCAGTTTTCCTGACAGCAGCTGGAACAAGTCTTCTGATCTGGTTTCTTCTGGCAGCAATGTGGTTTACATGCTCTGAGGCCTCCTGGTGATGCAAAGCAGTTGTCCTGCAGTAACAAAAACGTCCCTGAATTATCATTGCTGTTTTCAGCACAAACCCAAAGCGTAGCCTCATGCTAGCTTCTGTGAAGAAAATCAGCTCTATCCCAGCCAGAACCAGCACAGCGGTGTGAGAGGGGACTGTCAAGACGAGTGCTTGACAGACCACTCCTCGTCCACTGGGGATGTTGGTGCGGATGGCCGTGGTGGGTCTGAATCCCTTGCTCATGGCAAAACTGCACCGCTGTCAGCATTCTCTGGCTTTTCCTGAGGGGGGAACGATGGAAACTTGAAGCAACGTAGGCGGCCAAACTGTTTTGTTTGCTTTAGGGTTATTCTTTGTAAGGTGCGGTCTCACCTCTTCGGGAAGCCACACGTGCCATCTTCTCTCAGCCATGTTTTTGCAGGAATTGACGTCTTCGCTCGAGGCAGAAGGGGGTGTATCCAGCTATACGGCCGTGCATCACGCACAGGACTGTAATTTATAGATACATTTAATAAAATCCGTTAAGAATTTGCTTCCCGTTTCACGTCCGTGTTGGCATCGCCCTGCGCCCCGTGCCGCGGGTTTACCTGCTGGCCGCCACGTGCCCGTACCCATGCGCGGGACCCTGCGGCGGGCGGGGCTCGCGGCAGCCGCTAGGGGGGGAGGCGCGCCGCGCCGCGCGGGAGGCGCGCGCAGAGGGCGGTCCGGGGCGGCCGCGGCCTCCCCGCGGAGCAGAGGCCTCTGCGGCGCCCAGCGAGTGTCGGGCTTTCTGGCCCCCCCCCCCCCCCCCCCCACCGCCGTCAGAACGCTGGCGCCAAACGCTGCCCTCTGAGCGTGCAGAGCGCAGGGCGCGGCGGCTGCGAGCGGGGGGCTGGGGAGGTTTGCCTGCTTCTCTGCCACAGCGTAGCCAGACCTCTGTCCCGCGGACAAGCGGACTGGAAAGGCGCGCTGTCCGCTGCTGACGGCGGCGTGGGTCTTCCTCTCCCGGCTCGTCAGGCTGCCTGCAGGCAGGGAAGGCAAAGAGCAGCGGGGATGTCGAGCATCTGCTGGGCGGGGAGGTTTGCAGTGGCCTACAGCTGCTGCTCGCTTGGACCTCCCGTTTCGACAGCTCCCCTTGACGCGTGTGGATCAAAGACACCAGGTTTCTCCGTGTGCCTTTCCTGTCAGGACGGGAAACTTGGTACAAATTGCACCGTATTCTCAGCAAGCGCTTGATGAGCGAAACGTGCTGCATCTCATTGATCCTGGTCTATAATAACTAACAGCCGAAGGGATGGTCCTGGAATCTGGGATTATCTGAGAGGGCGAAAAGGAGTGCAACAGCTTTAGTGCAGTATTGCAGGACGTGCCAGGTGGGCTATGGACGGAAGGGGGCTGTTCGTTTGGAAAAACAGCAGCCCTTACTGGGTCAGCTGCAATAAAGGGAGCCTTAGATTACAGACTTCTTAAAAGACATCATTGTAACAAATCTGATTTTTTAATTTCTTTTTTTATGTCTTAGAGAAAACTGCTTTGTGCTGAGTCTCTGACAGAGCACATGCTGTATACATGACACAAATAATTTATGACCATTCAGTAGCTGATGTTCAGCTGGTGTGGTCGTACCTGGCTGGGGCAGCTGTGTGGGTGGAGTTTCTGTCAAAGGGTTTGAAGTGGAGAACTGAACAGAAGAATAATTTTCATGTTCTTCTGTATGCGTGGCTGAACCAGGATCCTTCTATAAAACATAGCTGTCAATATTTCAGCTTTCTTGGCGTCTTTGATCCATTATTGCTGCAAAGAAAACTTTTCAAAACTCATCTGGTTAGAATAGTTCAGAAACAGGTATAACAAATGGCAGTAAATATGCTTTATCTTAGGGTAAAATTTTATTTTTAATTGAACCCATTCTTAAATGACACTTCCTTTGAAGAATATTTTGTTTGCCATTTGTTGCTGGTGAGTTTCTCTCAGGTGCAAATAAATTGTTTCTATAAAGACAGAGAAAAGGCTTTGGGGCAACTTGTTATCCAAAAATGCAATGATTTTCTTTTATGTAAGCTTGAATAGGTCCAAGGAATACGTGGCATGTCTCTGATTCACTTCATTATCTACTGAATTCCTTCCTCCTCCCATTGAACCTGAAAGGCTGTGCTTGCTACGTGTTGTTTGTCCCCTCAGCTCCTGTGCTGTCCATCTTCCAGTTGTGCCACTGGGTAGTCCCTTGAGGAAGGACTTGCCATCAGCCTGGCATCCAGAGCCTGTTTTAATCACAGATTGTTCTTTGTAAGTCAATACAAACAGTCAGCTGCCTGCAATTGTCACATATTGACCTTCCCCAGCCTCTTGCGATCACCTGCAGTCTGCAGCCTTTGGAGTCATGACCCAGACAGTCTGGCACTGCTCTCCAGGCCAGCAGAGACGACCTGCATACCAAGGTGAGTTGTTGCTGGGATCATTCCTTTCCCTGTGGACAGACCAGATGGAGGGACTGTACTGGGAAATAATGTCTCCCATGACAGAGGGTGGTGAGAACATAAGAAAAAACTTTTTTACAGTGAGACTGGTTGAATACTGAAACAGGTTGTCAGGAGAGGTTATGGAGTCTTCGTCCTCAGAGATACACAAAACCCAATTGGATATGATCCTGAGCATCTTGGTCCAGCTGCCCTTATTTTGAGCAGGGATTTTGAGCCGGACCATCTCCAGAGTTCCCTTCCCACCTCAGCTACTCTATGATTCTGTTCTCCCACAGTGCCTAGCAGCTTTAGGGAAAGGCACACGGCTGTGGCTAAGTGGCGGGTACTGTCTCCAATGAGCTGACTGCCCCTCAACTGTTTCTGTGATAGTGAATGCTCTGGTAGACAACCTAAAGAAGAGTGACAGGAGGTTGTTTTCATGCTTGACACTTAGATGCAGTACCCAGCGCTGTTGTCCCCAGTTTGTGTGGCACTGTTACCATTGATTGAGTAATCAATGAAAATAGCAGGTCATGGAAGGGGAAACAATCCATTCTGTGCTACCGAGGTAGACAGCAGATTACCCAAGAGTGCATGTGGCCAGAAGGTTTCACAGGGAGGCAGCAAACCAAGTGGGACCCTCATCTGGTACTGAGCAGTCCTGCCTGAAGCATGCTGCGTTCTTCCATCAGAGTGACTTGGCTCCTGAACTGTGGTTGAAGAACAGCCAGAGTTGAAACAGGTGCAGGATGGAGGTCTTTGGCTTGTTTTTCATTGTGCCTAATTTAGTCTATGAAGCCTTGCAGGCTAACGCAGTGTGAGCGACTGCTCACAAGAATCACATTTAGGATCTTGCATGCTGCTGCAGGGCAAGCTGGAACAGATAAATGTTAGAAAGCACCTCAAAGAGCCAGACTCTGTTTGGCTTCCACCAGGCAAGTTAGCTGATAACAAATAATATGAAATCAAGCCCAAGCTAACCATTTTGTGGGGACATAGAGGTGTAGGAAAGGTAATGTTTTGAGTGTGTTGTCTTCCACGGAGCTCTGTGTTAGTGCTCCCAGTAAGTCTCTCTGTCACTTCTGATGTGTGAAACATGGCTGCTGTTCTTTTGTTTAATTTGAGCTGTGCCTGTAAAGGTTTTATTTTTGTCTTAATGTGCCTTATTTCCGATCTCCTGTCTCTTTGGAGATGCTGTGCGTCTTGACTTGTGCAGTGGATGTAGAGAGCGGCTTGTTAGTCTGATTGCTAGGCAACACCTGGAAGAAAATGCAGGCTGGCCTGTTTCACTGTACCCAGTAGCAGCTCTGGCTGAGCAGCTGCAGAGAACAGGTACATGTGTGCTAGCTTTTTGCCTCAAATGGGGCGATGGGCTATGAATTCTTTTTTAATGACTGAGGCAGTGGGGGACTTCTGTTGTTGAAGGGCGTTGTCAGTATTCTGGGCTTGTCTATCTGGCTGCAACTCAGATGGGTGTAGCAGTTTCTGTTATAAGGGCCTCGAAAGAGGGACTATTTGGAAACCAACCAGGGCAGGATCTAGCACACTTCAGAGCTTGAGGCCATTGCTATAGCATCTGAGAGCCTCCGCACGTTCAGTATCTCAAAGCTGTATGGGCATGTAATGAAATCTGGCCCTGAGTGACTTTTCAAGTCTCAGGATATAGGACCTGGCTTCTCTCCCAGCCCTGACATTGGTTCTAGAGAATCACTCTATCCGTTTAGTGGATTTTCTGGAGTTGTTTTTCTACTTATCGGTTAATAAAAGCCATGGCTTAGAATTTCATGTGGCAAAGGAAAGCATGCGATAATAAACTGGTGGCCTTTTGTTTGTCAAAACCGTAGAGTTGTGTGGTATGTCCACAGCTGAAGTTAAAAAGCATAAAGAAACACAGCTCATTTAGAGCTTCCCCTGAATTTTGAAGGCCAAATGCAAGATGCCCTTATTTTTTTCAGGAGGGCGAGGCCTGAAGCCATAACTGAGCTGTCAAGGTGTGCTGATGGAAAATGAGTGGACTTGTCCTAGGGAAGGATTTCATCGCAGTGTACCAGTTTGGTCTTATCAGATGCTCACAAAATCCAGACTAATTTAGATGGGGAGAGATGTACAGAGGTCACCTTGTCTAACCCCCTGCTCAAAGCAGGTCTAATTAGTTCAGGTTGTTTAAGACCATGCTGTTTAACAATGCTTCTATCATTTCTGTTAAATATTGCTGGCAAGAACAGTTACTTCTCAGTTTAAAAGTAATGACTGACCATTGTCTTTGGTCTAAAATTTGTGGCCCAGGTTGAGTAACCGGTAGACAATTATGTAAAACATCTTTGCCTGTGAATTCCGAAGATGTTATTGCTATGGGGCTGGCCAATGGTCTCTAAAGGTGTTCGTCTCTACAGTTAGGGAGCATAGGTAAGTATGCAAACATAAACCAAGGTAGCCTATTATTACCATTCTTAGGCTAGCAGTTTGTCTGACCAGCTGGGCTGACTTTGCAGGGTTAAACGGAGAGAATGATTATTACATCTTTTTACACTTTCGTTCACAAAATCCTGTGTACCCGCATTCTCACATTTCCGCCCCACGCTTTGACAGCTGGTTTCTGTACTGCTTCCCTAGTATTAACCACAAAGGTTAGTAACTGCCTTAGCTTACAGAATAATCCTGTATTACCAAGCACTTTGCAACTTGCTAATTTATAGTGAGGAGAATTGTTCCTTAATGATTGTCTTTTCTTGGCTTGTCTGTACCATTGTTCGTGGGGGATAGGTATGTGTAAATTGATTTTGCACAATCTGACACAGGCAAGTGTATTTCCTTATATTCTACTGTTTTCCAGGACAGTTCATTTTAACAGTTAATTTGAAAACAAAAGGGACCTACTTCTATTTTTATTAGGCAGATTGCAAAAAATATCTCGATTGTAAGGAAATCAGATAATGTTTTTGGAATATCTCTGTTGTTCATGCTCTGGAGTAACAACAGGAAGGTCTGTCGTAAGTGTGATCTGAAAGTTACCAGAAGTCGATTCATCTGTTGTCCAAGACCCTTCCACTAGCCCTACCTGCTGAGACTCTTTGCAACTTGGTATTCTTCTAATCAATGCTCTTCGTCTCCGTGAAATCTTGTTGCAGAGCCCAAGATCTCAGGTAACTTTTGTCTCAAACTCTACCTGTTTGCTAAAACCTACTCCTCCTGGAATATGTTTTTTACCTGACCATGGTGGGTACAGCTGTCCTTTGAGCTTCTGGGCACGTTGGGCAAAATTCTGTGCATCTTACAGGATAAACACTTCAAGGGCCACCTTTTCCCAATGTGCTTGGCCTGGGTACTCAGGGCACTTGATTAGTAGTTTCTAAATACTAATGAAGAAATTAATGTTAGTAACCCACTAACAATGTTGCCAACCTTTATCTCTGTGAACAAACCACTATGCATAGCATTCTGGGCAGAAATTGCTATGTGCTTCTTTGCGTTACATCCCAAACTTAATTAAGCTTTTTCTATTCTAGGAGCATGTTTTGTAAGGATGCCAGGTTTTGTGATCACAATATTAAAAAAAAAAACAAACAAGGAATTCTAAGGTGTTTTTTTTGACTCCTGGATTGAATCGGTTTGTAATGGATCTCCAGCACTTTATTGAATGCCGGAGTTCTTGTGGGTGTGCGTGTGTTTCTGGGTGGAGCAGGGATTTCCTTTGCGCACAAGCCTTTTCGAGTTTTACTAATTTTGAAAAACAAAATAATGAGGCTGGGAGGGGAAGGAGAAGGGAATGCCCAGGGATGATATTAGTACTTGACAGATAACCGTGTATTCTGTCAGTAAAGCTCCACGTAACCTAGGTAACTGCAGCAATGCGCTTTCTACGTGGAGCTAGGAGAAGCCAAAAAAAGCAATTTATTTGATCAAATCAAAGGCAGAAATCAGTGTTAGAGAAATAGCAGAAGCCATGCAGCAGTGCTCAGCTTTTCCCACTGTCCTAAAAATGGGCTGTCCAGTCACTTGCTTCTGTAATTGCACTGAAGTGCCTGTGAATGGGCATTTTTGCGGAAAGATGGAAAAAGACTAGGTATATTAGGTGAAGTTTTCCTCTTGCTGTTTTTTTTTACCCTCTGTTGCTGAGGTTCTTTCTATAAGATAATACGTGTTCCCATAAAAATGGCAGTGAAATCTTGAGACTTCATTGGAAAACCAAATGCTTCAAACTTTTTGGCACAATTCCAAGCACAGCAAAGACTAGAAACCAGGAGTTTGGTTTCTAGGAATTTTCCTTTCTGGTTTGGGATTTTAGATGGAAGTGCAGAATTTCTCACTAGAGAATATCCATTTTTCCCCTTTCCAGCTGGCTCTGAAGAATCACATTTGTGGTGGGAGAAGGGAATTCCAAGGAGATTGGTGGCCCTTTTCACAGAGTAAGCATTTTCCACAGGCGGGGTTATGCCAACCATTAAATGACTAACATGTAATTAGGAGGCTGGATACATATAGTTGTCATGTCCCTGATGCCAAGGGACTCCAGGACAGCTGTGGAGGAGTGAGCACCGAGGGAGATCAGGCTTGGCTGACCAAGCCATTTATGTCTGTATATGCCTTTGTGTTGTCTGTCTCTGGAGGCAAGTGGCTTAGTGCTGTGGACTGCGTGGTGCCTCTCCCGTGTGGGTTTTACAGTGAGTGTACGGTAGAAGGTGCTGCTGCTCTGGACAAGGCCTGCTGTAGGAATACAAGTTGGACAGAAAGGGAGTGCTGGAAAAGGGAAATCTCACGCACTTCCTGTTCTGCTGTGGTGAAGAACAAGTCTTCTTGCCTGGGCTGGTTTATCTGCTCTGTCCATCTCTGCCTGGGGAGCTCTTTGATGCGGAGCTGATCTGAAGGTTAGAGTCTCCTTATCAACTCCATGCTTACCTCTGTTTGTTTTAATTCTGAAGTTCGCTCCCTCGTTTTGCAATAACCCACAGGGTGCTGGGTGTTGCGCCAGCTGTGCCTCAATGAAGGATCTTCATTCAACACCTTTCCCTTCCCGTCACACCAGTCAATGCGACTCCTGCGTTTTTCAGCAGCATTCGCTACACAGTCCAGACTTTAGTCAAGCCTTGGTTGGCGGTCAGAAAGGCTACCAGACCTACCGGGACCTACCATGGGATCTTCAAAAGTAGGTGGCGTGTTTTAACTCGGCAAGTCTGATTTCGAGGTGCAGTGGTGGTAAAGGATATTGCCTATGGGAGAGTTTTAGGACTTCAAGGACATATATAGATCGAGAAAAGGAATCTGTTTGTTCTCTTGCCTGACCTTGGACCTCATTGCTCCATCTCTGCCCCTTTCATCCTTTTAGACCTAGGGTACATCATGGATCTACCTGAAATGTGCAGCCCAATAAGGGGCAATAGATGGAGTGGAAGCTAAACAGTAAGTTGCAGGCTGAAGGGGAAGTTTTGGAGGTTGTAGTCTGGATGAAAAGAATAACACATGACTGGAGTGAGAAATGCAGAGGGAAATCCTTCCCTAGCATTGCCAGAAGCATAAAGATTTGCTTTCTGTTCAGGAAGATTGTATTTATTCCTTGTGATTGTCTTATCCTGCACCCAGCAGGCTTTTATTGCAGCAGCGCAGAATCCAGGAAGCTCTTTTGTGTCAAAATCAAATGTTAATAACACGAAGTTGGGAAACCATGGGTTTTGGTCAGCTCTAGTTGCAATATTATTTCCCCCAAACCCTGCAAAAGGTCCCAGTTAAATCAGTATTGGCAGCACAACTGAAAAAGGAGAATACCATAGGTGTTCATCGTTCCAGTTTGACCCTAGTACTTTTAAGGAAGAAGCCATGATTTCTAGGGAGTAATGACAGGGTGTTTTGAGTCTGAAAGTATTTGGTGCAGCCAGAGATGCTGGATATCCTTAGTTTTGTTTTACTGTAACGATATTTAAGACAGTGCTGGAAAGTTCAGAGTAATTTTACGAAAATAAGTCTTCCAGGTGCGACACTCCACTATGCTCTCTTAGGTCAGAGCAGGGATCTGTTCATAAATGTACAGAAAGCCTCTTGGAATTTGTTGTTTTCTGTTTAATACTTTGGCTCCTGGATTCATGTGGCAATAGGAGACGCTGAGTTTCCCTGGAGTTTGTTTTTTGTTGTTGCCTCAGTTGACGAAGCTTAAAAGTATGACCTCAGAAACAGAATCCAAAAGAATCTGAAATGTAGTTTTTTAGGTTGTTTTTTTTTTTTCTTTTAAACACTCTAATGATGTGGCTGGATGGCTGAATTTTTGTGTGTGATTGCTGGAGACTACAATAGTAGCCTCCTCTCTGCCCTTGCTTTCGGTAAATGGCTGTGGATGATTGCATGATACTACTTATTTTTTCCATCCTCAGTATTTTTAAAAATTGGGTTTTTCTAGTAATTTCTGGACATCCTGATATAGAAACATTGTTTCTGAATTGACAAAACTTATTCTTTATGCCCACTGAAGTGTTTTTCTCATTTTGACTGAATGGTATTGTCCTCATAATACAGTGTTGACTTTGCCGGAAGAAGACTGAATTCAGCTTTTGGCTCTGTGCTCCTTAGTGGTACCCAGCTCAATGCCCAAAGATCCTCTGCCCTGTTTAATGTCCATACCTTAAAAGCTATGCTGCTGTAAATGTCAGGTGAGGAAGAAATCCCCATCAGTTCTGAATACCAGTTTGTGCGTGTTACATAAAGAGGGGAAACTAAGTGAGAGTTCTCTATCTAGCAGAATTCAAAAGCCATTCCTTTTTCTAGTCAGATGTAAATTTAGTTGCCATGTCTTGTTGATATCAAAAGTGGTGTAAATAATGTTAATAACAGTGTACTAGAGGGTAGTTAAACAACATCTGACTCCAGTTTTGTTGCCTCCTAGTTAGGAAGGGATTGAGTTGTTTAAATAGTTGTTTAGATGATTATAAGATCTAAAGTACGTTAGGGGGAATCTGTGTTGGATGATTAAATATTTACACATTTGGAAAGGGATGGAAACTGCCTGGTCTTCATCAAAGGCCCTGTGTAGCCTGTTAAATGTCCAGAGTTCTTTGCTGGGCAGGGACATAGATCTGAGTGTGGAGCCGTAAGCCTTGCTATTAGAGCTCATCATGCTGTGCCTTAGTCTCTTATAAGAGCGGTGCTTAAGTAATAGCTTTATCCAGTTCCAGGATGCCTCTTTTCACAACATTTCAAGCTATGTTGGAATGTGTGCTCCATAAAATCCTCCAGGAAGCAATGCTGCTAAAGAAAACTGGGTGGAGTAGATAGCCTTGCTGTGTCCTGCAGCCTGGGGAGCAAACGCAGTGTCCTACCCCCAGCTTCCTTGTGGAGATCTTGTGCCCTGGCAGGGTGAGGTACAGAGCAGCTGGTGGTGTCTATGGCAGTCTAAAAGTGAATATGTAGGTGGAAATGCAGTGCCACTTGCTCCAATTTGTCATGCAGTAGGTGGGCAAAATGACTGTAAATTACAGAGTGCTGAGGTGTAGCAGGAAATAGATACCAGCCCTGGGGCAAGGATACTCATGTCCCATTGGCACTAGTGGGAGTTAACCTTGATTATTGCAGGAGGCAGATGTTGTTCCTGCACGATACCAAACAGAAACCTATTCTGCTCAGTTTGCCCCAGAGCAGATTTGGGTTCCAGGGAACCCTAGTGAAATACATTTGATTCCGGTACACGTCACACCTGATTTGACTCACATGGAATTGGTACCGTTTGTGTTTCCTTGCCACATTCACTCAGTTTCTGAACATTTTCGACAGGAATACCAGAATGAGAAAGGACCTCCTCTTGAGCCTTAAAATCTAGTTGTCTTCATCAACTGGGCAAGCCCCAGTGTAAAGCCAGCAGCTTTTCTGGCCTCTACTGTTCCGGTTGAGGGTGTTGCAGAAGTGCCTCAATTTATTAATTTTTTCACAGGCATTTTTATGATCGGGCATTTTGGGTCAGCATAAGCTTTTAAAATCAAGTCATTCTGCTTCCATCACATACTCCTTCCATGTCTGTATTTTTGATTACACAGAGATCTTCATTCTGAATGAAGCTGAGCTAACACAAAGCTTGGGATGGCTTAATTTGACATGCTTCTGATACAAGACCATCTGAAAAATTCATGTGGTCTGTGGACAGATTTGGTGATAACAAGGGGACAGATTTAACACAGAACTGAACTGGAATTGTCTGCTTTCTCTGCCGCTGGAGAACTGCCTGGGGTTTCAAAGTCTCAGCTGAACCTTGTCTAAGAAGCCTTCTCTAATTCCAGTAGTATTTCTCCAATGAAGAAATTTTTCAGTCTTTGTTCAGTGAAAATACATTGCTAGCTTACAGCATCTCACTGTTTATCTACCTGGCCTAACAACTGTTTATTATATATAAAGTACAAAACACAGAAAAACTTATTATTCAGCCAGAAACGTAAGCTTCCAAACTAGATGAAAAGCTGGATACTTTGGGTCAAATTCTTAGTGGATAAGAGCTGTCACAGATGCAGACAAACTATCATGAAGGCAGAAGGGCTGGTCTGTTGTATCAGACTTGCAGAACTCTTCAGGAGTGATGTAAGTATAGTTGTTTTACCGTGACATTTCATGTACCAGTAAACAGATTAAAACACCATCACGGTCCTATTACGTGTGTATTAATATATTACAATTATTGCTAAGGCTGATACAGTGTTTTTTATCTTTTTTTTTTTCTCAAAGCACCTTAATAGGAGAGAAGTACCACACATGTTCTCAAATTGTGGAGAAAATTTGTCTGTCTAAGCATGCCTCTCTTACAGAACTAAAAACAAAGGACATTTAATAGCCCACAAGAGATCATCTCTAGGTGACTGTTTTGGGTTTGGCTGTCAGGCTGTCCCGTCAGCACCTTCCTTGAGCAGACACTGTCAGTGCATGCATGGCAAAGCAGAGCCTGTGTTCTCTTTCATGGTGCATGCTGACTTAGCTAGACACTGTCTCTGATATGAAGCTCACTGCAGATAATGGAGGGCTCCCACAGGTGTCAGAGCGTGCTTTCTTCCTGATGAGGAAGAATTTTGAGGCTTTCCTCCAAAGCAGGTGGTTTGACTTGTAGAAGGCAGTTTTAATTCTGCTTCTTTGCAGGAAGCGAATGTAAATTCTAATAGTTACAAGACACTTATTTCTTTTGTAAAGTAAAAGTTTTAGGCTGCAGTGAGGCAAGTGCATGCATGATTTACTTACTGCGATGTTTATGATGTGTTGATTGAATGGCACACTTAAAAAAACACGTTAGGATATTAGGTAAGATTTTAAATCTTTCTTTCGGATTTTTCACTCCCCCTGATACTCCTCAATTACTAAAAGTCAACAGACATAATTAGCTGTGTCTTTCTTATGCCTGCCTTGTAAAATGCGTAAGAGGAGGGACCCCTCTGGCTCTCTGTTTATTGATGTGAGCTCCTTGTTGACGAAAGGGTTCTTAGGGGGCTTCTTTGTGCTTATGTTGGGGGGGAGCCCAAGTACAGAACGCAGGGCTCCAAATCACCTACCACCACTCAGGAGAGGTCTCAGTGGGTATTTCTAGGAACATGTCAGCTGAATGCTAGTTGAAAGAGCCAAGATAGTGTTAGGAATTACTAGGAAAGAAAGAGAGGACAATCAAGTAAAATTTCTATGTCAGTGTGGGCAATATTAGGTCAGTTTTTGTTGTTTCTCTTTGTCAGCAAATATTTCACTTTTCCTACTCAGACAAATCTTAATCTGGGACTTGGCAGTTTTTTGCCGAGAGATGAAATCCAGTCCCTGACTGCAGTGTATTTAAGATTACTGCACAGGCATGGCTGTCTGGGAAAGAGCAGGGTCTGTGGGGTAGAGGGGAGGATGATGTAGGCTGCAGCCAGAAGGGTCCCCAAGAAAGCCCACTGAAGTCAGTGGGAGGCTTTCAGCTGGTATTTGGTTTAGTCTTAAAATCTCCGTTTCTGGTCTGGAGGATTTCAGTGACCTTCTCAGCTGGGTGTTTTTAATCCTGCTGTGCATTTCTAGGTTATGTTCCCTGTTTCCTCTCTGCTGAGCAGATAGTTCCCAAGGTGTTATCAGGGACTGCTTGAGTCTTGATCTGAGAAAACAAATTCCCACTGTTGAATTTTTATCAGCTCTCTGCAGAGTATTCAAGCTTTGATGGGTGGATGTGGATCGAAGCCATTTCAGTTCTAGGATAGTTACTTCTCTTCTGTGTATTGAATCCCTGTAAGTACTGTCCAACTTTTCACAACGGGACATGTTGTCAGATGAAATAATTGATCTTTGAGGTATGAACCTCAGGAGATGGAGCCAGGCAGCAATAAAGCTCAAAGTTAATGGGAATGGAAAAGTATCAGCCTAGCAATCTTTGTGTTCTTGTCTCTCAGATATCTTTGAAAACTTGGATTTGAAATCTGCCTAGTGTGCTCAGTCTGCACTTCTATTCAAATGGGGAAGTATCTGGATGGTACAGCCTAGCCAAGGATATTTTACTCAAAAACACCTTTTTTTTTTAAAACCAATTTTTGTTAGGAGTGGAGAGTAAACCTTAACAGTGGTTTCATGTTGTTATTTAAAAGGAAGGGAGGCAGTTTATTCAGAGAAAAAAAAGATTTAAAAAAGACCCAAAAGCCAAAACAGGCCCCCCTCTATTAAGTGACATTTTAAGAAGTATTTATCAAACAGCTTCTTGTATGAGAAAATTCAGTTTAGAAGCTGATGCTAAGTCCCCTCTGCACCTCTATGAAATGATGCTCTCAAACAGGTTTCATGAATTAAGTGCAAGTCATTTGTCTGAGTAAAATTACACGTGTGAGTAACAGTTATGGACTGGGGTTTCTGTTTGCTAAATGATAACATGGAGCTTGAAAGGGAAGAAATGAAGAATAAGAGTTATAAAAAATGTTATACTGTGTATGAAAGAATGCTGAAAAGGATTAAAATTATATAGTACTCAATATTAATTGTGTCCCAGCCATGTTACTTCTGGTTTGAAACCGCTCTTCCACTGATATGATAGGCAGTAATTTCTTCATGCTCACCTGCTGCGGTGTAGAGTGGCATTCAGCCTTTCAAAAGGGCTTCTCAAACCCAGCATTTTGGTTTGGGGCTATGCCAGGATCATTATAGCTGAAAGACCTTCTGAGTGTTTTTCCTTCTGTGCAGCTTAACCAAGACAACTGCTTTTTAAATGAGAGTGTCCACAAGAATGAACATGAGTAGCTTGTGTTAAGTTAAATGTGGGGGGTTTGTTTGTTTTGTTGGCTTTTCTTTTAACTTGGTCTCCCTTCAAACATATTATAAACATTTGCAAATCATATAAATCATGCAAAGGCCTATAAGCTGGAGTGGCAGAAAAAGACCCCCAACAAACCCATATGACAAGTTAAAGCTGAACTCGCCTAAGAGCTACTACTTTGAAATGCTCTTCTTAATGAGGTAGAGTCTTGACTATTTATACCTGCGTTTTTTTTTATTTCTCCAGTTAAAGTTTTAAGGCAACTTCCATACAGTAGTCTAAGAAACAACTTTGGAGCTGCTCATCTCCATGCTCTTCACAGGACTGTTTGATTTCTGTCCTTTTTTTTTTTCTTTCTTTGCTATGGATTCATGGAGGCATTTTGAAGCAAACCAGATGAGATGAGAGATTAATTAATAGCTGTTTTTAGAGGATAGCAGCAGTGAAGGAAACACTAGCTAGGAGATCCAGGAAAAGTCAGAACAGATATGAGTGACAAACGAATCACAATATTTAGCCTGAGTCAGTTATTTTCCAGACTGAAGTAGTAAGGCTGTAATTGTAATGCTTTACAATGAAATTAGAATGAAATATCAGAACCTGCTTTGATATTTATGTACAGTGCACAGTGTGCTTGCTGTCTCATTCCTGCATGCAACTTATTTTGAAGTATTTAAACTTATGGCTCATGAGGTAAGTGTTCCGGGAATGAGCTATATGTACCTTGTAGTGAATGTGGGAACTCACTGAGATGCCTCATACCCTCAGGAGAGGACCCCTGCAGCCTGCTTTCCTGGGGAAGGCTGTACCTTAACCTGAAGGTGCGCATGTTTGTATGAGTGAGGTAGCTGGCTCTAGAATGAAGGACTCTGCCAAAAATTGTGTCTTCCTGTTCTGTATTTTGTAACGACTGATAACATAATAGAAAAACAGCCTTAAGTATCTTCATATGTCTTTGAGTTTGTAGCCAAAGGCAAAATTTGCTGTAAACAATCTTTTTCAGGCAGTTTTTTGTCTAACTATAATATTGACCTACTGACTGTGACTTTTGTTGAGTTAATTTGGATTAGCACCCGTGCAATTAAGAGCACGGCAGAGAGAAGTGTCTGGCAAGGCTTCCTACCTATGTTCCCTAGTCTGCTCACGTGTGCTTGCCCTTCCCTGTCATTCCATCACTTCAGCAAATACTGCTTAAAGCAGTGCTTGCCTTTTGCTTTTAGATTTAGTCTGAGTAAAACACAAAGCACAGGCTGGCCCTCTGAAATCTCTTTCTCTTTTTTGTCCAGCCCTGCTTTGCAGGCTGAAATGGACTCAGCATCCTGGATAATGAATAGATATGTACTATACGAAGCATGGGATGTCTTTTACCAATTTTATTGCATAAAGTGATTTTGGAAGCAAAGGTACCAGTGCGTCTGTGGTAAATGATTTGTTTAACCAATTGAAAGCTGCCCTACATTGCTGTATGAAAGTTCACCTAGCTGAAAAATAAGTTTTATTCTTGCAAATTTCCAGTCGGTGGTCACATAAGAAAGTGCTTAGTGGGACTCCTATTTGATTTGTCCCTAATAACAAAAAAACCCACAAACCTTCAAACCCTGTCTGTGTTCTGTGACTTCTGGCATGTCCCAACATCTGTTTCAAAATACTCTTGAGTCATGGTTTCATTTTCAGTGATGTTGGGTGAGAAGTCAATACTGCTGGGAAGAATCAGCTGAAAGGATCTCTTATTAATGTTCTCCCTTTGTTCTTATTTTCACCCAGAATTCATCAGCCAGCCATAAAAGCAAGACATCTTGAGCCCTGGAAAATTGCTCTAATTGTTATTGGAACAGCTGCAGCAGCGGCTATCACCATTGGTCTCCTAGTTTATTTTCTGGCGTATGGTAAGTTTTACACTACATATCAGGGTTCCTATGTTTAGTGCATTTCCTTTGTGCTTGTTGTGCCACACAATGATGAGAGTTTGCTTTTCATCAGTGTGTCTAAAGCTCATTTGGGGAAAACCCACCAGCTTCCCTAGAGCTCTCTTTGCTTCCTCATTTAGCATTTTTGCAGATCTCTTAGGAACATTTCCTGCTGTGCAGGGTGGTTTAGGGCTGCGGTCTCTGTTGGCTTTCACTCCTTTCACATCTTCCTCATGATCTACTTCTGTGATGACGTCAACACACAAGTCTTCCGGTCTCCCGTACGTGAGTGACAAACAGAGCCTTCCGCTTGTCTCTACCTGTTGTGCTTCTCTGTTCCCTTGGCCCGATCACCAACAGCCACCTGCCAGGGCTTGGTGTTGAGTGGGCATACAGACCAGGAAGGAAGGTAACTGACCAGCAAGATGACGTTTGGGATCCTGTGTGAGCACAAAGTGCTGTTGGCTGGCCACAAATGTAACTGTTGGGGAAACTGGACTTTTTGTTACTGCTTGGCTTAGATCACCTAATTCAACTGAGTTCTTGCTCCTGGGCCCCTGGATTTTGGAAGCTGTGTTTGAATGGGTTGGGTACAGGCTCATCTACTCCCTAGATGTCTGGGTATCAGTCAGCCCCAGGTGTTTCTCTAAAGGTCATTCATCTTGGTACTTTGAGTATTGCCTGTTCCTCTTCTTTCTCTTACAGATCAGAAGCTGTTCTATTACAGTGGCAATGTAAAAATCACCAACATCCGATACAATAATGACTTGTCCAGACAGTCCTCAGGAAGGTTTAGAGACCTGAGCGAGAGGGTGGAGAGACTGGTAAGTTTGGACTGCTGTGGCATTCCGTTACTAAGGACTGTGTGATAATACAAGAGTCATTAATGGGAACAGCAGACTCTTAAACCACAGGTGTTTGGTGTACCCTGAGCCCCCACGGTTAGCAGACCTAGGAAACGGACAGCATCAGGGTCATGATCATACCTGGCAGGCCAGGCACTTGCCAGTCTGCTTGTTCTAGCATGTCACCTCTCTTTGTCCCTGCAGTGGTGAAGCAGATATTGACAGTAATCTCAGCTTCCTCCTGTATCACTAATCATGTGTGTGTCTTCTCTTTCCTTGCCCTGCGCCTGGCTTTGTGATTTTTGCCCCACTGTCTCTAAGGAAAGCATGTTTTTACACCCTCTTCTTTACGGGGTGGGGAACTCTACCTGTCAGGCTGTTGCTGTGTATTGAGAAAACAATACACAAGCCCTTTTCCTGCACCTTTGGTATGTTTTATTGGGAAACCCTCCTACAAATAGCAGAGGCTGCTGAGTGGTTCTCAGTCATACAGTAGCTATGGAAATAAATAGACACATTGCAATTTCCTTTCTTGTTTTCTCTTTGAGACACTTCCCCATAGATGATAATTACAGAGTTCAACTCTTTACAGCAATAAGCATGTGATTGTGCTTGTATCTTTTTGTGTTTCATTCATCAGAGTCCGATGCATATCTCCTTCCTCCTGTTTAGTAGCCTTGCACAGATACTCAGTTAATAGGACAATCAGTGCTTTGCTCTCCACTGTTATTTAATTTAGGGCCATGCCACTTGTCCATAACAAAATGTGAGCTCTGGTGAACATTGTTCTGGAGAAGTAGGGTGCTATATTGGGATTTGGCACTGCTAGCATCTCTTCATGGCTCCACTGCTGAGGGCCTTGGAGATCTTAGTCAAGTTGTTCTCTTTTCTGTATTTGCTTCCTTTCTGCCCTCTTTTCCTAACAGGAACCATACTATGTTTGCCAAGATCTGCTCCTGGTATATATATCTGTATGTATAGAGTCTTACATAAGCTGCATTTACTTAGGTGCTGCCACTTTACAACTATTACCTAATAATTGCAGGCTTTTAACCTTATGATATAGGACCTTGGAGAGGGAATGTTCTCCCTGACCGAGAAGACATTGTGTATTGCTGAGGTGGGAGGAAGGCAAGGGCTGCGGAGAGGTCTGAGGAATAACACTTTGTTGAGTAAAGTTGTATCCTGTTTTCCCATTCCATTCCCTCTTCATTTTTTAAAAATGTGGCTCCTTTAGCAAAGAAACACTTATTTTAGCTAAGAAGTTCTTTCAGACACTGTCCAATGCAGTCAGACTTCCCCTGAACTTGGCTATTAATTTAGATGCTTGAATGGAAGGCAATTCTTTAGAAACCATGTCTCCTCTATGGATCTTGAGCACTTCTGACAGTAGTGACAGTAAATACCAATGCTGGCTAAGCAGTGAGAACAATTATTTCAGAACATGTTAATGGTACCTGATAAGTAACACCATAGCAAACATACAGAGAACTGTGTTGCCCTTACTTCATTCCTGTGACTTTTCTTAAGAGCTGTCTTTAATTCAGCCATTATCTTCTACCTCCCTCTCTCAACTTTGGCAAGTTCTTTGCTGTAATTTTGGTTCAGCTGGTCCCTATCATAAACTTTGATTTTTTGTGTTTTTAGCTTCAGGCGTTCCATCTAACAAGGATGTATGAGATTGATAATTGTCCATAAGCTTATTTCAAGTGACTCCATGCACTAGTGAATGAACAATATGTTCCTTGTAAGTCTGATTCTCTACAAGCAAAACTCAGATTGTAGTGATAAAAATCAAAGCAATCTTTCCAGAGATAGAAATATCCTCTTGACTTCTTGACAGATAGCTGTCTCAGAACATCTGAATTTTTATTTTCAGAGTTTTCACACCATCTCTTTAATAGAGAAGTAGAGAGTTCAGGTTTTTATCACATTTCTTGATTTGTCTGGATTTACCAAAATCCTTTGCAGTCTTTCCCTGGCTGATGTCAGGGTTTTGGATGTTCAGGCCTTCCCATCCTCATAGCAGTGAGGATACCTTAAGCTCATGTTGTGAAACAGTGAGTCAATGCAGATAAATGCAATGTCTTTCACAATACTTTGTGCAAAGTGAACAGAAGTGAATCATCTCTGATAAACAGAAGCATTCAAATTACCTGAGTTAGTGCAACTCCCTGTCAAGTGCTCCCTTCTCTGATCCCTCCCTGATGAAGCCTCCTTGCTTTGTCCCCAGAACAACCACAAAAGGAGCTCTTTTCAGAGCTGATGTTTCACCAGGAAAAGTGTTTTTGCTCCCATAGGGAAGTCAGCTCATGCTTTCCTTGCGACTGGCAGCAAACTTCCTGGTGTTTGCTTTTGTTTCCAGAGTTGAGTTGTAACACCCATTGTGTGAGCGACACTCTCTTATCTCATTGAAGGTGGGAGGGAATGCAGCGAGATCATGCCAGAGAGCTGATGAAGCTGGTGCACCAGTCGACATCTCAGGGCTGACTGGAAAGTCTGGAAAATGTGTTGTGGGGTGGAGCTGGGGGGACTGAGGAACAGATGATGAAAGGTCTTTGTTCCTTGCCTGGCTTCCTGCAAGTGGCTGTGAGGGTTCCCTTTGTGCTCTCTTGAAAAAAATAGACCTGAAAATGCCACTGTGGAAAGAGATGTCCCAGCTGACCAGTGCCTCCTCGTTCTTCTAGCTGGACCAGTCATCCTTCTCTTGCCAAGCTAAAATGCACTGTGCCAGACCGTCCCCTCTTGCACTGGATAAAAAAAGGCACCGTCACAGCCTTAATGGCTGCTTCCCCAAGGAACCTCTATTTTATAGTGGGTTCGCTTAATGCTTGGCTGATCTGCACAACTTTTACCCACTGGTTTTCTCCAGCTCCTGCACCAGACTTGGATATTTTTTCTTCTCCCACAAAATGTATTAATTCTTTTGAATTTCCCAAGAATGCCCTGGCGCCCCTAACTACCCTCTGACTAACAGCATCCTGGGGGAGATTTCCAAGGCCCTGCTCTAGGCTTTGTTTCTTCAGCCCCTCTGGCACCCTGAAGTGTGGAGGGAGCCGAGACAGCCGGCTCTAGATAGTCCTGGGTGACTGGGATGATCCCAGGTGCCTGCTCCGGGCAGCAGCACTAACTGCCCTGTGTGCAGGGAAGAGGGTGGGAGGGGCTTTGTGTCCAGTGTGGAAAGTGATCTTTGACCCTAAGGGAAGGAAGCGGGCAATCAGGAGAGCTTGAAATTAGCACCTCATCAAGCCCATCTTAATGATAATTGTCTCAGCTGAAGGCTGGCAAGTGTCTAGCTGTGAGAGAGCAGTGGATACCAAGCGGCCACAGCATGTGCCCCCTTAGGTACGTGGTTAGTTGCTCAAAGAAATAGACACCAGCCTTTACCCTGCCCTCCAGTGAATTCCAAATGTACCTGTCTGCTCTTTTTACCACTACAGTAACTTTCTGATGCTTTCTTCTAGATGTTGTGGGCTTTCCTGTCTTTGAGGACAGCCTATGCCACTCTTCTCCTTTCCCAGACACTTAGTATCTCCCACGTCTCCTCCTCCTCTGGCCAGATCTGTTCCCAGCCCTGATGTTGGGCTGCTTCTCCCTGTCCTAGTCCATATGTCTTTGTGGACCCTCCCCTGCTTCTGGGGCTATGCCCTGTCCATTTTTCCCTACTCTCTCCTGCTCCCATGTGATGGTAAGCCAGGCCATGGGTTTGGGGGAAGGATGCTCCTCAGGTATGAGTGTAGCATATCCCCCTCCTTGGCTAATTGGATGGCTAGGGGGGAGGTGAGGTGTTTGTGTTCTCTCCATGAGTGCCTTGACCCATGGAATGGACTGGCATGTATTTCCCCTGTCGTCTCATCATTCGCAATGCACCTGGCTCTCCCCTGTCCTTCCACCATCTGAAACCAACGCAGAACTAACTGTCTGGATCTGGGCAGAGTGGCTGGCTGGGAATTGTATTAAGAGGATATATGGGTACTTCCTCTGGGAAACTACTGCTGATCCCAATATTTCTATTGAAGTAATGGAATTTCATAAAGTAACTCTGGTCTCAGGACTCCGCATTGTGTGTCAAGACATCTCTTTTAGAAACACACATCTTGCTTCAGTGACTTCAAGTGATAAAAGAATCTTCCATGTCCTGAAGTACAGATGTTGGGGAAAGTTTTTAATGAATACAGCTCTTGAAGTTTGTCCTGTCTGATAGAATTAGTAGTGTGGGTTTAATTTAGAAATAGTGTCTATACTGGGTATTGCAGAGGCAGTTGTGATACCACAGGATAATGCTGCAGAATAGCTCTGATGACTGTGCCTGTTCTTGGTCAGTTTAAGGACTCACTGATAAGTCCCTATACCAGAGCTGGTAAGGAAGGAGGCTGTTTTCTCCCTTGGGATATGATGATTTTTGAGGTTGTTAACACATTTCTCTTGCTACAAGGTGGGAGAAGCAGAGCAGCAGGCAGGTGCCGTGCACCTACCTCACCCCAAACACACCCCTCCTGTTCTTTGTGCTACCAAGGTGAGCGAGGATCTCAAGCACTGCTAAGTTCAACATTTGGTACTCAGTAGTTCTCTGCAGCTCTGCACTGTCCCTGCTGCTTTGTGACTCACAAACAGGGCTTGTTAGCTGAATCCAGTGCCTCTGCTTAGCTGCCCTCTGGGCCACCACCACGAAGGACACCAGTGTGGTGCAATGGGAGCTCACTTTGTCCTCTGCATCCTCAGTGGTGCAGATTCTCAGCTGCTTCATCACAATTCAATTGTGACCAAAGCTCCCCACATTTTCCCAGTCCCTAGACACTGATGTCTCCTCTGTGCAGACAGGGAACTGAGCTGGAGAGAGCTGAAAGGCCAAATACATAAAGCCACTTCAGCACCTGAGAAATGATCGCCAGAGACAGCAAAAGGTTTTTTAAGTACCTATGGGTAATCAGGAGAGGACTCACCTAGTTCCTTTGGCACACTCAGGTTTTATTCACCCTCGTCACAGCACTTCAGTTTCTTGGTGTGTGTCCTCTCTTAACTCCCACGTAGACAGTTATGCTTCCATGGAAAGCAGAGCTTTAATACCTGATAACCTTGTTCGGTGGATGGATTAGCCTTCAACAGGAGGCTTGTAACTGAAAGGCTCTCTGCTTTATACCAAGCGATAAGCTTGCAGTCATCCCGGTATCAGGAAGTACCTTGTATCATTTGAGCTGTGAGTGGCTTACTGTCACATCTGCAGGGCCAAAGCCTGAAGTACTAGCTAAGGTTTCCCTCTGAGCTGAACTCAGAGGAAGCCTAGCTAAAACGACCGGCAGCAGTGAGTGAGTAGATGAGACTGCTGTTTTATGACACTTGGCATTTTCAGGGTCAGATGTCAGGCTCAGGTCCACCTGAGGAGCAGAAAAGTGAGTGTGTGTATTTAGGAGAGTGAGGGAGGTGAAATACAAACCACTTCAGAGCCAAGAACTAGCTGCAAAGCTGGCTGAAACTGTACACTACACGAGGTGTGTTTGTCACACCTTCTGTGCGGGTGTTAAGGTAAAGCTAGAAGTGTGTGGCTTGCTCGATCAGTGCCTTAAGGTCCTTGGGTCGGGAGGTTCATTCAGTAGGAGCAGATTGCCAAGGCAGCAGGCTTTTTCTCCAAGGACCAGACTGTGAGGGCTAATTTAGAGGTGATAACTGAATGTGCCCCAAGAAAAGGGAGTATGCTGAAGTTCAAGGGAGTCTAACATGACTCTCACAGCAAGTTGAAAAATACAAGTATCTGCAAGCACCATATAGCTTCATTTGCTGTATGTGAGCTGTTCCCCCTCACCCGCCCATAAAACACTTCTTTCCCTTCTCAGCTGCTGAAACAAAAGAAAACTGAAGATAGATTGGACAGATCACAGAAAGAGAAATTATGGTAGCTGCAGCAGCCAAGTCTTTCCAAGGATTTTTCAGAGTCTTGCAGCACCCAGAACAAACTGAGTAAGAATGTTACTGGTTGTAATAAGTTTCAAAAGAGATTTGGTAGTGTTTTCATATATGGAGCCCAAAATTTAAAATGTAAGTCCTTATTTAAACCCAAGCATTCCTAGACTCTCTATGTGCTCCCTCAAGTACTTGCTTAGTACAGATATGAGGTGAAAAGAACAGAACTTTTATTGAAAGTTTTTCTTGTTCTTCACTGAAGGCAATTTTATTTAGAACCACATCTATAGTACAAAAGCCAGAAAAATGAAGCTTTTTAAATGAAGCTTTTTAGAGTCTTTTTAATAATACTCTCCCTTTTTTCTTGTTCTGCAAAATAATATTGTAAAATGGAAAAAAAATCTTTTAGCGATGTAAAAAATATCTTTAAAATTAAGGAGCATTTTGAGAAAAAATTCCTAAAATAAATTTAGGGCATTTGACAACTTCTGCTTTACAAGCTTTATTTTAAGGGAATGGTTCTCACAAATAGGAAGCATTGTCCTTGCACTAACATGGTACAATAAGGGTGCCCTCTATGGGTGACTGGGGCTAGAAACAACGCAAAAAGCATCTTTCCACAGTAATTCAGTCAGCTGGGAAACATGGCAATGTAACAGTGGCCAAGATGGCGGTGTGGTGACTGGTTTATTTAGCTCTGGAATTAGAGGTTGACAGCACACTTGACTGTCAGTATGTATGTATACAGGTGTGGCCTTAAAGATATAGGTGAAATGCTGTACACTGAGAGAGGAAATAACTCACAGAAAGCACTTGGCTCTCACTTGTGATGCTTTTTTTCACAAATTCCTACTGAAATCAAAAGAAGAAAAAGACCACTGGCATAGGGATATGCTGCATTGATTTAAAAACTGAGATGCTTTCTTGCTTTAACTGTTGTTTCCAGTTTTTCCTGTTTCCACAGGTCACAGCAGCACAGGGAACTAAACAAATATTGAGGAAAATATGAAGTACTTTTAAATGCTAGTGTGAGTTGATGCAGTGTAGTGCATGAAGCTGTAGCTTAGTATTTTTCCTTACCTGTAAGATCTCAAACTATCAGTGTGCTCTACATAAATAGCATGAATTTCCAGGATGAAATGGTTAGTTATTAACAAATTGCCTAATATCCAACTTTTTCTCTATCTTAAGTTCAACAATCATTCAAATTCATTGATTCTTTAACTTATCAATACAACATAATTTTCTCCAGTAATAGGCACACAAGCTGATTTTTCTTTTTCATTTTTTCTTGGTTCACCAAGGCAGAAGGTCTCATAAGCATGAACAAAGCCACAAAAATCATAAGATGACACCCCACATCCACAAAATAAGTAACTCTAAGTCAGATCCAGTGTGTGGCAAGAAAAGCTATAAAATGTGCACAAGAAAAATGGATGTGAACCTGAACTGGAAAAAGGAATTAAAAATTAAATGAAGGGCAGTTATCGATAGTTTGTGTGATTAAGGGTAGAATCTTATCTTAATTATAGACTCACAATCCCGAATTACTGCACTGTTTACAGGTAATTAAATCAATGAAGTGATTCAAGATGTGAACTTGTGTCACTGAGATCAAAATCTGGCCAGTCAAGAGAGAAGTTGTTTAGAACATGGTGTTGTCAAAAGGGAGAATCCAAATTCATTACTGAACTTGCGTGGTTGATGGTATTTGGGCACTTGTAACCTGAATCCATCACTATTGATCTTCCTTGGATTTCATAAAACTATTATTTTCCTAAGAACTATTTACTCCTGTATTTCAGCTCCTTACCCCTAAGTATTGCTTAAAAAAACAGAGGGCGTGGAGTTGTTTTCCTGGGAAAAGCATACTTTTTGGAAAAAAAACCAAACTACAAACAACACACAAAAGCTCTTAACTGGATATTGGCCCAAATGGTTTTCTCTCCAAACTTGATTTTCTCTCCAAAAGTTAGAAGATCTCCTCCCTAAGTGGACAAAATTTCAATGGCCGTGTGAAAGTTTTAGGAAGCTAATTATGGACAATTGAAAGCGGGGAGTAGGAATGGGAATACTTAGGTGACCTTAATTCCAGCTGTCACTATTACATGGCTGTAATGAAACTCTCCTGTCATTACGTGCCTTTGAAATTGGTTGCACTAGGCATAAGCATGAGACTTTAAATCCTGACGTTACCCCATGTGTTAGTCCTGTTAATTTCTTTTATCTGAAAAAACAGTCTTTTTAAGAACTACTGTACAAGGTCAGTTATTTCTCTTTTGCAGCCGACATCTCCAAGAAGCATCCAGCTGAGATCCTTATTTTAGTGCAAAGTCAGATATTGCTTACTCGCCTCCCAGCTTTAGCAGTCCAGTTAGTTTAAACTCTGTGAAGAGTCTGTGATACCATTTGCAGATGTACAGGATCACACTGCTATTGCCTGCTGTGACACATACTGTCTTTGCATACGTGTGGTTTCTGATGGGAAAAAATCTGATCTTCTGGTTTGCTGGAGGCCCATGGACCATTATACTCACTCTCCTTCAGGTCCATTTTCTTCACCTCGGGCAAACGCTAGCTGTAGGGCTGTCGCTGCTGTTAATAATTGGTATCTCTGCTTCTAAGCGGAATGTGATGCCCACATTCTGGTCTGGGACAGTGCCAGTTTCAGCTTTTCCTCTCCCTGTCTGTCTTTCTCCTCCTGCCCTCTCTCCCTCTAGTCTCTGGTAGGGTTCCCAACTAACCCTTCAGTTGAAACCTGGGCAGGAGATATGTCAGGTTCTCAAGGAAGCTGCTACTGGATTTGCATTATGGTCAGCTCTGGGGAGCTCAGCAGGTTGAGCTGTAAATTGGATGCAAATTGGCCAGCAAGTTGGGTGCTAGGTACAGAGTTAACACAACTGATTAGCAGTGATTCATATTGCACAATTGCCACAAAACTGGAGAGAGTCACTGAACCAGATGGTATGTTCCAATTAATATTTATGGTTAAAAAGCTTTAAAAATCTCTAATAATAGGCTTTACATCCTAAAAAGGTAGTGAGGCAAGAGGAAGAATGTAGTATGAGGAGAGCTGTTGAAGGACTAAACTGGCAGCAGGCAAAAGAGCAATAGTATTGAACAACAAGAGGATTTGTGCTCCCAAACCTACTGAATGCTTTTGAACATCCTACGCAAATAATTCAGTGGGTTCAGCAAATTTTCCAGAGGAAAGTTCTGTAAAACAAGATTTAAGATAACCTTTTTGATAAATCCTGTTACACTGCGTGCAGTGGCAGAGGGTGTGTGGTGAGAGAAAGTAAGGGCTGACGCAGCCAACATTGCTGGGTCACTTCCAGACCCAGCTCCCCATCTGGGCAAGCCCAGCTCATGTCAGCGCCACCCTACACGAGAGCAATGGGATCCCTCTTGCATGTGACCTACTTCCAGAGCTTGGGGTTTTTTGGGTCGCAGGGAGGCAGGGCATATTGGGGGACTCTGAAATCATGAAGATTTTAGTAGGTTGCTCACAGGCCTCGGAAGGCTGGCCATGGTGCAACATGAGAAAAAGAGGTTAATGGTGAGATCCAGAGTTACTCAAGACAGGATAGGAAAACAGGTCTTGTTCATCAAGGTGTAAAGCAACTTCTGTCTGCAAGGAACAAGGAAGAATTTCCTTTGTGGCTGGATTTGTACAGGTGGGAATGTTTTGCCATCTTATTGCATCTTTGGTACTAGCCACTATTAGTTACTCTATTGGCGTAGATGGACCAGTGTTCAGGAGTCCAGTTTGTCTTAGAAAATTATACTGTATGGAGAGAGGTTTTGTAAAAAGGAGAGAAGATATGAAATTAAATTTAGGATATAGCAGATGGCATTAAGCTAAACTAGCCAGCAAACATTAACTTAAAGAAAATCTTGTTTGAACAAATGCTAAAACAAAGGCTGTAAGGAAAACGCTGCTTACTTGAAAGGAGTAGGACTTTGCACTCGGTTAAGAATGGTTATGGACCTTGACTGCAGCAGCAGCTGTCACCATTGAGCAGTTGCTAGACAAGGGCCAGGAAAACAAGTGAAGATGCACTTAATCAGTGGTGAATTTAAGGGACCTGGTCATGACAGTGTCACTTCTGAGTGGCTGTAATCAAAACAAAATGCTTAAAATGAGTGTAGGTGCTTCTCCCAGGCAGGACCGGGTCCCACCTAGTGACCGGACGAAGTTCTAGTTGCTTTTGCTTCCAGGGTTGTGACTCAAGCTGAAAAGAAAGCTATAAGCAGGCTGGAGAGAAATGTTTACTGTTTGATATGGGTGTGAAAGTCTTCACCAGAAGACGAACAGTAAAAACATGACACAGAACATTAATGTTTGAAAGTTTTTGTCTGAAGGCATCTCGCTACATCTTTTTCTCTTACATAAACACCGTATGACTATAAAGATTACTGTTAATAAATCAGATTACCAAAATGATCATTGAAGGAAAGAGGAGATTTGTGACAGATTCACGCCTGTCAAACAAATTCATCAGCAGGTGAGAGGTAGGGGCCACAGCAGAGGTTTGGCCAGCATATCTTTCCAGATAAGAATCAGCAGATATTACAAAAGTAAAAAATATCAGATCAAGTTTGAAGGTGTTAAAGGCCCTACTAGGATCACTGGAAACAAAACAACTCTCCAGTTGTTTTTTTATCTATCGATGATAGATAAGGCAGCTATTAAGCAGGGGAACGTTAGTGACAGTAACAGGAAAAGTGGCTACTTTCTCATTCAGATATGAAATTGTGAAAGAGAATGGAAGTAACACAAATCCAATAATTTTGATATAAATTTAAATCATATGCTTACTGTTCTCTCCATAAAAGTAACTAACATCCCTTTTAGATTGACTTTTCTGAAAACAATGTCTGTTGCTGATAGTTCAGTTGCATTTGGACTCCTTAGATTCTTTTCGTAAAAGTACTGTGGGTAATTTTATTTTGTCAGATGCTACTGGAAATCTTTGCTGCAGTACACGGTGTTCCTTATCAGACTGTATGGAACATCTACGAATTGGTCCAGGGTGAGGAGAAAAGGAGAAAGCTGTACATGCTGGCGGTACAAAAAACACAATCACATGAGCTGTCAGGCTGTGGCAAAGATACACAAGAGAATGGGTGACAGAAGTAAGGATCCCTGTATCTGCTGCAGAAATGTAGGTGGAAAGTGTAGCAAAACCACTTACAATCTCTGAGATGTGACAGTACAGACAGCTTGAAAACACAACTGCCAGGAGGAGATAAAGGATTCAGGAATGTCGTATTGACTTAACCCTCACTTGCAAGGGACTGTGATTTCTTCCCCTCTTCAGTCCCAAGCTTAAAGTCAGTCTGCTTTCATTTTACTCTTTAGCAAAGCAGAAGCTTGAGGTGTACCTCAGCCCAGCTCAAGGCCTTCTTTTGTTTGCAAAGTACTCTCCAAAGAAGTCCCTGTCCCAAAGATCTCAAAAGTTTTGAAAGGCAGTGCAGCCAAAGACAGCACATGCCATTGCGTGCCACAAAGCTGGCAGTGCTGCTTAATCAATCACATGCTTCTGCTTACACAATCATCAGTGAAGCAGTTAACACTATGACAGAAACAATAAGTAAATGTTATCATTAACACCCCCCCCCCCCAAATAAAAAAAAACCCCAACCTTTTTGTCTGCTGAGGGCTAACACTTCCAGTAACTTGGGTGGAGGGTGGTAGGGGGTGGTGGGTGGTGGCAGAACAAGTTATACAAAAGAAACCACTTTATTCTTCATTTCTAACTGTATGCTTCATAAAATGCAGTGGTAGCAGCTGGCAATCTGTGAAGTGACAGGATAAAGCACATTCTGCATGTATACAGTAGCTTGTTGCAGCTGATTTTTTTTTCCCCCTAGAATTTTGTTTATTCCAAATGCTGAAGTAATTCCAGATAATGGCCAGTAACAGCAAACTAAGACATCAGCTCAATGCATTATCATTCAGAATTATTCTTTTTGTTTCCTCACTAATATATGCTTAATAAAATGTGCAGTTTTCGTCTTGAAATTATTCTGCTTCAGTATCACCGTGTAATGATGTGAGGCTTCATCTTATGACAACCAAGGCTGGAAAGAGGGGCTTTGTGTTCTTTGGGAGGAATCACCCCCAGATTTCATGCTTACATGCTTGTTTCTATATCTGAAAGATATCATCGTACTAGAAGTTTGAGAACCATTACTTTTTTCTTTCCTTTGGAAGACAGAAAATCTGGAGAACTGGCTAAATCAGACAGCCTTTATGGGCTAAAAACTACAAAAAGACAACTTGCATGATATTGTAAAGCATTTCTACGTAGCTTTTCTTGTAGTGCATTTGATGTTTACAGGATATGTTTGATTTGCTGGGTCTTGCTGATAGGAGGAACTGCATAGCTCGCTAGTGATTTTGCTATTTCTAAACACTTCAGTGATCATGAGCCATGCCTGGCAGAATTTCGTGCCGTGTTATATCACACTGTGCTGTCTCAGACTGATCACGCAATCTTGAGACAACATTCAGCCTAAAGAAGGATGTGGTTAAGCAGGCACCAGCAATGATGTCATTTGGGGATTGATTCCTTATGAGTCCCAGATTTCTGGTGAGAATTGCATGACAATTCCCCTAGCATGTGGCAAATAACAACAGTGTTTGGGGGATATAATTGGAAATCACTGTTAGTTTTGCTATAAATTTCTACAGGACCAAGGATAAGTGCTGTATCAGAAAGGACCCCTACAAGAGAGGCTCAGTGCAGAGCACAACATCCTGTATCCTTTCTGTAGGCCATCTTTAGGAGGCTGCGCTTTGCGCAGTGTGTTTCAAGGATATTTATGAAATTCCTTCATTATGCCTGGGAGTGGAAGGGACAGCACTACAGTGGCACACTGATGTAGTCATAGGATATTTAGAAAAACAAATTAACTTTTTATGACGTGCTTTAGGCCAAATGGGAAACTGTTAGGAAAAGTCTGTGAGAAATGTTATCTAGAGGCTGGGCTGGATTACGTTTCTAGGTTCTGTAAGATGTGAGTTTGTAATCGAATGCTGCTTTCTGATTTCTCATTCCAGCAATATGTCCATTTCCCTCCTTTTCTGTTGTTATCTTATATTTTTCTTTTTTCAACAGATCGACAAGACATTTTACAATTCCATTTTAAGGAAAAAATACATCAGTTCACGCTTAATCAGAGTGAGGTATGTGAGATTAAAATAAAAGCACACAGCAGAGAGAAAATGAAATGTACACCAAGCCCAGCTAGAGAGCCATTTGATCCAATTCAGTAAAGTGTATTTTATGTAAGACCGGAGCATAATCCCCAATTGAGCATAATCTTATTCTGAACCACGTCCTCCTTTGGATCTTGATGCAGGAGATAAACGTCATTCAGTCCAAATTCTATACAAGTTTGTGTTCAGATATTGAGCAAGCTTTAGCTAATAAAGCAGATATAACTTGAGCTATATAAAAATAAAAAGCATTTTCAAAACTATTTCCTTCACTATAATGCAGATGTCATTTTACTTCTAGTATTGCTGCTGTGCTGGGCTTGTCAAGTAAAACCTGAGCATGGCTGTGCTGCTTCTGAAGGTCGCACTTGTCGCTGTTGTGTCTCTAAGAACGGGCAGAAGTAGGTACCTAGGAAACAGTAGCAGCACAATAGACATGTATGATAACTACTTCTTGGTATGCTCCCTACCTCCAGCTATTTACCACCTGGGAGTTCCTGAAGTGGTTGTGGTTTGTTTAGCAGCCCCCAGTGGAATTAGTTTCCAAGGACTTGTCTTGTCTCCCCTGGACTCTTGAAATTTGTGCACCTCAATCCTTTAGTAAGGAGATACTTGTGAAGAGCCACCTTCTTTGGATCATTCAACGGCCCCTAGTTCTTGTACTGGAAAAGGTGATGAAAAGTTGATCTCTGTCCTTCCTCTTTATGCAAATAGTGGTATCAGACACTCCCATCATATATCCCTTTTCTCTCCTGTACCCCATGAGCTCTACTCTTTTTTTCAGTTGAAAGTCCCAGCCTGCTCAGCCATTCTTGGCAGGAACTGTTCCTTGTCACTTTGTCACCCTGCTCTGTTACTCTTTCAGGTCTGCTGTCTCTGCTTTTTTAGATGGAGGGGTCAGACCTGTGATTTGGATTATCACCGAGGAATATTTTTTTTCCTTTTTATTCTCTGTTCATTTGCCAATAATATCTAATGTTTGATTTGATTTTTTTGACTACTGTTGAGGGCTGAAAATGACCTTTTTATGGAACTGTCTATTGTAATACCAAGGTCTTGTTCCTGAGTGACAGTGCCTATCAATTTGCAAGTAAAACTTGAATGTCTTAATAATCATGTGCTAAAGCTGCAAGACTAATGATAGCAGCCTCAAGATCTTACTCTTGTGAATGTGTTTCTCCTTGTTCTTCTATAGTTTGTGACATCCTGCCTCCTGCTCTACCTTAGATTAATCCCCAGTTAGGCAAATCACACAAGTCATTATTTGAACGTAGCTTTAGGAATATTTTTCGACACTGACTAGAGTGCTTTAAGTGTAGACAAGGTGGTTTAAGGATCTGAGAGGCCAATCTGTAGGGAGAAGTAATATTTTTCATTACATCTTGTTCCCAAGGACAAACTGAGGTATTTGCTGTGATGTTTGCTGTGTTGGATGCAAGACTTGTATGCACCAAAGCTGGTTTCCTTTTTTCAGATATACAAGCTTTATGCCTGTAAGTGCTCAGACTGCAAGTTCTTTCAAGCAGGGTCATTTTTGTGAATTTGCTTGGAAAGTACTGTGCATATTTTTTGGCTCAGTATAAACAATGCATTAGTAATAATGCCCACTGCTTACTGAGAAAGACAAAACGAATCTTGACTAGGTGTCTTTGGCTCTGGACCTTTGTTGTATAGTGAATGATTCAAGGCAGGCTGTACTTACCTGAGGGTTTCGAGAGGTGTGGTGTGCTTGCAAGAGTTGATACGGTAATTCCAGTGTGGCACAGCACAGGAAGAGGAGTGGGGGGAGAGGTGAGGGAACACCTCAGAAATGCAGAGCAACACCCACAGTTGGATCAGATAATATCTGGAAAATAAATGGAGTGGCAATCATTCTGAAGTTGGCACAAAGGGAAAAAACAGCCTGTTGGGCCGTTCACATATAGCTACTCAGTCTCAATTATGAGATCCTTGAGGCAAGGAACGTGTTTTTCTGCTCAGCTATAAAACACACAGCATGCCTTGCTGTGCTCATAAAATATGGCTTTTTATTTGCCCTTCACTGGCGATAGCAGGAATGTCTGTTTCATTTGGGTGCATTCTCCTTTTGAAGACCATAGCCTGATTGCATGACTTCTGTATAAGCTACTTGCCTTCTATTTTAGATTTTCTTCTTTTTCCTTTATATAGTTACAAATTTCCAAGATAGTGAGATATAAATGGAAGATCTTCTCTTTTCCTTTCCTACCCGAATGATGCTGAAGTCAGAGCAACCTGCTTTTAGCTAGCCCCCTGTATGAAGCAACTGTGATTCCACCTGTTGTGGGCTGTGTCATTGGTTCTTGACTCAGGTAGGAGGAGGCACAGGAGAGAAGGTTCTCAGAGCACGCTCTTATCTTCCCCATGTAATAACCAAGGATAAGCCATCTGCAAGCACAGAGCAAGATTCACTATGCCAGATTAGATGCTTTGGTGTTTGTAGTCTAGCATTCAGCCTCTTGCAGTATCTGATGCTTTAAGGAAAAATAAATACTGCTACTGGGTGAGTTCAGTCTGTTAGAAGATTTTTCTTCCTTTTCTTTCCTCTGATCTTACATCAAAACTGGGCAATTTTGTGTCCCAGTGTGGGTGCTGCTTGCACTTTTCAGTGAGATGTTAAAGGCCCCTTTTGTTGTCCAGCTCTTGGACTGTGATAAGCAGACTGTCGATATGCTGCTGACTTTCATTTATTGTTGCCTAATGTGGGGTCATTAGTCACATACGCCTGAGAGATTGCAGTGGTGGAATTGGGTTGTGTGGTCTCTCCCCTTTGCTCAAGTACCTGTTTGATGATGATTGGAAATTTTTATTCTGTGTATGTACAGGGCCCTAGAAAGGTCTGTCTAGATAACATTAATCTTCAACCTGATGTTTCTGAAGTGCTGTGTATCCAGCTTTTCACTGCAATCAAATCAGTTCATTCACTCCTCCTCTTGTATCCCAAGCATGTAGCCAGTGACTGCGTTTTAGACTCCATTATAACATTGGTCTGGCCATTTGTTCACAGAAAGCATCATGCTTTCTTCTAGCCTAAGATGCGTTTGACCATTCAGCATTTACTTGGATTTCTTTCGGCAATTCCTTCTCTCAAAAATGTACCAAATATTCAAAAATGTGTCTAATCCTTTATGTTACATTGCCATTGCTAGAGGAGCTAAGATAAAAACTAAGAAATGCAGAAATGGGCTGAAGGTAACCAGACTGTTTCGTTGGTTTGTAGCCCAGATGCTGGTGGTGTGATGGCAGAGGCTTTGCTCACATTCCGGTTCTCCTCCACGGATTCTAGAGAAGCATTGCGAGAAAGAGTTGAAAGGATCTTACAGAGAGGCCTGAAAAAATACACAGGGCCCCTGCGAATAAATGTCAGATCTTCTACCGTATCAAGTAAGTATATTGCATCTCTCATAAAGCTAGTTCTCACCCTTTTCTGATTGACGGGACATGATTTTTCCCTTCTGATGATGGCTGTTACCAAGTCTGAATGACAGTCTTTCCTACTCATTAAGTTAAAACAAAAAATCAGCGGTAATGTATAAACCCCACCTAAGTCTTTTAAATGTGACTTAAATATGGATAAACAGGAGCAGTTGTTTTGTGGCCTCGCAGTACAGCCTTAGCCTCCCTCCAAACTGCAGTATCAACCTTCTGCTACTATTGAGGTAAAGAGTAGGAGCCTCACCACAGTGCTTTAGTACACAGCAACGCAAGTATGTTCCCTAGGTCTTTGCTTCTCTGAGGAGCCTGAAAGTGCAGAAACTATGCTTGGATGACAGTGAGGAAATAGCCAATGCAGTGAAAAAATAATATTTGGTGGGAGGATTGAAATCCGTGCAAATTCCCCAGGGGAAAGGGAAAGAAAGGGAAAATGTTCTTACCTATGTGTCTTCTCAGCTGGGGATCTAGCCCCTTCTTTGCAAAGCAGACCTGCTTCTGCAGGATGTAAGAATTAACTGCACTATGTTTTGGATTTAGTGAATTACCAGACACTGAAAGGTGGGTTTTCCTCCGCTTCTACACTTCTGATCTGTTAGAGAATTTTTGTACAGGCTTAGACTCTTGTCTCTGACTTGGCTTCGCTTATATACAGTCAGCATTTTTTCTGGGTGTCAGACTTTTCAAGAATGAGTTGCTAGTTGAAAGGAAGGGCAGATTCTTGCTCCATTTGTTTTTGCAGACCTTCCACTTTCTCGCAGCACAAGGGTGACAGTATAGCACATGGGTGGGTACTTGCTGCTTGCTTTTCCACACTAGACTACTTAAACCAGCAGAGATTTGCAGAGGCCGGATGGCTGTGTTGAAAGGACAAGGAGCCTGGGCCAGATTCCGTGCTGGATCGATCCAGACTTCCTCCCTTTCAGAAATGACCAGGAGCAACCTCTTGTACTGCCTCTTGGTGCTTGAACTGGGCAGTGAAACTCAAATATGAGCTGTCACATCCCCAATGTTTCTTGATGGGCCAACCAGTCTTCCCCATTGGAATGGCTCAGGATGATTGGTAACATCCCTTTGGGCAAAGAATCTCCATTTCTCTGTGGTGTTTTTTATATGCCAGTAGTGTCTGTTTAGCAGAGTGTACATGTAATTTCTCCCAGATAGAAACAGTGTGTGGGCATCAACTAGAGCGATTCAAAGAGGTTTTTCTGTTTTTTTTTTAAAGACAGCCAGGTTGTAATTTAGTGAATTCTGAAGCTTCAGTTTAATTTGGTGCCTTACAAAAAGAATAAGACTGGAAGGAGTATAAAAACACTTGTTAGAGAAGGAGTGTGATCTTCTCATAGAGTTATCTGATTAGCTGGTTTTATTCAGTCTGGTAAATATGCGAAGTGACTCAAAACTCTGTTTTAGTTGACCTTGAACTGCACTAGGGCTGCACTACTTGCTCGTTAAAAAAATTAGCTGGTATAATTGCGTCATAATGTTTTTGTTAAATATTTGATCTCAGTAAAAGATGGCATCTCTGTGTTACTTTGATAAAGTTGTATGATAAACTTCACGCTGCTTTTCTTGGCTCTCCCAGCCTAACCATAGAACACTGACTACATAGGTCTACTACTGGCTACAAGACTACCATTGTGCAACAGTTACACGTGACACAAAAGAACATAAACAATACCTTGCCATTTCTAGGAGATGGCAATAAAAGTTTCCATTTGGATCTTTCTTTGCTAACAGGATATCAACAGTGCTATGAGGCTTAGGCAAGTTCCTGTTGGTGCTGTGGTTTAAGAAAACCAGGTTGACTCTAGTGACAAGTATAGAACAGAGCACTCCTATGCCTTTAGAGGACAAAAAGCTTGTCTTCTTCCTCACACCTGGGAGAAGTGACAATTTTCAACAAATCCTGGAAGTCCAGAGAAGGATCTAGGTTTTGCTTTTCCCACTTCTCTCTCCGCTCCTGATGTACCCTGTCCAACATTAGTATTTAAACCAAGGAAAGCTAAGAAGCCCTACATTTTTTCCATGCTCTGCAGCACCTTTCTAAATTTTGCTTCACTGTAGCTTTGATGGTTTTGCCAACTGGAATCCTTGTTTATCTTGAGGCAATCTCAGAACATTTTCATAATGGCTTGTAAAAAATCATTAACCTGTTCATTGTTATCACCTTATCAAAAGATTATAATTTGGGGGCCATGATATACCTTAGTTTAGCTCAGCATAGCTGACTAGTTGAACAAATCCAGGTCAGGCACTTATTTACACTGCATGCTAGAAGGCTCTGATAAGGAGAACATCCCTAAGTCTTCCTCCCCAGATCTAATCATCTTGTTGTTCAACACCATGTCTCAACTTGCACTTTGCTCAAAAGTATTTGCTTTGCGGATCAGCTCCAACAAACTCCTGCAAATTGGGTGCAACACCTGGGATCTCCAGCTGCAGTTCAGGGCAGCAGTACAAAACTAAGCAGTCTGCCAGACCACGGGTAGAACTTGCTTTGCCTCCTCATTCCTGAGGACTGGGGATAAAATCTAAACTGACAATGATTTATTAGTTCAGGTTTTTTTTTTTTGAAAAGAGATACAAGCTTGATCGTACAGATGTGGAAAAAAAAGCAATTGTGTAAAAATTAAAGGAAAACAAGATAATATTGTCTCTGTTTTGTATCATCACTAAACAGTAGGTGTTCTTTACATAGGACTACAAGAATACATTTGTATTGGGGTATCTTCAGATGAGTTATTACTGAAGTGCCTGCTTTCTTATTTAGCTAGACTTTGTAGTCCCCTAGTAAAGGACAGTGGTATCTCCAGACATGCACTGTAACTTTGATAGAAAATAGGAGGTGATAGAGATCTCTGCACTTGTGTACAAACCCTACAGGAAGCCCAAATATTTTTCACTGGAGAAGCAGGCAAACTAAATCCTATCTTCTCTGAACAACAGTGCAAGGGCCAACAAAATGAGATATCAAAGTTGTATGACTTGGAAACACCCACGTTACGACTTGTTCTTCCACTGGCACTGAACGAAGGTGTTGCAGTTCGTCCTCTGTACAGTTCTGGCACCAAAGAGATCTCCTACAAGGCTGACTTTTTTTCCCCAGGGTTTCTTGGTTAGAAGTAGAGTCATCTCACAGCCTGGCTCCCTATTAAGCAAAGTGTAGAGCACCTTGCCAGACTATTTCCCTTTGTCAAGTAGGTTGGAAGTCTCCCAAAGTGTATTTTTGGGAATGGACTTCTGACGTCAGAAAGAAACTGGTTGCAAGATCACTGGCACTGTTCAAAGTGAGTAGGAAGCATTCCCACCTGTTGCACAGCCAAGGGTTTTGACCATGAAGAATGAGTCATGAATTGGTTTTGATCAACAAGTCAACTGTTATTGTTTCTATTTATCTGGCATCTGGGGCTTGCTAAAGCTCCTTACAAATACAAAGTACAGAACCTGAGAGACAGATTCTCACTTCTTTATTGAGTCTTCTGTGGGAGACATGCAGATGAGTGTCTGACCTGGATGATTGAGGAATGCTTCATCTCAAATAATGTATATAGCAGTCTGGGTTTTTGTACTTTACCAGCCACAACAGCATTTTGGGGGAGTGGAACAGGACACGCATCTGTACATTAGGAAATACAGTGGAGATCTGACATTCCTCCGCTTTGATGCCATTAATTTGGCACGAGGTGGTATGTTTCAGCATTTGCAACAGTCTAGAGAGGCTGCCTGAAATATATTTTTAAATCAATATTTTGCAACGACATGCTTGTGAATAGGGTATTAGGCAGGAAACCATCCTGACCTGACTTCTTAGATGACCCAGATAAGTTGATTTAATTAATTTCCTCACTCAGTTCTTGTTTTTCCCTGTCTCTGCCTTGCCTGCAGAGTTTCAAGTGATTTGGACTGCCCCTACCGTAGTGAGACCTTGATTGCAGCTGGGGCGTGAGTGTGGGTCAGGAAGAAAAATAATGCTATAAACTGTATCAGCTTGGATACACGCTACAGAACTGGTCCATAGTTCCTCATGCAGATCCCTCCTCGGGCTGCAGGATGGCAGATCCCTACTCAGGCTGCAGGATGCCCAGATGGAGGAGTTGTAAGTATGCTGTGAGGTGTGGGCCTCTGTCTGTCCTCATGGACAGAAATAAGATGTGGTTGATGGTGACTGGGGAGGAAGTGATACATGTGAGGGCAGGCCCAGTGGACATAAGTAGGGAGGGAAGGGCTGAGTGACAGGTACAAAGCCTTTGTCTTGTCTCTACCAGGCTACTCTCCCCTGCTGAAGGAATGAGAATTGCATCACCTGTATCTAAGCCATGTTTTGCTACTTCTACAAGGGTGCATAACTCTAGGGAGGTAATTCCTGTTGAGAGAGTGGTGAGAATATTGGAAGGTTAGTGGGGAGACATTTTAGATTGTATGCCCTATGTAACCGCACAAGAACATCACTTTCCTGAGCATGAGCTCAAAGCTCATGTTTTGCCATCTTTCAGGAAACCCCTGCATTTCCTTTTGGGTACAGTTTTTGGAACATGACTGAATCTGCTGCTCACTGCTCTTATTCCCATTTCAGCCCAGTACCTCTGGCCCTTGTGGTCTTTAAGGTAATTAAAGAGTATTAGACTAGAGCTATTATCCCCACCTCTGCACTGCAGGACAGATGCAGTCTGTGGCATTCCTTTCAGCTGCCCATGTTGGTGACCTACTGAAATTTGCCAGAGATCCATTTTTTGCCTGCATGCACTGTTGTTACCCTAAATAACCCTAAATTAGGTAAGCCCCTGTTTCTGATGCAGCTGAGAATTTTGTAATTCTCTCTTTTTTTGAGGAAGTTGTTATTACAATGTGACAAAGAACTGTGGGGAAAATACGTCCTCTGCTCCCTGGTGCATTTCACAAAGCTGTGCTTCAAATGCATGTGCAAGAATGTGTTACTAGTACTGAAGCATGTACTTTTTCTTAATTTTTATGTTACAATCCTTTCCTCCCTTCATATCCCACTTAAGATAATCTCTACCTTGCATTCTCTGTGTGAATCTTACACTAGCAAGATGTGGAAACTTGATATAACAGAGGATGGAACATGCAGTTTGTCTTTGAAGCTTGCAATTATGACATACAGAAAATCACAGGTGGAAACCTTTAAAGAAGTTTCTTGTGGAAATCAAGATCTGTGAAAAATGATGTGATTGGGTAAAGCTGTATCAGATTTTTAAAACAGAAATTTCATCTTTAATTTTGCAACCATCTCTGGCCCTTTCCACACTGCAAAAGCATAATATCCCCTAATAACACATTTGCTTGCCTTGCTTGAACTACTTCAATATAATGTCTGGTCCATTGATGCCACTGAGAGTTCTGCCTGTTATTTTCCTTTTAATATAAACACTGATCTCTGTGGCTAAAATGAAATGAGGCAGTGGACAAAAGATTAATTCTTCTTATGCAATGACACTGATAGTATTTAGAGACATGGCAAAGCGAGCACATTTTTCTGCAGGAATCTCTGAATCCCTTAGAGATAAGTGGTCACATTCACTCTGCAATTAACTGAATCTGCAAACATGTAGATGGCTGCCAAATAGATCCACAGGCTTTGGGCACTGAACTCCCTTAGAAATCCTGGCCTTAACTGGCTATTGCAGATAAACAATTAGCAAAATAAAGATGCTTTCCTGCTTTTGCTTACTCCCCTTTTCTTTCCGTGTTTGCTCAAACACATATATTGAGGAGTAAAAAGAAGTTATTTACTGAGAAGTTATTAATCTTAAATAGTAACTGCAAGTCACTGTTGTCATTAGTTGGAAATGAAGACCAGTAATTTATATGTGTCTTAAGGTTATTCCATTTACTAAATATGCAAAATAACTGTACGAACAAAATTGCTTGTGCAGGTGGAGAGCAGAGCCCTCTTCTGAAAGATGGAATCCCTAAACAGCATTTCAATAGATTGCTGTGATTTTCATTTAAACATTAGTTTTCTCTTTTAAGTTAAGCAAGCTTTAATTAAATAGCAAGTTCCATTTTACAGGTAGGCAATGCACGTTCAAGTTGAACTTGTTCTTGTTTACAGTGGAAGCCTGAACACTGTTTTCCTAAATGCGGCACAAACAATTATTTTTGCAGCTATATGTGGCTGGGACAAGTTATGGCACTTTAATTGTTACTAATTGATGCTTTTTCTTGGTAGTGCAGACAACTAGGGCAACTAGTAAATGAGCAGGGCAGCAAAATTGTCTCTCGTGCCTTACAAGTGATTGCTTCAAGGCAGGGCTTGCAACATGGTGGCTGGCACAATTATGAACAGCTATGCGGTTAACCAGGCCAAAAATGTCAAACTAATAACAAATCAAGGCAAACCCCTGATGAGGTAAGCCAGTAAGCACCCTGATTTTCAGCAGTACCATGTAACCCAAAATGCTCCTGCTTTTGATGGGATATACTGTGGGCTCAGCTTATCTGAAAATAGCATCAGTTCAGATTTCCAAACACATACCTGTGCTCTGGGTTTGGGATCTTTGTTTTGAGTCCTGTGTCTATAATTTCACCAGTGCTGATCTGCATGATGGGTTCCTGGGCCTGTTGCCAGACACACCTGCTTTCACCTCTTAAAAACTCCCTTTACTTTGAGATTTTCTCCACTGGTGCAGTGTTTTCTTCAGTACTTGTGTTCCAGCTCCCAGTGCGTGGAATACATGGTCAGGGCACTGTATCTGGCAGATGTCTAAAGCAAAGCAATGCCCCTACCCTGGTGAATTTACTGACATTTACTGACAGGTGTGACTGGCTCTTTTTCCTTCAGCAGTGGGTGGGTGGGGAGAGTACATTGGCTGCATAGTTGTGATGTATTATAAAGTATGCTAAAATTCAAAGCTGTACAGACATGCTGTTTAAGACTTGCAGTGTGTGTGTGAGACTTGTTTTTCCAATTACACGCAAGTCAGTCCAGCTGGAAAGAATGGGTAAAATTTTGCCCACATGAGGTTTGTACTTTTTTCTAGGTGCCTCGTAAAAATGCAAAGAGAGATATAGACAGGTGCATTGCAGAACAGCTGTGTGACTCACAGCAAAACTCAGTGCAGTGAGAACATGCCAATTGAATTGCTTCCGGCACTGTGCTTGAACAACCTGGTTGCTCCTTTTGTCTTCTTGATGAGCTTTGCAACATAATGTAAGTGTTAATAATTGACTGCAGGCTTTATAATTAGGCATTATGAGGTAGATCTACCTCCACCCAGAGAGGAGCTAAAAAAACATTATTATCAGGCAAAAGGTGCTCTTTCATTCTTGATTACATTTGTTGGTTTCTTACCAATTTCCAGCTATAAAATTAAGAGTGACCCAAATGATGAGCTAGTTCTGAAGCTTGTATGAATTTCTAGGAAAACATTGGATGCTTATCATAGTTGAAATGAACAAGTAGGGCCAGATTTTTCACAGCACTTTTTGCCAACATAAACATATACAGGTGAAGTAGCCAAATCCTTAGCACAGCTCAGCATCCATTTGTCTTCCTCACTTTGTGACTTACCAAACAGCAATGTTTACACCACCACTGAGTCCCTCTGCTGGCCTAGTTTTTACCGTCTGGTATTATTACATTTTGATGTAAGGAATCTTGACAACAACCAAACATATTATCCATGGAAATTCACAGAATACAACCAATATTCCTGAAGTGCAGAAATACCTGTACTTTAGGGTTTTCCTCCTTCTTTCACAGGAATTGAGAAAGTATAGGTGATCATTTTTACTGAAAGGGGACCTCACAAGTTGTTGCTTGCTCATCAGAAAAACCTCTTTATTATGTGAACAGTTCCTGTTTATAGTGAATAAGACTGTGTTGCTGTATAAATGTCCAAGTATAACTCATCTCCCATTCTTACAAAATAAAGCAGCGGCTGCGTGCACATTCGGCAGCCCTAGCACTGCTTTTGCTCTGTAACATTCCCTGCAGTCAAGCTGTGCATGCACTGGAGTTCTGTTTGTTTCCTTTTTCTATCATAATCTGCTTAATGTCATATTAAGAAATGAAGAGTACACGTCTAGTAATGGTGGACTGCAAACATGAAATTCACTGTGGATACCAGGAGGAGCGTCAAGCCCACAAGCAAAACACAACTGATGCAAGCACAATAGGCGACAAGTATGAGCCAGAGCCCTTTGCATTCCAAAGAGACTCCTCCTGGCTTGGTGTGGTTTTGGATCAAAACTAGGATATTATTCTGTGTAGCTACAAAGAGAAAAGAGAAATGAAGTAAGTGGATAAGGACAGGGGTCTGCTGAGGAAGGCTATCCAGCTGCAAAATGTGAAGTTGTGGATGCTGTACAAGAATCACTATATAATTTAAAAATTGTACTGAAAGTGTGGGGTTTTGGTTTTGTGTTGTTTTTGTTTTGTTAATATTTTTAACTGCTGGCAACTAAAATGGTGGCTCTACTAAAAACAGCATTCTGGAAGAAGGTGAATAGACTTATGCCTTGAGCCAATGCTTGTTATTGTCAGCATGAGCATACTGTATCGTCCATAAACATAAGGCATGCATATTAAAGGAGGGAATGTATTGCTAGAACCTGCTGTGCCATGCAATAAATTGCTATTAACCATCTCTTTTGGTATTAATAGTGTACCAGACACCCTGTTGTTCAGTAAGATAGGAGAAAGGCGAGTGAGACACTGCTATTGTAAGCTGGCATTGCTGCAGTGAAGTCAGTGCCATCTGATCTCAAAGATGGCACAGAGTGAGCACCAGATCTCCCCCGGCCCTCATTCTGGTGCAAAATGCAGCCAGTTGAATTTTTACAAAAAGGGAACTTCAGAACTTTCCACTATAAAAAATTTCTCTCCAGCAAAATTGTGGGCTTTGAATAATACAGAACTTATTTTGTCTGCAGTCCCATCCAGAAACATCAGGGTCCGGCAGAATGGGGGAGACCCTGTGCCTGGCCCTCAGAGGATATCGGCTGGCTGGAGAACAGCAAGCAGCATCACAGAGAGGTGTGCGATAGCCAGTGCAAGAACGTGACCGCATATGAGCTACACTGGTTTCTCTAGCAGCCCCCCTCAGCCGTATCTCCTGCGGTGCCCTGGACTCAAATAGCCATGGGGTGGGAGGACCATGCAGATGGGAAACCTTGCCCGTGCTGTCCTGGCCTCACCCTGACTGTTTGTTTGTTTCAGATATGGAGAAGAAACGAGCAGAAGCCCTCTTCAATGACAGTAAGTGAAGGCTTTTTAAGCCTGGGAAATTGCAGATTGTATTAATTAGCACTGATAGTCTATGAGCACTTTTCCTGGCCCTTAAAAGCCTTTTCTCATCCTCTTGTCTAATGAATGTGACCTTGTACTCCACACAGATGAGCCGTGTGTTTAGAAATCCTGCTCGGTCACAAGGAAGCCTTTTTTTATTCGTGTCTTCTGGGATACTAAGGAAAACTGGCTTGAAAATAGTGGTGATGGGGTAAAAATCCCTTCTAAAGTCTAAACATACTGCTGAGTGCCCTGGTCAGGTTTTTTTTGCAGTGAGATTTTCTTCCTGTTAAAAATAACAGCAATTCTGTGAGAAAAGAGCAAGTGCTGAGGGTTCTACAGAAATCCCCAGCACTGGGCAGAGAAGAGACACTCAGGTCCTGCTGCACAGGTGCCTATGGCACGCTTCTGCCTCCTGCAGTGCTGGTGTGGAAGGTGGAGGGTGCATCTTAAATGTAAAGCCTGCCATCTAGGAAACAGGACTTAGCCAGTGAGGGCTGAGCAAATGTTCAGGACTCTTGTTTATTTACTAGCCTGATCCAGTTGTTGTTGGTACCAGTGAGAGCTTCTACACTGTGTCTGCTTATTTGTGTATTTGGACATGCAGAGACAGGCTGTGCTCTTACACGAAATAACATAGTACGTAGTAAAGTTGAGTGAGTGGGGAGGACTTCCAATAAATAAAAAAAATTAATTGCTTGGACTGCTTTAATGTCAGGCACAACAGCTAGCTGAAAGGTGTACTATAATGTGCTAAAGGCAGGAGAGTCCTTATTGTGGATCTGAGTGCATTTTTATTTGAGCAGATGATAGTTAGAATCTTGTTTAGAGATTTAACAGTCATAAAAAGGCATCTTTGCTTACAAGTTGGGTTTCTTTTACCCTGGTAAGGTTTGATCAGTTCCTTAGCACCAGGCTTTCAAGTAATGGAGATTAAATAACGTCACTTTTTGGGTCCGTTTTAGGTGCTGGTGTTCTGGGGCACTGATGGAACTGTGAGTTTCTCCCTGTGTTTTGAACATAGACTGCTCAGGTGGTCGATAGGATTGTGCAGTTTTAGGACCAGTAATTGAGGATTACCAATAGCTTGCAAGGAGGGAAACATGCTAGTGCAGACAGTGTTATCAGTTATGGTATGTTCTCCAGTTTTCCTTTCACATGGAGGGTTTTGGACAAACAGATTTAGATTTCACTGGTTTCCTTCATTGTGGTTTTAAATCTTAGAACAGGGCAGACTCTACACTAAGCATGTGAGCTTCTCAATATTGTCTGACTTTTTTTTTTCCTCTCAAATTTAAGCTTTCACTCTGTTGTGTTATTGCTGCTGCTTTTGACTACGAGGTTCTGTTAACATAACCTTGTGCAGATCCTAGCAGGAAGGGGCAGAGGTTGCACTCTGCGTGGCTCCAGTGTTTCGCTTCTGAGGACTTCAAGGCCCATGGGGCTGGCAGCTCTACAGTGACATACTACCAGTTTCTGCTTTGTCCCCCTCTTGGTCACTGTTTGTGGAAGACAGGCAGTGCAATGGTTTGGATTGTGTTGTCACTATGCAAATAATTCTTAGCTCTGTCTCTTTTTCAATGAATTGGGATAGTCCTGTCTGTCAACTTTCCTAATGTCTAGCTGAAATCGGGGCCTGGATGAAAACTAGTGGGTCTTGGTCCAGGTAAGATGGATTTGATGTTGTTTGGATGGGAGAAGACAGCTGAAGCAGCTCTGTCCACTGAGGAAGTTTCTAAAGCTACAGGGGAGCTTCAGCTGCTCCTGAATATCCTGAGTTCAGTGGCTGAAACCATGGATATTTTACTTTCTCTCTGGGTTTGGAGGATAATACTTTCTGTCATGGATACACACCGTGACGGAAGTATCCATGCCTTTGTCATCTCTGGCTTCTATTAGTGTGATGCTCTTTGCCTGAAGTGCCTCTCCAGGTCCACTTGCAGCCTGCCGTTTGTGCAATGCGCATTTGCCTGTTTCCAGGTGACATCTTGCTGATGCAATCTGCGTGCATGTGTGGTAAAAAAAACATGGCTTGGATCATTCCCAGCTTCGATTTTGCCTCGTTCATGTTTTATGTTAATGACAAATTACCTGGGACATAAAAGTTGGCAATCCCTGTATTTGGGAATCGTTCTGGGTGCGTGGTGAAGGTTTCGCTTCCTGATTTGGGCTGCCCACACAGCTAAGTCTGAATGGTTGACCATCATGGCTTTCCATAATAGCCAGTTGTTCATTCAGGCTTCTAACAGAATGGGTTGTGCATGAGGATCTCTGATTTGGGAGGGCTGGTGGAAGGTACGTTTTCTCATTGATGTTAATACTGTTAGAGAATCGAGGTGTTGTGTAATTTTACATATGTTTTCCACAGCCATTGGCAGGCATATTTACTAAACAAGAATAGCTAACACACTCTTTCTCCTCTTTGACAGTCTGTGGGTTACGGCAGAATAGATCAGTCAAGTCAATGGCAAAATCATCATCATTGCGAATAGTCGGTGGATTGTCTTCTGCAGAGACTGGGGACTGGCCGTGGCAAGCAAGTTTGCAGTACAATAATATCCATCGCTGTGGTGCAACACTCATCAGCAATACGTGGCTTGTATCTGCAGCTCACTGCTTCAGAGAGTAAGTTCCCATCTTAGAGAGAATCTGCAGCAGAATGTGCCCCATGTGTACCAAGTTGTGTGGCTTTCCAGATTTACACCACATCTGTGACCCTTTCCAAGGGAACAATTTTCTCCCCTGGAGGAGAAAAGTCAGGGTTAAGCAGACCCATCTCTTGAATGTTTCAATGAGGAATCGAAGACTGACTCTCTGGAGCAGAACTGGCAGTTGTATGTGTGGAAATCAATAGCCATTTGGCATATTGAGCAAAGAAGTGCAGGAAAGGTAATGTGACTGAAATGGCAGAGTATTTGCTTTCTGTCACACTAAATGTTACTAAAGGTGCTCCTTTGTGTTACAGCTATGTTGCTGCCACTGCAGGCTGCTACTAGAAGTTATAATCCCACATTCCTACCCCTCTGTTCAGCCATAGCCATGCACTCCCAGCACTTTTTTGTTTCAAGCATGGCAATTGTGAAGCTGCAGCACATGTAAAATGGAACAGCTGATTGAACAGATTATTAGCATGCAAAAAGAGTAATGGAGATGAAAGAAGTTTCTAGCAGAAGAGCTTTTTGATTTGATTACATCCCGTGGCTGCACAATGGCTAGATCAGGGACAAGGAGCAGGGAACGAGTATGAGACCATGGTTGAGGAGGGAATGCAAGATTGCCGTCTTTTAGCAGCAGCCCACAATTACATGGGACACAGTGTTATGGAAAGTGATGGATGCCTTAACAATCTAGTAGGGAGCTGGCTTGAAGGACCTTTACAATAAAGGTTCTCACCAAGTTTGAAGTCCCAAGCACTTAGATATAAGCTAAATATTTACAGCACTCTTACCTTTTTCAGCATGAGTCACCCTCAGAAGTGGACTGCTACTTTTGGAGCTCTTTTGAAGCCAGCAAGCTTGAAACGATCAGTCAAGACTATTATTATTCATGAAAAGTACCGCTACCCAGAACACGATTATGACATTGCACTTGTGCAGCTCTCTAAACAAGTTGAGTTCACGAGTAGCATACACCGCGTTTGTCTGCCTGAGCCATTTCAGACTTTTCCATACAATATTTTTGCTGTCATCACAGGCTGGGGAGCGCTTACCAATGACGGTGAGTCCTGAGTCTACCAGGCGACCTGTACGTTACATAAACAGTGGCTCTGATCTGCTACTGAATGGAAACCAGTTTCTGTAGCCATATGTTGTATGGCAGCGAGCCTAACGCTTTGTCTATAAGCAATAGGTTTGTTTATTTCTTGTTCTAAAATTAGGCTGGACAAGGACAGAGCTACAGTCCCCTGAGGCAGAAAACAGTAGGAAGACTGTTCTCTTTTTCCAGCCTTTCTGTTTCATATTGTAAATTTTTAAGACAGATAGTCCAGCCATGCATGTGTTTATATAGCACCTAAAAAAACATTCTCCCAGCCCTAGCCAGAAGCTACAGATAACTCTGTGCGTTTTCAGGTCAATGTGCAGAGTGAGCTGCAGATGGTGACTTCCCCAAGCTCGCACTCTTATCAGGGCATGCTAACAGTAGATTTAGCAATGGAACCAAAATGTCTTCATTTGGTAGCAAAATGAATTGCTAGGTAATTTGTGTTCCATTGTATTATACGGAAAATGTATAAAATACATGCCTTTACACTTAAGGCACTACATACCATGCAATTGTTACTTCTCTCTTAATGGTACAGTTCCTAAGTGAGACTATGAGCATGTATATTTTCCTTAAGGGCCTAACCTAGACAGACCAATAAGCAAAACCTCCACATTAAATCAAGTCAAGCTGGTCCTCCGTAAGAGAACATTAAATGCTCTTCCTATATCTTCACCACTGCAAAGTAATTCTGTTGACAAATACCCAAACTGTATTTTCCCTCAGGTCCAACTCCAAATGCTCTTCAGGAAGCAACAGTGAAACTTATCGACTCAAAGACTTGCAACAGAAAAGAAGTGTACGATGGGGACATAACACCCAGGATGTTGTGTGCTGGATACTTGGAAGGAGGAGTAGATGCTTGTCAGGTAACTGTAGCTGAAAATTAGAAAGGAAAACTATTTTAATGCTGACTCCAATATCTGGTTGACCACATCTTAACTGACTGCATACTAGTCCTTTAAACAGGCTCCATTCAAACAGGAATCAAGTTGTAAAATGAAATAGCATTTACTACACGTCATTTAGCACATAAAACTTATACTATGAGAACTAAATTAGTATGATATACAGAATTTAAACCTTTCATAGCATGAAATGAAATTGTTATTCTGTAACTCAGAATAGCTGCTACAAGCCCATTTCCTTCTCATAATTTCTTGTGTGTGAAATCTAACAAACAATATGCTTGCAAAAGAATATGACAAGACATTGACAGCCATACTATGTGCTAAAATACTAAATATGAGCTAAAAATTAAATGTCTCAAGTAGCCAAGACAACACATCTCTATAGTTGGGACAGAAGAAGTTTAAGAATGGAGTAGTTAAGTTGCCAGCAAAAATGCAGTATCACTCATTGAAATTTAAGTCTGGACTAGACCAGGCTCATAACAAATCTGTTATGATATGATCTTTGGTAACAAATGTGGATCAGTGACAGAAAGCTGTCTGAAACAAAGATAACTATAAAGAAGCTAAGTGTAAATGGTATGGTCAGGACACACACATGGTGCAGGTTTGCAAATGTTGCAAGGAAATGCTTATGTTCAAACAAAAATATTTCCGTAATGATAACTTTTAAAAAGGTAGTTTCTATTTATGTTATTTACAAAGAATGTACTCCTAAGTGCTGGTTCAAAGCAGACTCTTCCCAGAATCGCAGTCCTACAGATTTATGCCGAAAGCAAAACTCCCTGCAGAATAAGTCTGGGAGGCTCAGTTCCTCTGTTCTGTCTGGCTCAGCAATGAAGAGACCTGAACAGAAGGGTGCAACTGCTGTTTATTTCAGTAAAGCTTTTTGGTGAAAGATGGGGAATTTGGTCTGTTGTGTGAGGATTGCCTTTCAGCCTGTAAAGTTTCCAGTTTAACTATTATTACCATGTTATGCTATTACCAGTATCTGAATTCAGCCTTTGAAAGTGGCTAACATCTTCACTAGATATTGTTTAATTAGAAGACCAAGTTCCTGACGAAATCTTTTTGAAATGTTATTGCTGCAAGTGACTAAAAGAATTAATTGAAAGGATAGTTGTTACTGTAAAAAAAAAAAAAAATTCCTGTTGGTGTAGATTGCTGTCTGTATTTATGTTTCCCTACTTTGTATGAGGAGAAAGGCAAGGCAGATGGGAAGCAGTGATTCACAAAACAGAAAAGAAGCTTCTTTTTTTTTTTTCCCCTCTAAAACCACAGAGACAGATCAGGAGGTTCCATCGTAAACAGGAAAAAGCCACAGACTTCTGACTCAAGTTTCAGAAACAGCCTGGATTCTGCATAAATGGCACCTCTTGAAAAACTGCTTGCTTTCTTCTCTTACTGGACACGCCCTCCTATCTATGGATAGAATTAGATTTTCTGTTCTAATCAATTAATTCTTTTTTTTCCCCTCCTCTTTCTCTAGGGGGACTCTGGGGGACCACTGGTTACTCCAGACTCTAGACTGATGTGGTACCTCGTGGGAATAGTGAGCTGGGGAGACGAATGTGCCAAACCAAATAAACCTGGAGTTTACACACGAGTGACTTATTTCCGTGACTGGATTACCTCAAAAACTGGCATCTAATTCCAAAATCAAAAATGGATTTAACTACATAGACTATGTGTAACACATATTTGTCTGTAATTTTGAAAGGTTATTATTTTTTTTACTGTATATATTCCTATGTAGTTTTGGTTGAAGCAACCTTTGCCCGCAGCAACCACTATCTTTGCTGTCAGAGATCCTAACACCTTGTGAATTTATACTAAACCTATGAGATTGCCTGCCTCATCTTTGAGCCTGGAAACATTCTCGCTTATCGGAAATTACAAACTGATGTCATTAAACTAACATTTAAAAGGTGCCAATTTACCTGCTTTATAAATACGAACATTTTCCAGGAAAATAAAAAAAAAAGAAATTTTTCTTCAGCCATGACTGAGGTCTGAAGCTGAACCTTCTTCCTCCAGTGAAGCAAATGCTGTCACAGCTGTGTTTCTATCAAAGTGAACCCTTGATTATTACTCTTGTTAGAGACTGTCATCTGCACAGACTGCAGCCAAGGCCCAGGATGCTCTCCCTGCTTGGTGGCCTTCATGGCTAACAGTGGACCAGCCAGGACCAAGGGTAGGTCCTACCTAAGGAAAAGGAGGATTTCTGTGCTTGCAGTAAGTTGGAAAGCAAAAGAGAAAAGCTCGATGTTTTTCTTTTGAAGCACGTTTTTAACAGGAATTCCATAAAGTTCAAGTTGCTTGAAAGTGCTACTGTGGAAGTGCTTTATCACAATACTGTGCTGCTACCTCTGTACCACTTGCCTTCAAGATCTACTCTGTTCAACTTGCAGTGTGCTTAAGATACAGAAACACAAGCTCTACCCAAATTTGTTTGGAGTAAGTGTGTCTCCACGAACAACTTCCCTGGAAGGAAACCCAGCATTTAAATTTGTGCTAAAGGAAAAATAAATATTCACCAGAAACAAACTGGGAGCTACCTTTCTCATTCAAGAAATAGTGTGCTTTTCCAAGGGTATGCAGTCAGTGGAAACTGTCTCACTGCAAAGAAAGCAATAAGTGATACTGTTTTGCTTCGCTGATGGATTCATTTCTGCCATGAATGAATATGATCCTGTCTTACGAGGTTGAAGAGTAATTTCATATTAAAGAACAGTCTCGATAAGAACTTCAGAGTAAATGCAATCCTTATACACTGATTAAGCACTTTTCCTACTTTTGTGCATAACATCTCACAGATTGCTGGAGGAGGGGCATCCAGTGACGTGGCATTTCTTGAAAACTCACACCCTGAATTACGAGTCTACATATGGATGGAAAAGCCTATGCTTAAGCCTTGGTGGTAGAGGAGGGGGTTGTCTTATTATTACGCTCCTTCCAGTCTTTCTAGATATCTTTTGAACTTCAGTAAAAAAGACGCCTTATCTCGGAAAGAAATTTACTGAAGATTTTAGTTTAGTTTTGGTTTTGAGATAGTAGTATCTTTATTCTGATTTTCCATGTCCGTTATAAAATGAAAAGGATCTTGGGACAGTTAGGAGGATAGTTAGGTGCAGCAAATCAGTTTCCTTAATTTATTAAGTTTCTAATTTATGCACTTTCAAGTTGCTGCTATTTTTCAGCTAAGAATTTACTCTGGGCCAGTTTCAGTTACAAAATAGAAACTTAACGGAGTTTTGGATTAGGTTACCTGGAAACACTGTTTTCTTCCAGTGTTCAGGTCCGCTTTTTTCAAAAGCATCCTTTGGAAAAAAATTACATCTAGTTTTTTGTGCCTCTTAATGCTTTGAAGGTGAAAATGACAAGTGTCCTTCCTTATAATCAGCTGATGAATTGCAATTGAAAGTAAACAGTAGTCCACTTTCATAGATAGCTACGGCTTTGTTTTGCACTTAAATCTATCTTTTTGCCTAGCAAAAGGAGGGGCAACAACAAGGAGGTGAGGCCCAAATTAGATACAACCCCTAAGAACTGGTTCCTACCTCACACTGCGACATGTATATCTGATACCTTTAAAATGACAAAGGCAACCTTTATTTCAGATTTTCTTGTGAGAGAAAAGACAGCCAAGAGGTGTGGGGGAGAATGTCTACCTTACTCAGGGAGTCCTGAGCCAGCCAGATGCACTTTTCACAAATTTTTTAGCAAACTGTCTGGCCTGGGTTTGTCTTGTACTCCATGTCAGTGTTTTATTTATGAAGACTCTGTTTTCTGCCCTAGAATAAAAGAAAGAAAATATTGTGCAATTAAAGAAAAGATTTTTAAAAACCTTTTATTATTGTTGATGTTAAGATTTAGCAAGGATTTAAATGAGATAAAGGTAATACGTTTCATAACATTAAAGGTATTTAAAAACAATTGCTCCTTTTTGTCCCTTTTTTTTGCTTAATAATAACCAAACTAAAAATTATATGCAAAATAGGCTAATCTTCCCTTATTTTGATATAAGACTATTCTAAAGCTGCAGTGCTCTCTGTTCATTCCCCATCCTAGGAATTGTTTGTCTTTAACAGTGGTTGGAGCTTTACAGATGTTTCAGCAAAGACAAGTGGGACATCTGTTTTTCTAAGATACTCGTGAATTTCAGTTAAGCTTGAGCTATGCAAATTTGAGGACGGATCTGAAGCTTCATCAGAGTATCCACCACCTTGCTTCTGGCCTTGGAAAAACTCATCCTTGTAACGTGGCATTCGTGGAAATTGGCTGTAGGGAGGTCGACGCAGCTGGCATACCAACTCTCCTGAGATTTCGCTGGCAGATTTAAAGCGTCAAGAAACATGTTCCAAAATTCTGGTTATTCAAATCAGGTTGTTTGAGGCTTGCCAAATGCTAATTTTCAGCCTGGAGCACAAATCAGAAAGAAATAAGAGGCTGCTTGCACAAGATCTAATCATGTGAGGCGGTCTGGTTGAATGACATCAATCAGTCACTGGGATTCCTTATGTAAGTAAAGCTTGTGGAAACTCCAATTCCATATCTGCTGTTCCTGTTAACAAATTAGAAGAGCTGAGAGCCAAAACATATTATTTAACCCAATGAATATTTATTGGGCAACTCGCAGCCTGTGTTAGAGATGCACGCGCATGGAAAAGCTGGCTCTTGCTTTCGGAAATGCATTCATGCACATCAGCGTGGAATCAGCTTAGGTAGCTGGTGCTCTTGTTTGGATCAGGATTTTAACAACATTGTTAACATGGTTTCTAGGAAGGTGTCACTTGCTAGAGCAGCCTTAAATGACAGGATCCTTTGGCCCACCTCATTGGGAAGCTGGAGCCCTTTCAAATATGCCAGCAAAGCACTCCTACACCACATGTTGTGCCAAAAAGAGGAGACAAAGCCTTGCCAGTCAGCACATCACTGCTGCAAGAGCTGATGGCAAGCCACAGCCTATGGCAGGATGTCTGGAAACCCACTGAAGGATGTTGATGTGGATTTATGGTCATTTCTGCGCTGGCCTGTGTGCTAAACTGAATTGTGTTGGCCTTAGTATTTTCAACTAACACATTTTTAGGGAGAAAACTAGGTAGAGCTTTGTCTGGTCATTTGCTTATTAAATGAATAAATCAGGGAAAAAAAATGCATCCCCCCTAAATCCCCACTTTGGAGTCCCCACTAAGAATGTGAAATCATGCCTGAAAATCAGGAAATTAAAAGACAAAAAAAAAAAAAAAAAGTGCAAGTGGCTGGGATTTTCCCAGCAGCTGGAAAGGAGATTTACAGCTGTATTAGCTTTAGCTCCTTTTGAAAATACTGGCTCTAAAGATGTGTTTGATAGCTGCACGCAGAATGAATCCACATTAGTGCATGTAAACTGAAGTTACAGAGATTTTGGGCATGAATAGGCTCGAGTCCAGAGCTGGTGATGTTCTCCTGACCACAGCCATGAGCCAATGAGCCGAGCTCACTGCTTCAGCAAGTCAGTAAACTGACAGCCTTGCTTCGGAACTTTTTGGCAATCTCAAAAGCTACAGCTGACTTTAGCATGGTAGAAATATAGAGTTGGGATTTCCTTTAAAATTAATTTATTTAACCAAATTTACTGAGATTTTACAGTTACATGTATTTTTAAAACAGAAGGCTATGGGGAAAAAGTCAAATGGCTCCAGATGTTTCAAATTTTGCAGTCTTGGAAAACTAGAGAAAAACTTGTAAATTTTTTGATTTGGTACCATCAGCCTAGTGGGCTTCTGAGTACACCTACTAACTGATGCACTTGGGAACCAGTTTCTTTGACTTCTGGAGCAATTTGGCAATTTATCGTAGAATGCCCATGTTCACAGTTTCACTGATAGTTCTCTTGATTACTGCTAAACTGTTAGGCAAGAATTAACTGATGTTGCTCTTTCTCTGTTTAGGCAAAAGGCTTGTCAGTATTGACTGTTACTATGCAAAATCTGTTTCATGTGAGAGGACTGCATATCAAAGATGACTTGGTCGCCATCACAGAAACGTGGTGGGACAACTCGCATGACTGGCATGCTGTCATAGATGGCTACAGACTCTTTAGGAAAGACAGACCAACAAGGAGAGGTGGGGGAGTTGCTCTATATGTGAGGGAGCAACTGGAATGCATTGAGCTTGGCCTGGGGGCAAATGAAGAACGAGTTGAGTGCTTATGGGTTAGAATTAAGGGACAGGCTCATACTGGTGACATTACTGTGGGTGTGTACTACAGGCCACCTGACCAGGAGGAGGAAATTGATGAGGCCTTCTACAGGCAGCAGCAAGCAGCCTCACAATCACAGGCCCTGGTTCTCATGGGGGACTTCAACCACCCTGACATCAGCTGGGAAGACCATACAGCTAGGCAGGCGCAATCCAGGAGGTTCCTACAGAGCATCGATGATAACTTTCTGATGCAAGTGGTGGAGGAACCAACAAGGAAAGGCGCTCTGCTGGACCTTGTATTAACAAACACGGAGGGACTGGTGGAGGATGTGAAGGTTGGAGATAGACTCGGCTGCAGTGACCATGAAACAGTCGAGTTCAGGATCCTGCGTGGAGGAAGCAGGGCGATAAGCAGGATCAAAACCTTGGACCTCAGGAGGGCTAAATTTGACCTCTTCAAGGGGCTACTGGGAGGAATCCCGTGGGCCAGGGCTCTCAAAGGC